>NC_056699.1:10122587-10723116 GCF_018831695.1 Puntigrus tetrazona
AAACAAACAAGCACAGACCAAGAAATGAGAATTCGAATTGAACCCATGTCAAGCCATAGTGAGCACATGCCACTGGGATAAATCTGTCATAATGGTATTGATTGCTAAGAATGAATTGGTCACATATACCACTGAGAAGAATCTTACTTTCCTTCCTTCATAATACTCCTGAATGACACCCTGTTAGGGCTTGAGAGTTTCCTCCCCAAACTTAGATCTGTCATTGGGATCAGTTTTTCGTGCAGTTCAATAGAATCTATTTTACGTAAATATCGAACACTATATGAAATTAAGCTTAAACATATAAAGACTATGTATATACATCTCTCTTTCTCCCTTTATAGCTGTTTGGAAGATAATTTGCACCTTTCCAACAGCAAATAGTTTATGTGTCATCAATAAATCAGTTTATAAGAGTGCATGTGATGACACAGCAAGGGAAAGCCACATTTAGTGTTCAATAATGCCTTTATCTTTGGGGTTTAATAAAAGAAAGCATTTGTCGTAAAATTTGTAGGTGGAGAAGGCATTAATGTGCCAGAGGCCCAAGGTTATCCTGCTGTGCTTGAGTTGCATGCCTGTACCTATCTGTGTACCAACAGTAGTGATCCCAAACGCCAAGCACAGATATATGTCCTACAAAGACAATTTTATTGTTATTATTGTAATTATTATTATATGTTTTTGTTTGGTTTCTTTGTTTGTTTCTGTGTGTGTTAAAAATTAGCTACAAGACAGGTCCAAAAATAATACACAAGCATGGATATTGTTTAAGAAAAAATGCTCAGCTTCTCCCTCTTTCTGATCATTTTTTTCATTCCTTTTATCCTTTTCTTTTATTTTTCCATTTGAATTGTGTAAATTATGTGAATTTCATCCCTTTCTATGACATCTTTTCGCATTGCTCAGAGCTCCATCCCCAAATCCTCTTTTCATCCGCTTGTCAGGCTTCTAATATTTCTTTTTGAATCAGAGCTTTTTTTAAATTACGTTAGTTAAATTAATAATCCATTACCATTAATAATCATCTTTGGCGATAATGGTTCTGAAAGAACTGTAGTATTTTGTTTAGTATCATTTAGTAAATGTAAGACGTTCAAAAAAATGTATTATGTAATACCAAATAATTGTTTGCCATATAAGTGTATGTATCGTTACCATATTGCAGAAATGACTAAAAACATGGAATGTAGCAAGACTTATATATACTAAATACATGCATGCAAATGAATGAATGTATAATGATTATCTTAGGCAGCTGAAAGTGTTGGAATGAAAAATACACCTGTCAGAGTAATATGACAACAATCACTGCTTCAGGACAAAGGCCTCTGATTGGTCGCTGTTACCTTGTCTCCATGTGATTGGTTTGTTATTGTGATGTCTCCCTGGTGTTTTGGTCCATCTGCACAGACTTGAAGAGGACCAACTATCCCCAGTATATGCTACCTCAGAGATTTTGCCACCTCACACTTCCTGCATGGAAGTGCATCTGCTCCTCTCTTCGCCAAAGAACGACTCGATCAGGCAGGCAAAACAACACATATTCTGTACTATAACACTGTTACTGTCCCACTGTTGACTCTCATCATGGGTTCTTTCTGTCATTCTTACTCCAAATAATCTGAGGATCAGATACTCTGGAGGTTCAAAAAGTGCTTTAATAGAGAACTTTCATATTTTCCTACATCCCAATAAAAGACGCCATCATTGTACAAAAGGCAATACCAAACTAAAAATGACTGAATATGAATCTATAGCTAACATTTCGAGCCATAGCAGATCTCAACTCAGGCCAGACACACACACACTGAGTGTGTGCAGAGCCTTGAGAAGGTTCACAGTTTCATTGATGTCGCAGCTGCTTCTTGCTGATATCACACACACATACACACACTTCTCTTTGGGCCATTCTGCCTGCTTGTATAATTCAGTACTTTCCGCATTACAAATGACCATCTAGTTCTGCTTTTTGTGAAGTAATAAAACATCTTTTGTCACTATAGTATTCAATATGTGGTCGTATTGTACCGAATCAATAATCAGACCAACAGAATGCAGAGAAAATGGCGACAGTTTCTTTATTGTCTCATGAAATAATGGCTAGGATATAAAAAGCAAGCCTTTCTTTTATTTGTTGATAATTTGTTTCAGTGGAACATGTGGACGGCAACAGATAATAAAATAAGCTTTTTTTTTTTGAAGACTGAAAAACAATAAATTAACAAGAAGTCTTGAGCATGTCATGGCAAAAGCCATGTATTTTAAGTTTAATAAGATTAAAAGATGATAACAACATAATTGCAATAAGTCTTTGTACAGCCTTATAATTATCAGATGACTGAGAGAGTATGTTCTAACTCAATAACAAGAGCTCCTTCAGCTATGTTCAGTCAGTCAACACAACCTGCCATGACAGAGAAATATGAGCTTCTTGATTAACAATCACACATCTTAATAACGATGTATTGAATTTGCATTTCAGCTATTATACATTCCAAATAATAGTTCAGGCAGCTTCCTTTGAATGTTTGCTCAAGCGCTGCATGTAAGATTACCCACAAATCCTTTTACTTTTACCATACTATGGGTATGAACTAATCGCGCACACACACACACACACACACACACACACACACACACACATGTATATAGTGCTGTGAAATGATTAATCACATCCAAAAATTTTTTAAAGAATTCTACAATCTTTTTACATTCTTTCACAGATTGGAAAGCCTCTATTCTTTTACAGTCAGTCATAATGTTAATTTACTTAATTAGTTGCTGATATTCTCCCAACTGAATCTTTTTCGGCCCTCTGTTGTAATAACAATAAAATATTGATCACAATAAACTAGAAGGCATTTAGCTCAATTTAGTGGTTAGTTTTAACATTTGTAATGTTCTCTATCTTCTTTTGTAGAATGAAATACTGGCTCATGTGATTTAAAAGTAAAAATGACATTTTCTGGACGTTGAGTACACCCAACCACCACCCACCCACACCACACACACACACACACACACACACACACACACACATACAGTATATATATAATGTATTAAAATCTAATTTAAAAGAGCTAAGTTAGGTTCCTGAAATCTACTACCACATTTCAGTCTGGACCAAAACCAGCCCACAGGGACCTGGAGAACTGCAGAAATTGCTTTCTGTGTACACGCAAATCTCTGCCATTTTCAAATGATTTCATTTTTGATATAGGCTTCATCCAATTTATGGTGCTCACATGTAACCCAGGCTATTTTTACTCTCACTTATTGAAAATGCAATTCCCTTGGTTTAAAGGCTTTTAGACAGGTATTGTTTTACATTTTCAGCTTTCCAGCTAGCCCAGTAAGTTAAGCGAGAAATTTTGGATGGATAGGCAAAGCCAGAGGAACTATGCAGGAACATCACAGTGCAACAGAGGAGGAAACTCAGTCACCAACATCCTGTGGGCTCATTACGCTGATGGTGGGTGGTAAGACCCTGGTGATGGAAGTTGAGAGAGTTTGTAATTTAGTCAGACCAGATGAAAGAGCAACATAAAGAAAATGGAAACACCAAAAAGGTAAATACCACCATCTCGCTCACTCTAACCCTCTTTCGTGCTTTGTTTATTTGTCATTACTGGCATTTCACATTCAGATATTGCATTAACATCAAAAAGCAGCTTGGAATCTGTACTTTGTTTCTGGCAAAGCATGAAAGGACACACACAAATGTATATAGCAGGGACACATAACTACTTGAACACACTGTAGATACTGTTCCATTGCCTGGTGATCACAGCCTGAAGCTACACAGAGCTCCACTGATCCATTCTCCTGAGCTAAATGGAAGCTCTCAGAAGAGAAAGAAGAACAGAGGAAATTTACAATTTCCTTATTCAGGCTACAGAGCATAGAACCAATATTACATTTATTTTAAATTCAGTCGTTTTTTGGCTTTAATCTAAAATAATGCACCTCTGTAAAATGTCTGCCTCTCAGGTTTTTACTTTTTTATGTAAAGCTGCTGGAAAATAAGGAGGACAAAGTAAGTCGAAGAAAATATCCTTTTTACCACTGATCTGCGCCTCTGACTAAAGGTGTCTGAAACCTTAGAAGCTGCTTTGCTACTTAGTCTGTCAGTTGCTAAACAGACTGTTTTTCTTATTTCTTAGTAGAAATAAGCTACAAAAATGGGGGTGGGGGTGACATTTCTAAGTAAAATTACGTTCTTTCAAACAGATATTGACCATTCTAAACAGATCAAACTGCAAATATGACATATGTATCTGTGGTAATTCAGGTCTCTAGATCACTTTAATAACAGAAAATGTAAAAAGCTAATGAAAAAGGAAAAAAAAATAGATGAGGGAAAATATAAGCAAATATTACTCATATCACTCATTGACCAAGCTCGGTCTTGCTAATATGCATAAATAAAGAAAGCCAGTTATTTTTAGTTTCATTACTGTTAACATATATAACTAAAAAATACCATATACAATTTATGAATTATGATAAGTATAATTAATGGCATATTAAACTGGCTAAATAGCTACAACACATTCTTGCCAATGTGATTTGCTTAAAATATATCTTTAAGTGTCTGTTACTAATTGTTTCTGTGAAGTTAAAGAAATAGTGATACTAAGACTATACAAAAATTGAATAAACAAAACCTAATACTGAGTAACTCAAATACTAATATGGACATCTTGTCTATTTTTCTTGGTGGAAATATATCCTGTGCTGTCCTCAGAGTTAGTTCTGTCATGACAACTCTCTGAGAGATCGGCATGGTAATGTACATGACAATGTTAATGTATTTGGTCTTCTCAGAATAGATCTGCAAGTACCGAGACTTACTACTACCAATACATCCACAACATGCTGCTTTGGGCATGTAGGATATACTGCTACTGTAAAAATAACGCTCATGAAAGAACTCCACATAGCATACATGAATCACTTCAGAGCAGAGCTTTACAGGTAGATCTGAGGAAGGTGGAGGATTTCTGAAACACGCTGAGAAACACTAGTCATATATTTAAATGTTGAGCAGAGAGCTCATAAGCTATCAGTACAGGAGAGAACCAATCAGCTGTGCCATGTGATAATGATATCATTAGGTCAGATTGAGTTAGACCTAATTGGACTCTAGCCAGAAGTCTGTATTTAAATCACAATTGCAATGCTAATTTCTCATGAAGTAGACTGGTAAAGATATATGTATGTATATATGTGTATAGGAGACTCCTGAAGTGTCATTTCAAATGCTGATGTATTGACTCTTTCAAAAGGAATTCCAGAAAACCCCAAGGATAAACCCCCCCTCTCCCCCCTCAAAAAACAAAAGGAAGAGAGCGAGAAAAAAAAGAAATAGCAGAAAAGAGAGACTGAGAAGCGGGGTCTGTATTTGTTCTGTCTCTTATGATGTTAGCAGTTTTCTACAGCCACACATGAATAATAAACGCTTATCCAATGTAAACTGTTGCATCAGATGATGGAGTATTTTGACTGCTGCTTGACCCTCCTCCACATACCTTGTTAAAATATGAAATCATCAACGCTTTACCTTGTAAAAACAAGGCTGGAAAGTTAATACAAAGACTTCAGTCATTCCAAACTTCTGCACTTGATGTTAGCCGTCTCAGCTACATTCTGTTTTATCTAGCTGAGGTATGAATGAACTGCCAAAATCTTCAGTGGAAATGGAAGGAGGATATAAAATATAATATGGAAATATGAAAAACCCTAAAAACCTATTCATACAACAACAAAAAGATACTCAATCAAAATTCACAATATATCAGAGCAAAATCATGGGTTGTGTCTCAGTGTCAAGCACAAAGTTAGACCTTTCAGACACATTGGCTTCTCAAAATGTCCCTTTACTACAGCTTCTTTGAACTTTTAGAAGTAGGCCATTTATGACATCCTGTTATATGATCTTAAAAGGTTCTATAAAGGCTTGAAATGCTTAGCACACGTTATCACACATGCTGTGGTCTGGGCTTAAAACCGAGACCAGCTTGTGAAAAGTAGGTTCCAAATGACACCAGTTGGAGTGTCTCTGGTGACTGAAATAAATATATATCTGTGTATTAAACAAGAATTTCATATTATGCACACTTCAGGATTATTGAGTCCAAATGATTAAATTACTGTGTTGATTTATATAGAGATTTCAGTGATAAGACTGTTAAAGTGCTTTAATGTTAATGCGTGTATGCAGTTGCCTCACCTCTACTTGACAAAGGTATGGGTTATCGCTAACCTCTGTCTGTGTGGGCCCACTTAAAAACATTAGTGAGATAAATAATATAGTAAAACACAAAGGAGCAAAGACGTCATAATAAGAGACATCAGGTCCAGATTTTTGTGAATCACTTTTACGCCAACACTATAAATCACTACTTAGAAATGAATAGAGGTCAATATCCTCATTAATTCACATTTTACATTCGGATTGATTCATTTAGCAGCAACAAGTGCAATGCAAAACATATCTCTTTATAAAAAAACGAAAAAGGTGTTTGCATTTGGTTAAAGTAATGTTTCCTTTGTACTTTACTTTTTCCAACATGGTATATAGAGTATTTTGCTGTGAAAGTTATTTACTTTATAGGACAATGCCATGTATTAACACTGAGCTTTTCACATGTCGTATATTATTAGTAAGCTTTTCACATGTGATCATAACTGAACATGTCCTTGTGAGTCAGACCGCAGTGTGCAATGTTTGTTTGTGCATACTTTATGTCAGTTATTAGCTTGTGAAAACTCCTGTTAAACTGGATGTTAATTTGTTCTGTCTGGTTACAGTCTGTATTTGTAATCAGTCTTTACAGGGTCATGCAGCATGTCATATTATCAGTACTGATTAAGCATGAGACATGCATAGATATTTGCAACTCCAACCTGAGTGCCCAGAATTTACTTTAGTTTTAAGTATAATTATGCTCTTTAGAGACTTTTAGAGCACTAGTCCTGCTTTCAGAACTTACTTTAGACAACAAATGTCAATCAATAATGTTAATATTTAATATGCTCATTGCAAGTAAGCCCCTTGTTTGTTTAGTTTCATTTTAAGCAATACAGTTGTGTTTTTTCTGAATATATGACCTTGCACATTTACAAGACAGCTATTCATCCTCTCTTTTAAGGCTTAAAATACTTCTGTCTTTCTAATTTTGGGCTGCATATTCTAAAAGTGCCATGTTTGTCTTGTAGCATGCCACATTTTTTTATAAAATGTGTGCATTTCATGGCATTTTTTCTTTCAGCAACCATTTGTAAGTTGGAGAAGATTATCACTGCATTATCCATCATTCAATGGTTGCTCATTTGACTGGTTTTCACATTCAAACTATTCTGAAGACATTACTTTATGCATTATCCTGATTTCAAGTATAAAAATTATGATCAGTTACAGAAAAAAATGTAAACTTGAACCAGATGTTTACTGCACCAGTTTTAATATGATGGAAAGTTTTTATCAACATCTTCAAATTAGTTAATATTACGTATGTTTAGCAGATTAGCCCTTTAAAAAACAAAGATGCATTGCCGAATATTTACAGTATGTTAGCTACAAATTATAATTTGCCTTAGGCATTGTTTTTCCTTGCTATCTGCCAGTGAAAACAGAACTGATTCCCACCTGTTGAGATCCACTGGTGTATTGCATGTTTGTTGTATCATTATTGAGAAACTCTTAGAAAAATCCATGAATCCACTTACTCCCTCCTCCATGTGTTCTGACTGATGCCCCCTGGTGAGTGCTCCATCCTTCTAAGCGCCTGTGGTCATTCATTCTTCACACACACACACACACACACACACTTCCCCTTTGTGCTCTACTTGATCACACATTAATCTAGCTTTGAATAGGAGCCCAATTTCCTCTCTAAATGTCAGATCATATTCACTGGCCCTTATTCAGCGTCCGAGCACATCTGATTTCCAAGTAACCATTGAGGTAAATGTCGGTGCATAATAAAGCCTCCCCTCGGAAACAGAATTGTAATCTGCAGTTCCTGAACTCTATTGTAGTTCGCGAGTGCATTAGCTCAGCAGTGAAGGCAATCAGTTGAGCAATCAAAGGCTTTGATTGACAAAGCGAAAGGTGGGGAAGTCAAGCCATGTTAAACGCTGTGCCAAAATCAGTGTCGACACTGGAGGAAAGAGCGAAGGGAGGCTGAATGTGTGTACATGGACACTAAGATTAGACACACAGATCTACTCATAGATACTGCTATGAACAGCCAGGGAACACATGGGACAAAGGAGTCCATTCAGCTGTACATAATAATCTAGAGAGCTGGTTGAGAGAAACTCCAGCTGTTGACCTCTGATCTTAGGCTCAGAATGGAATGTAATCATGCTGCCACCTCAATGTCTGCACAGCTATATTTCAAGAAAATTTCCTGTATTTTCTGTTTCCCCAAACTGTGTGACTGACTTTCTTCCGTGGAATGTAATTTATTTTTTTAATTAAATGCCAAAAAAATGTATCAAATAAAACTTTATGGGGTACAATGGGCGTGTCTCTTCAGCTCACCATTTGAAAAAAAGTACAGTAAAATATTCTATTATAAATACAGTAACTTCTCTTAATTTATTATATGCTAAAATTCTATTCATGTTTTTTTTTTTTCAGCTGCCATTAGTCCAGTCTTCACTATCACTCTGTCTTTAGGAAGCATACTAATATGCAACCACTGATTTGGCGATATTTAATATTATTTAAAGACAAAGTTTCCAAAATATTATTTAACAAATATATAGTTTAAAAGAAGAGCATTTATTTGAGATTTTTTATGTTTTTGTAATAAAATAAATGTCTTCAAACACATCACTTGTAGAGTGGCGATGACACTAATAGAATAATTTAGCGCATTGCTGAATAAAATAAATAAATAAAATACTGTTTAGCCTAGTATAGTATATAGTATAATAAACTATGATGTAATGTTCCACTACGGAAGCTCTCATTTTTTATTCACATACACATATTTCCTTAATGCCAAATGTGGTTGTCATGTGTCTGATTTCAGTACACTCATATTAAATATGTGCACACTGAAGACTTCTCATATTTTACAGAAAATAACAGCATGAACCTGCCTAACATTCTGTCTTTGTGTTGATTTGAAACAACATGAAGTAGAATACATTATGCCAAATGAGGTTGAATACATGATGGCTGAACTATTCCTCAACATAAAAATAACAGCTGTTTCCCGAGATTGTGAGCTCTCCAGAGAATTCCCACCAGCAAAAACACATAGTTCTTGGGATTCTGTCTTATAGACTAACAGATTGATGTGTGTGCTTTCCGTTGACGTGAACAGGATTACATCATTTTGTATTTGGATTTACCAATAACTCATAGTCTCCAAACTATATGAAATTAGTAAGAGAGATGTGTTTTTCCACACATATCTAATTTTGTGTATATGTCAGCTGTTTTTGCCACTAGCATGATCTGATCTTTTGATGTGGCTTTTTGTTGAAACCCAAGCTACCCAGAGTTTCATCGCCCTGTTGTCTTAATTACCCTATTGAGCCATGCTGTCATACAGCACTCAACAACACTTTGGTTTGCAACGAGGCAGTAAAGAACATCAAAAGAAAACGAACTGTGTACGCAAAAGTGCGTATAAAGAACACTTCACTATAGGCTGCTTAAAACTTCCAGAGATGTTTTTTTTTTTTTTTTATAGGCATTTTTCTATGACACATTCCAAAATAAGGGGCTAATCTAAAATATATGCACTTTAGGTGGGATGACAAGCCATGACAATAGTGCACTTTTGTAGACAGAAGAAGGTAAGGTATAATAAGTCCCTGCTGGAAAGAATGTGTTCAGACTGAGTCTGAGAGCTGCAGCATCTGATGCAACAGCATATTTTGGCCAGATCATGAAAATAACATTTGAAACAAGCAAGATAACAAATAGTGTTAAGAACCGGATTTTATTTCATTATAATTAAACAGATTTTATTACATGCTTCCAAATAAGCCATTTATAATCGGATGGAAAAGCCTTCATGAAAACACCTCAAATTGAGTTATAGATATGCAGTAAATGTGCCTATGTTTATTTATGTCTTGTAAACTCAAGACTGAATATTTGCTAAATATTGCTAAAAACCTCTTCTGATGTACAGTATGTTTCAGCTTTCAGTTTGGATATGTCCTTAAGGCAAATGCACATTTAAACAAATATGTGAATCAGAATGAAACATAAGGGTTCAAATACAGGACTTTTAGAATCTGAAAACAAATTGAATTCATGTTGACAAAATTTGTCAACCTGGTCTCATAAAAATATGTACCTCTGTGCACTTTTTGTGCAACCTCGCTTTTATTTACCTTACTGCACGCTTTCCCAGCAGTTTCAGAGAGAAATGTCCACTAAATGGAGCTAAAACACAGGGTTTAATATGTGAACCCTGGCACGATTTTATTACATTCATGTGGGTATATATTGCTTTATTACGTTGCTTTATGTACACATGCAATGGTTCAGAATTAAAATATTTGGTGACTGTAGCTAAATTTTAATTCTCTATCATGTTGTAAATATGATATGCATTTTTTGGTATGTGTCTCACTAAAAAGCTCACCGAGGTACATTAATGGCATTAGACCAGGTAGAAATTGAATTTAAACATACCAGTAATTGTTTGTCTGTGACATATTTTATTCAACAAATCTGTATGAGTGTCTCAGTGTTGTCAACTTAGCAATTTTGTTGCTAAATTTAGCAAATTTTCAGATTATTTTTAATTATTTTGCAACTTTTAAAATCGGACAATAAAAAGGCACACATTTTCCATCCTAATTGATTGCGTACACACATCTTTATGGTCCATTTTTTGCCCTATTTTTACATAATTTTATTAGGCTGTAGCAAATGAACTACTAATACACTGCTTAAAGTATAATGGCAGAAAATGTGTAGTGTTGCTAGTTTAGTAGCTTTTAAAAAACTTTAATCATTCAAAAATTTGTGAGTGTTCAATAATTTAAATGATAATATATATATATATATATATATATATATATATATATATTTTTTTTTTTTTTTTTGCTGATATTTAATGTTTTCACAATATGTGCTATCATCGCGAAATTAGATCATAACATCATTTAGCAACTTTTATCGACAAATTGACCTTCCTTTAGCAATTTTGTTTCTGAAAATGTGTGACCAATGGAATTATTCACTGTGATTAATTCTAGCTGATTTATTGACATTACTGTTCCAATTGTGTTGTGGCTTTGTTAGATTTATTTTTATTTTATTTTATTTTTTTAATGACAGAGCTTGAACAGACAAAATGACTGGGAATACTGTCTCTAAAATGTAAGTTACTCTGAATCAACTTCTTGTTTTTTGAACCTTTATGAACCTTTCATAATCATGCTGTTCAAATATCAACACGCTATATACTCTTGCCATACTAGAAATAAGCAACTTTTTATGCTGATGTCTGGATGTTCTTAAACATGCATAGCTACAGCCAAAAGTGTTAAAACATCCTCACTCATCCCTGTCTTATTTAAATGTGTCTGGTTTGTTAAAAGAAAAGCACCGAGTACATGAAGTAAAGGTAATGAGAAAAGTACGATATTTTCATCAATGTTGTGATAAGGCTCATCTCCACCTCCAGGTTTCTATCTTCTATTCTTCTACTTGCCTTTGTAGAGTCTGATTTAAGTGGCAAGCGACGCTTTACATAATCTCAAAAGAATTTCTCCATCTGGATTTTCTTTTCCTATAAAAGCTGGCCAAAGTGCTCCTGGTCAAAACATGAGAGAGAGAAATGAATAAAAGAAGACGGCAGCCTTGCTTTCACTTAGAGGGCAACTCCAGCAAGAAAGAAGCTAAAGGTTGAATTTGAATTAAATGTAATTGCAATTTTACACTTTATGCCTTGAAGGAGAAAGATAATGCATGAATTTGTTTATTCTGCTCCCCCAGGTCTGAATGAGTTTTAATTGAGATGGGAATCTCTGGATGTGTGTTTAGATTATATCTGCTGTTCATAAATGCCTCTTTATACACTACATTTGGACTGAAACACACATTTAATGGGACATATTTACAGGAAACTCTGAGGGTTCTGCAGGATTCCACCTTGCTTTGACACACATGCTAGTGATTTTCGCACAAAACATTAACATGTAAATACAGCATTGCTGATTACTGCTGAAATGATTAATAAAAGGTCACGGCGACATGCAACCAAATGAAATAAACTGACAGATGCAGCAAGCAACAGTGTCTTTTAAACGATTTCACAAGATTTGGTTTGGCATTAAAGTTCTGCATATTGAAAAATTCAAGTGAAAAATAGTACTGATAAAACACTCCTACAAATGACATTAATATGCCTGATTCTTATTACAGCGAAGGTCATGAACTGATTAAAAGCAATAAAAAAACTTTACTTTGTTTACTTTCAGATGATTAATTGAAACAAATATAGCCCACCCTATATATTTAGCATTCACCGCTGTATTATATACATAAAATTTGCTTAGAATTTACAAGTGGTAATTAAATTAAAGATTTAATATATATATATATATATATATATATATATATATATATATATATATATATATATATATATATATATATATATATATATATATATATATATGCATACATGATGTGTTAACCACCAGGCAGTGGCTCTGATGTTGTTTTAGTAATACAAAGGGCATGTTTGAACAATATGTTCATTAGAAGTTCAGGAGAAACTCTGAAGTCATTCTCATGCTGTTAGCCTTGGGTCATATGACATCACCTCAGCTGTTCCAAATCAGCACCACAAGGAGTCAGTTGTGATCTGACTCAACACTCAAACACTGCTTGTCACAAGTGATAGTCACATAAGTGTTTTTAATTTTTAAGAATTTTTACTTGTCTGCATGTTCTGGGTGAGTGAATGAATGAACGAATCAATCAATCGATCAGTCAATCAATTAATCAATCGATCTTGAGCTATATAGATATTCATATATAGAAATGTATATAACATAAATATAAATAAATGTAATGTATTATATAATAATATATATAATATTCCTACAATTCTTTGTAGGAGACAACACTTGCAAATATCTCCAGCAGCCATATCTCAACAACTTTCTAAAGTCAATTTATGTCTGTATAATAACAGTAAAAGGCAGGGGCACACTTTTTTGGATGAAGATCGGTGAAGGGCTACAATCGCCCCTGGTTAGGACACGTTGTGTTGGTCAAGTTCCAATTAAAAAACAACTCCATGGCATCTAACAGAGATTTATCTGTAGGACATTCCTTTCTACATCATAACAGTCCCGGTGCGGCTGATTCCCGACTGAGAGGCTTTACGATAGACTTTCTGTTTTTAGTCCAATGACCATCTGATGCAATATGCTAGATGTCAGTTACGAAACATGACTCAGGTTATTCTTTCAATAGATGGGCATGTTTGCAACTATTTTAGGCTCTCTAGTGCACACAGGACACCAAGTTAGCGGCCAAGGCCTGTTGAGGGATTGAATAAGATCAAGCTGCTCTTTGATCCTCACAGTATAGTTACTATTCACATGTTCACACAGTATGTCAGAATATTATTCTAGGTTTCATGATCAGGGTGAGCGATGGAGACTTTTAGCTGAATTTCACATTCCGCATTTGTCTAGAGAAGAGGTTAGATGTGTGTCATGTACGTGTGTGTGGAGAGGAACAGATGCATTTCCGTGTAGGTGGTGTTCGTGAGTGGGAAGGGGGTCTCTGAGGTAACACGCTCTACGGCACCTTTGATTGTGCTCCAGGTCTGCACAGATGGAGCAGAGCCCCAGGAAGCAGTCACACTCAGAGACCAGTGTGAGGTGAACTGAAACAGTCACTGAGCAGTCACAGTAAGTAACCAATCAGAAGACGGGGTGACCATACGGGCCTGTTTTAGAGCAGTCTATTAAAAACTGTCAGCAAGAAAGTCATTGAATAGAAGACAATGAAAAAACAATCAACTTTACCTCTGTAATGGAAAGGCTTTTAGCTGCTGACAGTTCATAATAGGGCCAGAAAAACTTAGTTACAGTAATAAAATAAAATAAAAAATAAATAAATGTAATTTATTTTTGTGCAAAGCAGATTTAAATGAATCCTTGCTCAAAAAAAGAGTGTTTAAAAGTTTTCTAAAAGTTTATTGCATTAGATCCAACTATTTGATGGTGTAAATGTTTTATATTATGGCATAACCATAACAGATGCACTGCATTGTTTTGAACATGCACTGTTAGTATTATATTATGGTTTTTTGTTTTTTTTATAGATGTTCATAAAACTTGAAGCTTTCAGCTATTGACCAATGTTCAGAATCAGAAAACCGGAGAATGGAAGATTTTGAGAAATTCATCAGAAAATTCATATTTATTCATATTTAACTAATTCTGTTGTAGCTTGGCACATGCATGGTGAGAAATCCAATAATTTTTCTGGAGGCAGCAATGTGCTGACATTGTACTCCTACTGCCATAGTGGTAATACAATCACAATACATCCAGTAACAAAGCATAAGGATGCATTTGATTGTCAACAACTGATTTACTGAATGTACCAATTATGATGACATACACTAATGTGGAGCAGAGATTTTTTTTCTTTTTCCCTTAAGTCTCCAAGGCAAAAATTATTCTATTTCTTCCTCAGTACCTAATTAGCAATCCATCCATGTGTCACAGAGACAAATGAAAGCTGTTTCCTGCCTGCAACAAATAGAAAACGACCTCTATATGGTTCCATTCAGAAACAAATGCTACAATCACATTTATCAAGCGGCTTGTGCATTTACATATTTATATTGGTTGTGTTTGCCAGCGCCAGGATACCATAACTCAACGTGTAAGCAGTGAATTGTTTAATAACAGAGAAACACGGCACTGCATATTGCAGGAGTGTGAACGGGAATATCACAGCAAATCATATTTTACTTTCCAAGGTGAAAAATGAGAATCAACATGATGAATCTGCCGAAATGATCATTCAACAGTGCAACCATGCCCTTTACAAGAGCTGGCAGAAAATTGAGCTATGCTCGATGGATAATCTCAGAAAACCTAAGTATCCATGGTCTTCTGATAGCACAGACCATATTTCTAACGGCCTAAAGAGAAACAAGGAGAAACAGAGGCAATCTTATTTTGATTGCTTTTTTGCAGTTGATTGCGGCCAATTTATGATACAGGCTCAGTCTATTTTCACCTGTAATGTACTTTGATCTTCTTCACGGTCAGGATTCAGCCAATCATTTGGGAATAGCTGGAGACACTTTACAATGAAGGTACATGATTCTACCTACCTTGCCAATGCCTCATTTTTTGGTTGACAAATCCATCAGCAAATTGCATTCTGGTTATTGAGCTTGATGGTGATTCACGCGAGGAATTTTCCTGATTGGAAATAAAGCTAAGTGAACCATTTTGTCCTGAGTCAGTGTATTAAAAGTATATATAGTCTTTTTTATAACTGTTTTTATTGTTTGGTGTCATCTGTTTACCCACACCACACTAGGTAAATCACTTAAAAAATATCTGTTAAGTGACTTCTTAAATGTAAATCCTTTGCCTTTAAAATCAAATCAAAGTTCAAATGAGGTCCAAAATAATGATAAAAAGGAGCCACACTTCCAAAATATCTTTTAATTTTAAAAACATTCATGGTGAAATGTTTACTGAAGTAAATATAAGAATAACTTCTATGTTGTTTATGATATTAAAAGACAAACATTTACTGCTGAAGCAACATAAGGTGCATTCACGTCATGTTGTAATTACTGTAATTTCAAGGTTTCAGCATGCAAAAAGTCTTCATGTCCTTTGTAGAACTGGTAATTATAGCTTGCAAGACAGGATATTTCTGAGAGCTCCTACTTTTACCCTGTGACCACCTTACCATTGTTGATGAAATTGCTATCCACTTTTTCTTGACCTAAAAATGGGTCATTTGTAAATTCTATGATTTTATTAATCTAATTCTATCAATCAGACATACAGTTATGGCCAAAAATATCAGCACCCTTGGTAAATATGATCAAAGAAGGCTGGGAAAATTAATCTGCGTCTTTAATCTTTTAGTTAGAAAAATCTCATTATTTCACTACAGTGGGTCAAGATGGTTTGATGGATCGAAACAGCTGCAAATAGAAAGTCTATTTCTATCCATCTGTCTATCCATCCACACTTTAAATCAACTGATACCAAGTTCATTTTTATATATTTATTTAATTTTTAATTTAAATCAGATTAAATTACAGCAAAGTGGAAAAAGTTCCCAGTTTGACAACCAAAAAAGAGCCTAAATGCTTCAGTGGAGTTTTTATATGTGTTCTGGGGGGAAAAATAAAAAAATAAATAATTGAGTGCACATTTGTATGTCACTGAACTTACATCATCTGTTACCTGTTGCATCCTGAGTTACAGCATGCACTGCATGCAGCATCTCTAGTGCATACAATTCTCGACATGGGACTTCCAGGAAGTGTCAACCTACTTTAAGATGGCACTCAGGTACATACGCATGCACATACAGCAAAAGAAACAGCACAGGTGGCTTGTTAGGATGTGTTAGACTCAAATTGACAAGTGTGAGAGACCTCTGTAACCCAGTCAGAAGTTACTTAGAAATACACACATAGTGAACTGGGACAAGGGTGTGCTGGTGTACTGTGGCAAAAAAGCTTAATTAAGTCTCGGCAGGGTTGTTTTCTTGTGTGTGAATGTTTAATAGGGTATGCAGTCAGTCTACTGTCATAATCTGAGTTTACATCAGGTAACGTTTAGTTTATTATTCTCTAAAGACACCTGAAATCATTCAAAAGTTTTGGGGCACAATTACAAAAGAGTTGACAATGAGTCCCAAATGATGAAAATGATCCCCACACAGAACATCTGTGACTCGTCAAATATTATTTATTAATATCCTAAATTAAACTGCCAAAAACACCCCAGGCAATTCTGTGTGTAAGTGCATCAAAAACATTTGGAAATTAGGCCAGTACTCAGAATACTCTTTTCATTGAATCTTTTGATTCAGTTCATGAAACTTTGCTCACAAATGGAACTGGTCTGGTACTCAAGTTCAACTTAGTGACTTGGGGATACGTAATAATCTTGAATTATTTTCATTCTCTTACATATTTGAAGTTCTGTTCCAAAACAAAACTGGTTTACTGTTAATGAATCCGACTGCAACCTTTCCCAATACATGGGTAAAAACACGCTGTATACGCAGATTGTAAAATCTCACCAAAGCACCATGCGCCAGTGCCCAGGAGGAGGCAACACTCCAAGTGGAATGAGCCCTGGCCCCTAAGGAGCACGGCTCACCTTGGGACTGGCCAAGGAGATGGCTTCCACCACCCAATGAGCATACCTCTGTTTGGAGACGGCTTACTCTTCTGCTGTCCCCCAAAGCAGATAAAGAGCTGCTCAGAGTTCCTAATAGTTTGGGTGCATTCCATATAAAAATGCAAGGCACGAATGGGACACAGCCATGGAAGGAAGCTGTGGGAATCTTCGGTACATAAGCAGGTCAGGGTCTCAAAGTAATGACAGTGTCAGCTGGACCAAATTCAAGGCACAAATCATTGACCGAAAATGTATGTAGGTCTTCCCTCTTCATGGAAGTGAGCACGACCAGAAGTTTTGAGAGTCAAGTGGCTCAAAGGGATCACCCTGTGGTCCTGAAAGGATGACAGAAAGGTCCCAGGAATGGATGAGGTGAGATCTAGGAGGATTTGATCTTCTCACACCTCTAAGGAACTCAACAATCAAGAGATGCTTTCCCAAGAACAGCTCATCCACTGCATCTTTTAAAGTTGAGGGGGACAGTCTCCGCTCCAACTTATCCTGTAGGAGGGAGAGCACCACACTGACAGAGTATCTCTGAGGGTCCTCTCAGTGAGAGGAACGTTAATCAAAGAACAAACCCCACATCAGAGCATAGGCTTGCCTCGTAGAGGGGGCCCTATTCTGAATAATGGTATCCACAATGGCCTGGGAAAGGCCAGAGAGGTCTACCGGTTTCCATCCAAAATCCATATTTGTAGGTTCCCTAGATCAGGGCACGATTCTTGAATGATTCAACTCCCTTGGAATATGAACAGCTCACAGTGATTTGAGCCACAACTTTTCCTTCTATCCAAAATTTAAATATCAGCTCAGAAACAGAATGAGTGGTTGCACGCTACCATCTTAAATATCTGTATGTACAACGGGGTGGTTTAGCATGCAAATTCCACTCGCCAATTCTTATTGCCATTTTTTCTTAAGATCAGAGGTGATTGGGTTCCCGAGCGGGAACCCATGACATCAATCAATGACGTAACGTCAAATTACTGACTGAAAGAGAACTCAGTGACTTGATTATTTGGTCCAAGTTGAAGATACAACTAAAATAAATGTTTTTATCCTACAAAATTTGCAGTTTATCTTCTGCTCCATTCTTTTTGTGTGTGTGTGTGTGTGTGAAAGCTGCTAGTTCTAGAATGTTCTCTGCTAGTGAAGAGAACTGATATCAAGAATTGATACCTAACTGATGTTAAGCTGTGTGGCCTCATACACATTTCCAAGATCAACTATTTATTTCCTTTAAATTTTATCATTTATTTTCTTGAAACTGGTCTATCCTGCTGATAAAAATTGCCAATATATCTCTGCAATAAGATGGTTGTAAAAAGCATGCACATTATGCAAGTGTTGGCATATTTGTCTCTGTTAACAATGATGAGGATGTTCCTTCTCTATGCTGACTACCTTGCTCAGGAATTTCATTGTTCACACTGTCTGGCTGGGAGAGTTTAATTTTTTGCCGACAGTGTTTATTTTTCCATAACGTCAGGAATGAGACAGACAGGGAGAGAGAAAGAAACAGACCAACACCCTTTGGTATTACAATTTCAGCATAACAGATGTTTAGACAAAAAAGAGTGTTAAAACTGTTTTTTTTTAAACCAAAAATAATGGAAATTTACTCAAAATAAACTTGCTTCAAATAAACTTGCACCTTATTTGGAGAGTTATGGTGTGGCAATAGTATCCATTTAAGCACACTTCATTAAAAGGGTTGTTTTTGTTCATATTTTCTTTTTATACGGTACAGCCCAGCCTATGAATATGATGTAGATGCTTTTATATAATCCAGATGGTGTGGAAAATAGTCACATAAGTAGTGAATGTACTGTAGTTTTAAAAAACTTAACTTAAATAAAAAAATCACATCCCCATCTTATGCATACACAATACTGTATAGTACTGTACTGTAAAAAAAACAAAAAAACAATTAGGCAGCAGAATCGCTCTATTAATCAGAAATGGTTATTGAGCAAATATGAAACCAATTTCTGAAGGATCAAGGAAGACTGAAGGCTGTCAGAAACTTTGCTATCACAGCATTTAACAAAAATAATTTTCACAATTTAAGCGAACACATTGGAGAAATGTTTCTACTTTAGTTTGAAATGATGTTGTTGATGAAGAATTGTCAATTTAGTTTTTCTATCTTTCTTTCACATGTTGAATTTGTTGATTTATTTAGATTTACCATATTCCATCCTGGAATACTGGGCCTCATGATGTATTTTTAAGCTCTGAAGATTATCACTCATTCTGCTATGAATCTGAAACACCATGTACACAGCAACTGAAAGCTAATTGGTACCCAACAGACATCATTCTTCAGCAAACACAAAGACTTCAGGATATTCTGGTGGGTCGTTTGTTAGTCAGTGCTGTTATTAGGTACCGGTATGGGTTATCAGTGATACTTCAATTTGCCATCTCTATAAGATTTCCTCTGTATGCATCTGATTCCAAAGTGTTTGATTATAACTCTCTATCACAGGAGGACTGTGAGGCTCTTGAAGCTGATGATAATTGGAAAGGACTTTGCGATGGATAACAAAAGAGTACATCAGTCATAAAGCTTGGCGCTGAATTCAGCCAGAAATGTCTGCACATACTGCACTTACATTAAATTATTTTAGCAATTAATGTCACTTTCAGCAATAATAGGTCATGGGTCTGTGCTGGTTCTCACATCACATTGCTATTATAGGTGTTGGATGTGGATTTTATCTGCCCTTCTTTTAATAAAAATGTACATCAAGAACTTTCCTTTTAGGGGTTTAAAATGTCTATCCAGGTCTCTGGGTGCATTCAGTGTCCACTAAAGTAATTTGAGGAACTGATGTATGCTGACCTGTTTGGTGCAGCTAAATTAAGGTTTGTTGGCTGATTAGCATTTAAATTAATTGGCACTACATCAGTATTCAAAGCAAGAAGAGCTCTACTAGACTACCTCTCTCAAACTCTCATAAGCCACTGGGCTGGGCTGACACAAACCTCTCAGCTGAGGATTGCATACGCCTGCCAGCTGTGCTCGAAGCTGTGAGATCTCCTCTATCTCCCACACAGGCTGCAAAAGAGAGAAAATGTCAGATGATCTCTATATGTAACTCCATTCCTCTTCTTTTATCATGGTCTTCTCATCTAGAGACTAGTGCAGGATCAGAAGTCTAGCTTTGTTCAAAACATGAGCTGTCTAATATCACACAGGACTTTTTCTTGTACCTATTTTGTCTTTAAACTATACTTTAGTGGGCATTTTCTATGTAAACATGAGCCAGAAGGACATCTTTGACCTTTGTTATTCAACAAGCTGTTTCTTCAGTGTGTCACTGAATAGATACTGTACAACACTGGATACAATTATTTGGAAATCTGGAATCTGAGAGTGCAGAAAAATCTGAATAGTAAGATTGCCTTACCCAACCCTAACCCTAATCCAAATGAAGTTCTTAGCGATACATATTTCTAATCAAAAGTAATACAAAAATGATATATTTATGGTAATGTATGGAATATATATAGATAGATAGATAGAAATGATGTTTAGCTATAAACAAATTTCAGGAGGAGCGAGCGCTGATAATTAACCCGGCTGGCTTCTCATTTCCTAATCACACAATTATCCAACCAGAGCAAGAGAAGCCTACTATAAATTCACACAAGCCTCTTACTTCGATATCTCGTTCATAGCATCCCTCCACCACCCCAATCTCCATTCCTCCTATAGTTCTACTATTCCCTTTCAGGGGGGAGGGCACTCAGGGATCGGGTCGGACGCCGAGCCCTGTCCGCTTTTCACGGACAAGAGGAAAAAACTCTGGACTCGGTAGTCCGCTGAGTTCCGAGCCCTCTCCCTGACAGCACGCCAAACATGCTTACTTTTACCATTACTATGATTAATTATATGTAAGTGCGAACTCGTGAAAGATAGATAGATTTTGCTCATATAATGATGGCTAATGCCACAACTATACTCATGCTATTTATAACTAGTTTTGTGGTCCAAGGTCACATATAGTCACAAAGTTTAAATATTGATATGCAGGAGCTCCTTTCCCACACACCTCATGGCATAATAACATGTCCATCATATGCACACTTAAGAATAACATGTCATCTGGGTACTTTTCGCCTGCTGTTTCTGAATATGAACAATCTTCCACATACAGCTTTCGCCTACTCTATAATAGGGCATTGGCATATCAGAACGCAAGACACCTTTTTCACAGAGCTCATTGCAATGCGTTATGGGATTGTCTGCTATCTAAAGGATTACATGCAATTCCACAATGGAATCTGTTCAAAATAGGTATCCTAGAAGGCATAATGTCCTACATTTAGGAACAGCCTTTGTGTTGGAGGTACACTTGAGACCAAAAAGCGATGTCTAGTTAGGCAGCTCACTATTTTTTTTTTTTTTTTACATAAAAACCCAAAGCAGCTCTTGATTGATGCCTTCCTTATATAGTGTTTGACCTTCTGACATAAAATTACACCATCATGTACTTAGCTAGTCAGTAAATTACAACCCTAATAGACTCAGATGAGTAGGTGTAGGGAGAGAGCTGATTGGATGTGTTTGTGTGTGTGTGTATGTGTGTGTGTGTGTGTGCGCTCTAGCTTTCATGGTACGCTGACAGAAAACCTCAATGGAATATTAAATAACCTTTGATTTTAATTGATTAATCAAAGGTGACCCACAGACAAAAAAGACCAGCTAGAATCCAAAATGATCTTGACATCAAACATGACCCTAATACTTATTTATTTTGCAGCATTATGTAAAACATTTTGTGTGCTATTTTGTGCTGAAAGAAAAAGGGTCGGAAAAGGGCTGTAGGAATATAATTTATTTTTATACAAATTAATTGGCCAGCTTCTCAGTTTTTCTTGTCTTTCTCTTGGCCTCTGTTTTTATTAAAGGCAGTGTTTCACTCAGTTAATCTTGCCACGGAACCGAAGGAAACCTATGGTGATATGTGGAACGCTTTAAACGGCTTTGCCACGCCTGAACGCTTGATCTGTTTTGCATAATTGGGCTTCTGAAAAGACTGTAAGGTTTGTGGCTCTGAACGCAAGGGCTTGGCCAAGGGAAATGATGCCTGAGGCACTGTAATGTACTTCATCATCAAAAACACATTACACTGTTATTTGTCTCATTTTTGAAATATGAGAATCCAATCATAAAAACTGCTCTGTCAGGCAGTAACTTCCTTCAGTAATAAACTAGTACAGGGAATAGATTTTTTTTTCTTCATTTAAATTCCCAGAGATACATCGGATAAAAATCATATACTTATGGTTGTTTTTACTGAATAATGCAGCACCTATTTTTGGATTCTGTTAAAAGTCACGGTTACACACGTGCTTACCATAACTTCTTACTTTTTATACTCATGTTATGTTGTGCTGATATACACAAAACACTACAATAAAAACAGTTTATAGTAAAAAAAATAGTTTTCCAGTTTTTGAAAGAAAGCTAAATAAATGAATAAATAATTTAAAACAAAATGTGTGAAAGAAAAGTTAAGCTTAAATCCATGCACAGTAGTATTTCATTTAAAAGTCATGTTTATATTGTACTTGTTATGTGCCTTTTCTTTAGTAAAATGAAATAAAAAGGTAAATATGACTCACCAATTTACTGTAAAAAATAAAGTAAACAAGGACACTTGAGTGTGGTGGTGAACTTCATTCATCATGTGGATTTCTATAGTAACTTTCATGACATATTTCTTCAAATTCAAGTTAACTTTGATGAAATATACAGCTACGGGCTATACAATAAACAGGCACCAAAATACAGCTCCATAATACCTAAAACATTCCTTTGAGAGTCTATGGATGGAGCTAAGAAACAAACCTCCCATAGCAGGGGTTCTTTTTGTTTTCTTTACACAATACCGCATACCTCTATGTGATAAAAACAGAAGCTTTTACCTGCACAGCACATGCAGCGAGTGTCTAAAATACCCATAATCCATTTCTATTCTAATGAAAGAAAGTTGGCGGGCCTGTTGTGTTCATATTGTATTCTCATGCTCTTGCGTTCTCATCTTCTCTTCTCTACCTCCGCTTTGTCTTGCCATATCTCTTTCTCTTTCCATTTTAAATAATCACTGTGATGTGGAAAGCTCTGTAGGAACTCTAGGGTAGTTCAACTCAGCACAGGTGAGGGCAGCAATTTAATCAGTCTGAGCTCACTGTGTTCCTGAGGAAAAAGTAAAGCGCCGAGGAACAGATGAAAACACATGTCTGTCTGTGACTGCAAGAGTTTCTGAATCTGTGTCTTTAAGGAGAGCGAGGAAGGGATGGTGAAAAGATTGTTAAGTGGGGAACAATAAAGACCATTTACAGTGGTCTCCCAAGATTCACCTTTTCTTACAATGAAAGATTGGATCTTGAGGACGTCTATGGAGGAAGAACAGTTCCTTTATATTTAACCGTTTTACTTTCACAGTCTATAATTATGATAAAGAAATTCAAACTGACAGACCTGCCAGATGCATATATATTTTAGTATGAAATTACAGTTGCATATTCAACTTTAGTTCTATCATCATTCACATTTCCTCAGATTTGCTGTATTTTCTTTCTCTGCATGTGTGAGTGTGTAGGCAGGAGTTGTGGAAAGTTTTTTTTATGTTTTAATAAAAAATATTTAAAATACAAACAATGTGAGGTAATGATGGCAGAACTTCCATATTTTTATTAAATATTGTTTTATAAGCTTGACAAATACTATATACTAAAATATAGTGCTAAACATTAGAATAAGAATAAGGATACACAACAAAAACAAAAAACAAAAAGTGAATTAACTGAATAATAAAAATGTTAAATAAAATGATACTATTTAAGGTCTTATTTCTTAACATTGATAAATGTATTTATTAATATGCCTCTGTTGTGGATTTTGAAAATGACCTTTCATGTAGACATAAACCATCCTGCAAAGTTTTAAATCTGAGTGCACCGTGTATAAAGTTATTGCAACCAATCCACAACCAGTATGCCCTTAAATCCCTCAAATATGACCCATCAGAGTATATGATACAATTTTTTTCTGCATTAAAATTCAGGTTTTGTGTAGCCCAGTTAGTAGTGCATTGCGTGATATGTGATCATGTGATCATGGGTTTGATCCCAAAGATTGCACATGCTCATAAAATGTGTATGCCCTATAAATCAGACCTTTGCTCTATTTCTGTAAGGAGTAGGTTTAAGAGTGGGTTAGGTGTGGGCATTTGTATAAATTACATCTGGCACAATATATTAGACTTACTGTAAGATCTAAAGGTCTAAAAGCCTTGAGTTTAGCTACTGATTTAACTTCCTATGTTAGCACTATTTGACTTAACCTGTAACATCAACTTAAAAACAACTTGACTTCTTACAAGTGAGGCAACTGTTAGTGAAGAAAATGAAGTTAAAGTTTCACTATTAGCCAAACACTTTTATGAGATGCACAGCCTTGGAGGCAATTCACATGCTCTGTCTCTCTCTTTCTTTCTTTCTTTCTTTCTTTCTTTCTTTCTTTCTTTCTTTCTTTCTTTCTTTCTTTCTGTCTCTCTTACTCACACACACACACACACACACAGTTATTAACTATCCACGGCTCAACCTTTCATTACTAGGTCTAAAATTACATTTCGAACTGATCGCATTTTGACTTTAAAATAATGTAAAGTCCTTAAAGTAATGTAAAGTATGTATGTTTTGACCCTTGTTTATTAAAATCAATGCACTTTTGTATGGAAAGCATTTTTCTCTTTTTATGAGAAAGCGTTCAGTTACAAACGGCTTAGACAGACCTTGAATATTGTTAACAAATGAAACCTCATTGAAAAGTAATAAACATCCTTTTGTTCGACTGTATCTGTCGCTTTGCACAGATAGGCTGTCATTATGCCCTGTCTTTTTAGGACCAGAAAACATGTGTTTGAGTTTCCTATTTGGTTAAGTAATTGTTTCACGTTTCTGTCTCACACAAGTCATGCATGCATTTGTGAACTGAATCTGATGCGACGATAAATGCAAACCTAACAAATAACATTGCTAAGCACCAAATAAAGATGCATGCATTGAATGAGTTGACATTTTCTTGATCCTCTTCCAGGAAATGAACTCAGTCATTTAATTAAATTCATATGTTCTTTTGATTTACTGCAGATATACATGAGAATACATTGTGATTGCACATCAAAGCAAATGCCCAAGTGCAATATAGATTTAATCAAATCAGGCTGAAAAACAGATCTTGCGTTGGAACGACCGTGTGAGACGATGTTGAATAGCAGTCTGTTTGCAAGCTGTCTATGTTTTGAGGTCATATGACCCCTGAGATCTTGCGGGTTAAGGGCAGAACATGCATCTGTGTGACAATGTGCTGTTGCTGTCATCACAATATAAACATAGCAATGCTCAGATGCAATAAACTTTGATAGAATTCTGTCACCACAGCAGTCATAAGGCTATTTTTAACATCTCGTATCTATTTCATACCCACATACATTCACAATAAACATCTTTTACTACCAGGAATTACAGCAGCTAGAACAGGAATATTGTTTAATGCAATTTATTAATACATTCGTAAGCAGATGATACAATGTTTCCTATTACTGAAGTGCATGTTTCCCACAACTGCACATGTAAAGCCACTTTTATTGTATATGTTTCATGAAGCCCTGAATGTGTGCAAAAGTCACTGGTTAGACTAAAACATGCTTAAAATTTCAAGAACGTAGCCTTAGTAAAGGTGGAAGATAATGCATAATGTAAATAAGCTGTCACAGAATAAAAATATTAAAAACATTTAGGCGACAACATTGTAAGAAGTCTCTTATACTCTTATTTATTGAATCAATTACAGTAAAAATATAGTGAAATATTATGAAAACTGGAGAAACCATGATACATATTTACTTATTATTTTAAAATATTAAATTAATATTTAAAAAAATAGTGTTCTTTTTTTATTTTAGGAACAATACGTACTTTAGCGCGCGTCCTTGCTGAATTAAAGTATTAATTTAATTAATTATAATTAATATTAAATACTTTACAGCATTACTCTATAACAGCAACAACCAGACATGACTTTACATTTAAATACTTTTACCAAATACAAAGACACGTGATAGATTTAACTACTTGAAACACAGTGACCTGCACTTAGACTTTGTTTACGTTTACTATATATACTGTGACAAACACAAAAAACTATATTCATACACTGACTTGGTGGAAGTTTCTTATAATTAAACAATGTCATGTAAAGTTAGCCACAGGTAGTTAAAATAATGCTTTATTTATGATTAAATTTGGGGACATGAGAGAGTCAAAGGTTACATACACTGGTTTAATTTTTTAAAAAGTTGATATTTTAATTACCTAAAGTGTAAAACTTCATTGTAAAGTTTATGTTTTATTTATTTCTATCACAGCAAGTTCATTTTCTGCTGACATATTATTACAAAGTTAATTGCTTTGCTACTATGAAGCATAGTATATGCTTATATCCACACGTCCACAAAATAAAAAGAATATATGGACAAGCACAGATTTTTAAACTGTGAACTCATTTAAAACATAATCTAATGGCTGAGAAGTTGAGTTGAAATTATATCCATGTTCAGTCTCTATGCATAAGCTGATTAATTTGACCCGGCGTTGAATTGGCTATTTGTGCACTGTGGAGAAACTGGTTGTCTTGAGGGCTTCCATTTCCAAAATTTTCAAAAGAATTTAAAATTCTCATAGGAACAGACCAAGAAACCCCAACTGCTACACTGAGGTAATAGAGTCTTAAAATATACATGCTTCAACCTTTGTGAGCCAGCTGTATCAAACATTAAACATTAAAGTTCAACCCAAAATGAAAATTCTGTCATCGTTTATTCATTCTTATGCTGTTCCAAACCTTTATGCTTTTTCTTCTTTCAGTTGAGCAAAAAGTGAAATGTGTTTCTAGGCTCCTCTTTACCACACAATAAAAGGGAATTGGTAGTAGAGCTGTAATGCTCCAAAATGAGCAACAGAATGTACTCGGCTCTCTGTATTTTGGACTTCTGAAATTATATGGCATAAGCAAGAAATTATTTGTTATTTGGTAACCTGAGAATATAACTTCACATTTATTATTAAATTATTTTTTGCCATTCACGATTGCATATTTGGGTCGTCCTTGATCAGAATGTTTAACACAGACGGATTTCTAACTGCCCCTGATAGTATAACTGTTATGTTATTAACAATCACAACATGATAAAATAAAGCACATTTTCTTATCAATTCGAAAATGGAAGGGTAATTAACTGCTTCACCACCATCAACGCTTACACCCAGGTACATGAAGCATTTGACTCATATTGGTTGCAAGCTCTGTCATTACCAGCATGTTCATTATTTATAGTAATAACCTGACGTTAATTTGAACTCCAACTGATTCATTAGCAGAAGTTACAACTCTAACACCTGCTTGATGTCATTAATGATGGTTCTAGTCAAAGTAGTTTGAATTGAATAAAAACTTCCTACATTTTCTGGAAATAGTTGTGACGAGCCAGTCATTTTTTCCAATGATGTTTCTTAACATGCAAGCTGACCGGCAAGCCCTGTTTTTTTTTTTCGCTTTAGGTACATTTTCATCAGTAGCTGTTAGCTAATCTAAACCAAACCCAAATGATTGTGAGAGAGTCTAACCTACATGCTACAGTATTTAGCTCTGACTCTATCTTTGGTTTTGTAAATTCCCAGGCATATCCCACACTAAAATACAGGACGTTGTTACAGTGTTTTACATCAGACTTGAGGCAGCTAGCACCCATGGACTTCCTGCTCTCTCTTATCCTGGTAATAGTGATAGAGTGTGACATTAAAAGAACCACTTTGATGATGAAGTCATGGGCCTCCCATGAAAGCTGCCGTTTCCAGCTGCTGGTAGCTAAACATGACAGGCAACTCACTCATTCGTTCTCTCGAGCAGCAGCAGCTCTTCTACACACTGATGAAACTATGATGTATTGGGTGATATGTATATGGCGCATGCTGCTTATGGTGACATGTTAACACTTAAACTTAAAAATATCAATTTGTTTGCTAGCCATGATTCATTTAGCAAACTTGGCGCCGTGTGGGAAATGTGGGTGAGCTTTTTTCTTCATTAAAACGCACATGAAATTTTCAGACACATCTGATATGCGTCAATTAATATTCATGAATTATTGAAATACGGGCAGAGAAATTACAAAGTGCATTATGATGCAAATGGGGAAGAGCATGGCTTTTCATGCACCACCGCTAAAAAATAGATGATGTTCAGAGAGAGAGTAGTAGGCAGGAGAGGAGATGGAAGAGGAGTGGAAAAGAGAAAGGAAGAGGCAAAAAAATGAGGAGAGAGATTGAAAGGAAAAGACGAAGGATAAAGGGGTGGAAGATGAAAAGAAAGATGGGGTAGTGAGAAAAGAAATGGGAAAAAGACTATTTCAGAAAAATTGAAGCTATTTTTTTCAGATCTCTGATGGTTCCTTATTGTGGAGGGTGGGCTTTAGTATATGCATATTACTTTGACTCAAAAAAAAAAAAAAAGAATATGAAAAGCAGCAGCAGCTCCACCTCTAATAGAAAAGAATACTTTGCATATGGGTCAAACTTTTACATTCTACGACTTTGCAAATTGCAAATGAGACACTATAGCCCACGAGCTGATTGGAATGGTGCCCACCAAAAGCACAGAATCATTCAGCTATTTGATATGGTGCTGCCATTATGGCCCGTGCGAAAAGTTTTCAGCATGTATTATTGTACTGCGTAATGTTTTCGGTTATTGAGCCTATTTTCAAACAAACAAACAAAAAAATACATTTTTGGTGCATCACTTATGAAATAGCTCTTGTTTTATACTATTTGGCACAATTTGTGGGAGAGTTCATGATTTACTCACCCTCATAGAATCTGTAGGACATAAAATGAATGGGGACTGAAGTTTTCTAACTTTAAAAAGGTTGGTACAAAAGCATGTGAGAAGTTTTTAGATTTATGCATTATATCATGAGTCTGATATTTCTGGAAGCCGTATGATACATTTGTGGGAGATTATTATTTCAGTTTTTCTTAAAAAATATTAACGGATCATTGTGAAGATCTTGGAAGAGGTGCATTTGGAAACATTGCTTTTTTCATACATTGTTTCTCACCTCACGTTTTGTGCTCTGTTAGGTATTTATTTATTTTGTAAATCGTTATGCAGGGTAAAAGCTGTAGTCTGCTAAATGTAAAGCTGGTCAGACTGGGTTTATAAACTGAATCATCTGATTCATTTAAAAGGTCAAATGACTGATTTCCTTCATGTATCAAACATTGTTACTTCTCTCATGAACTCACCAAGATGAGGTTGAGGGGAGAAGATTTTCACTTTAAGCTTTTAGTTTTCCAACTTTCAGCCTTCTTCTTTCAAAGATATATCAAATTGCTTTAGATGGTTTGAAATATAGCGCACTTTTGATACTGTTATGGCGCTTTTGCATCTTTTCTGAAGCTTTTGAAACCTCAGTTCATTGGATTTGCTTGCAAACAACATGAAAGGCTGTTTCCTTCTGTGTTGAAAGAAAGGAGTGAGCAACATGAGGCTGAGTAAATGATGACAGAACTTTCATTTCTTTGGTGAAATACTCCTTTAAGGCTTTAAAAATTGAAACAGGTTCAAGCATGTTCCCTATTCACCATTGGTTGGCGAAATGGAGGTCTCTCTCAGAAGGCTTTGCTATTGGCTGAGCCAGTATGTCTTGGGCTGATCAGGAATTTGGAATAAATAGAGCATATTGCAAAACAGCATTTTGTGGAAATCAGACTAGAATTGGCTTACTTGCCTGTCTATGCATATTAAGTTGAGATATGAGAAAGCAGAGTATTTTGCCCTTAGCAGTACCTGACTTGCCCATATTGCATATATTATAAATAACCATCAATGTTTGCTCTTTTCCTTTTGACTGGATTGTTTTTTTTCCATTAATACGCATCTTTATGCTTCTCTTTTTTTCCTCATTCATTTATTCCAGATGTACCATACACAACCAGATGGACAAAAATTGGCAGCGCTTAGTTGAGGCTTTTCGTGCAATTAACCAAAACACTGAAGTGCATAGATAATAACAGAATCAATGCAGCTGCTTCATGCCCAATCTGCTATGAGTAGGCTACTATACCAAACACTTGAAGTAGGTAGCACTACTATTGAAAATACCATCATGTTTCTGAAATGGGGCTCATCCGAGAGTAGCTCAAAGGGAACGGGCTATATGATGACTGCGAGGAAGGCAGACCTCTTTAAAACGCTTGGTTGAACTTGTCTTTGTGTTAGATTGATTTAGACTGGAGAGATTAATGGAATTGTATTTTCATTAGGCATGGTCCAGCCACTCCTGAACAATGTCACATCCAGGTGAACCCGAGATTACCAGGTAATTGAGATCATTTTCCCCCTCAGACAGACAAAAGACCTTGCTTGCGTGCTCTCTCCAATAAGTGTCAGAATTTGTTTAAAAATGAATCTCCATAACTGTATTAACATTCAGCTCTAAGGATGTTTTCTAAAATCATATTTTCAGTTAAACAGAACGATAGCTGGGTCAGTCAATGATTTATAAATAAATAAATAAAGGAATGAACTCCATTTTAGAAAGTATAGAACTTTTAAAAGAGAGGACAATCTCATTATAATGTGTTTTTCTCTCTCTCTCTCTCTCTCTCTCTCTCTCTCTCTCTCTCTCTGTCTCTCTCAAATACATATTTAACACAACTAACAGTGCCCTTAGTCAACAGTTCTGAGTCTTCACATGTAAAGCCTGTTGATCACCTGACAAGAGATCAGAGACTATTTCTTCATAACTGAATCTTTCCAGGTCCTCCTCTTCAAAAAAAAATCAGTTAAAGATTAGCTCTTTAAATATTATTAAAGATTTTATTTCAAAAACAAATCACATTTTTTATTACGTTATCACGTTTTTATCATGTTTTATTGTGTTAGTTAGCTAATTAATATTATTATTATTATTTATTTATTTTGTTATATTTTTTTTGTTTAATTTTTAACCTCGTTAAAAAACCCAACTGCAGTTTGATTAACATTCACCAGAATAAACAATAAAACATTATTTTTGGAAAATTTTACATTTTGCAAATTAACTCTTCATATATAAACTTTTTTGTTACATAACACTAAAACTTAAAATTACAAATGACCTCAGACTTATTTGTGCACATATTTTATGCAAGGACTTAAAGTCATTTTAAAACAAGTGTCTGCTAATGAATATCTCTAAACTATAAATGTAATATGCAGACACTCTGCTGCACAGGAACACTTGGAAAGTTAAGAGCCATCCAAGTTAATTACAGTCAGTGCTTGATTAGACAAGTGCACCACTCCACAAAATTATAGCGATAGTGGCTCTAGCCATGTCATAGAAAGTGAAGTACAAATGAGTAATACCAGAAGATATGAAATGATTAAAACAGCACTTTTCACTTGAGCATAAACACACCTCGACATCTCTCTCTCAAAAGACAAAGGAGATATTAAATTCCAAGAAGCAATGAATGCTAAAACCTATAACAAAGAGATAAATGCATACACACATATTTTGTTGTTGTTGTTTTTGTGTAGCAGCCTAAAGCATATGCATTTGTAAGTTTCAAAACCAAAATAACAGTTTGAGCACACTTGATCACACTGTAATATTCATGAGGCAACATATAACACTTCTGATAAACAGCTTGCGTGCATGAATGTAAAATGATCATGGAATTGCGTTCTGTATACGTCAATAACTCAAATGAGAAACAATATTACTGTGTGTCTGTGCGCTCGGCAAGGTCTTTTAAAAGCTCATATTTGAACTAGTTTTGCACCACGGACAGTGGAGAAAATACCAAATGTTTGTAAACGGTTTATTATCTGGGGTTTGTGTTTTCAATATTCAGATTGATCACAAATGCTCTGGATCATATTATGAATCATAACTTCTCTCTAGGAAGTAGAATGTTTGTAAATTGCCAGATTTTTTGTGTCGTTTTCTTGATAACCTCTATATGTTTATTGTCCACAAGCTAATGGACTACACTCAAACAATTAGTCACGTTGTTTTTCTAGAGCATATGGGTGTTTTTCTTTCTTTCTTTTTTCAATTACAGGCACTTAAATATAAGTGGAAAATGCCAGTGAAATAAAATGTCAGCCTACTTTTTTCTAAGAAAAAATTTCACAACTACCGTCTTTTGCATCATGAATTTGCACAGTTTACACAGTTTTTTTTTTTATTGATGATGATTAAATCTCCACTGGACATCATGCGAACGAAATAAATAAATACTACTAATAATAATGTTTTCATAAGTACCTTAATTTCTCACATCAGTTCACATCAGGTCATAGGTTTAATCTTAAGCCTACTTTAATATTGAAAGTCCTGATACAACAAAACAAAAGACATTCAAGAGGTAGCAAAAATAAATCCTGAGGCCAAGGTGAAAAGTTTCCGAGACGCGTTTTTGACTTTCCCCTAAATAACTAAAATAAATAAATGTAAACTCAAATTTTACATAATTAAATAAATCTGAAAATCTGAAACTTATTTTTCTCTCCATTAACTGCTGAGAAAGTGTTTGCATTTAAATGGAAAGTACTCAAGCAATGGAAACCCCAAATGGTTTTCCCAAATTATAGCAGTGATTGCTTGCAATATGCAAGATCGTCTCTGTGTGCTCGTGTGTGTGTGTGTGTGTGTGTCAGCAAGAGTGGGTGGGTTGTAGTGGTGTTCATGGGGTGTATTATTGGAGTCCTGCTGTTCTCCACCTGTCTTTGTTCTCTGTTGTGAAACATGAAGCCAAATCACTGCTGAACCTCGAGCTCTCAGCAGGACACACACACACACACACACACGCACATAATCAGCTGATCTGTGTTTACTGTCTCAGTTTCAAGAAATACGAGCTGACACAAAACACACGGGCAGCAAAAATGTCAATATGAATTTCTTCCTCTATCATTCTTCATTCTTTTAGTTCATTTAAAACCACAAGTATCATCAGGCCAGACATTAAAGACGACAGGCGTTTTGATTCATGACAATCGAAGGACTGCTGCCAGTGCAGCTGTACAACATTGTGGGTTAAGCTGGCTTGTCAATAAGACTAGACGACATATAATTGCACTTGTTTGCTTCTTGCGTGCTCAGGTGCATGTTCTAAGACTTACTTACATATTAATTCCTGCTGGCTCTGTACTTAATAAGTTACCATTTTTAGTGTTAATTTTTTCCCACCATGCAAGAGCCTCTTGTCTTGTATTCCTTAGTAATACAACACATGTTCTTTCCAAATAGAATAAATAAGGTTTATTCGGAGGTGCAGTACAGCTGGGGAATGTTACTTGTAACATATTGCACTATATGTTAGGTCTGCATATTTATTTTGACACCCATTTTAGCAGGTTATACTATTTACACTGTGTGGAAGCACATTTTTGCCGCACACAGCACAATGAACTCAGCAGAAAATAAGGAGATGCACTGTAAACCTATTTATCAACACAGTCTTTTGCAATATATGCCTTTATTAAACAATAAAAATGGCGCAGGCTACACACTCACTAAATGATGTCTTTCAGGCGATAGCAAGCAAAAAAATGTTTCTGTTCAGTAATCTGACTTAACCTCGATGATTTTCAGAAGGATTGAATTACTAAATTATATTGACGGTGCACAAATTTGACCAGCGATGGCTTTCTGATAACGCTTAGTTGACCAAATGTGACTTTCTGTTTAATCTAGTTAAGAAAACTAGTAAGTATAGAAGCTAAAAATCATCCAAAACAAAATGCTGGTCACCTGCAATGGGTCTTCTTAAAAGATCAAAGATGTTGTTTATTCCAAGATTTATGATCTGATTATGCTGATTGCACACGACACTGTATGAAGTTAATATTCTGACTTTTTCATAACTTTATCATTTCATAGTTTTCATAATTTTTTTAATAAGCCAAAGAGTGATTTCAATTACATACACACACACACACACACACACACACACACACACACACACACACACACACACACATTGTACCCCTATGTTTTAGCTTTAAATAACAAACATTTATTCAAACAATGCTCACAATTGTAAGATAAAAAATTAGCCTTTTACTGCGTGGTGAAAACAAGCATCTCTACGTTTCTCTAAATAAATAATGATTTAAAATTATATTTTGACACCATCTGACAGGTTTAAACCTTAATTAAACTGAAATATAGTTGGAAATCTGCGCCGTATGTGACCTGCGATATACAGACAATTAGAATGATTTGATTAAGGGGCGATGCAGAACCACTGCGTGAGGAGATGCAAAAATAAAATTGAAATGTGAAGTGAGGAGGCTATGAAACAACCAACGATTAAAATGATTCAAAAGGCCGCGAGACTTATTTGACTAATTAATTGTCCAATTGACTCAACACAAGTGAGAGCTGTGTACAGAGTTAAAGGCCTAATTAAAATCTGGAGCTGATAATGAAGTGATTTAGGGAAGGATGTTGATTTAGGGATAACAGATTATGAGAACCACTCGAGAATGATGTCGATGTGTAAGGTTATATCCCTTCTGAGTACAGTAACATTTATTAATTAATGATAGAACAGGAATAGTAGATACACTGTATATAAATGCTCTAAAACAGCCAAAGTCAATGCACGGTCAGAGTCAGAGCAGCGAGTGTTAATATATAATTCATCTGCTCTGCTGCTCTTCAACAGCGCTTTGCCATTCTGCTTTTCTTCTGTCACACATTATTATTATTATTATTATTATTGTTTCATGTAATATATTTGGTTTTCTCAAGAAAACCAAGATTGTGCGTGCTGTTTTTTAGAGTATATACTATAATAGGCATTAAAAATGTCCATAAAATATATAGGATAAAATGCAACTTTTGTTTAATTAGTTTTTTTTACTTTTATTAAATGCAATATGTTTATTTATAGGTAACCATCTTATCCCATCATATCTGTCCCTTGATTTGTTTTCCGAAGTGTAAAAATTGTAATAATAACATTTTGGAAATATTTATAAAATATTTCACATATAATTTAAGATCAGTTCTTAAACATTAAAGGTAGATTTACACAATTGAAATAATAAATGTATTAAATAAAAATAAATAAAAACGTCAATATATGAATATATAGTCTTATCAGTTTCACCATCTCTTCTTTTTGCCGCTTTATTTTTCTCTGTCTCTACCTGCATTTTCTCCATGACTTAATGACATTTCCATTTTGTTAGTACTTCTCACCTCTTCACACATCCACACTTGATTAGATCCTTTCTCTGTCTCAGTCATGTGAGCTCCATCTGCCTGTCTCTTTCTCTCGTTCCTTAGGCAAACATGCCTACTCAAATATTTCATCTGTTTCTGCCTGAATCTTTCATGCAATATACGTCTTTTTTTCAGCTTCTCCTACTTTATTCTTTGTCACACACAGACTGCGTGCATTTTGTTAAAGGTTTGTATTATTTCATTCTTCTTACCTCTGATTTTTCTTTGTTTCCCCCTAACTCCCACTCTTCTACCATCTATGCTGTTGCTCTCTCATCCTAGATCCAGCTCAGCTGACAGCAGGCCATGCTACAGGAACACTGGGGTTTGAAATCTGTCTGTGTAGGATGTTGGCTGCTCAGTGACAGTACTTTCTTTTATTACCTCAAGTCTCACATGCACACAACTGGCATGTGTTCCTGGGCTTATAATGTGCTCACGAGCCTCTAACTCATAATATATAGCATTGCTAACATAAACCAATGCATACCGAATGTACTGACTTGGATAAAAACCTAATTTGAATGATTTAATGGTTATCAAAATCCCAAGATCAAGAACAAATAGCTTTCACCAATATTATCACCCTAGCTCTTGCATCGTTCCATACTTCCTACCTGGTCTCATGGCATAAACGTACCTTTGTGGACTTTTTAGTGAGACACAAAATGCGTACCAATAAGCACTTATCACTGCATTTTCCAAAATAAATGAGCACTAGAGGCAGTCAAACTCTGACACTTTGTATTCCTCTTCACACAAGTTTACAGCGTTTTGCTTAATAAAGCATCATTTTCTCACAGTTACTTGAAGAATGTCATGTTATGACTTCAGAACAATATTAATATGCTGGGAGTTTTGAAAACTGATGCTTTTGAATGTTAGCATCACACCTCTCCAGTTTCATATCTATGGTTTTTCATTGATGGTAGGTTTGTTCGGTAGCGCACGGAGTACTTGAAAGGCGAGGAGCTCCGGTTCAAAGTAGTTGAAATGGCACAGTTGCATCAACAAATGCCTTTTTGATTGCAGTATTGGGTAGGCTAAGGGTTGGATTTGGTGCAGGACATATTTCCGACACAATAGAGCATTAGCTTTTAACAACAGTGCCTGGATATTTCAATTCTGAACTGCCACAACCAGTACCTGAAGCAACGTAGCAATATGTACCTATATCAACATAATAAAAAACTTCCAGGGTTCACGTACTGAACCTGTGTTTTAGCACCACTTAGTGGACATTTCACTGCAAGGCTCGTAAAAACAGTGTTGCACAAAAAGTGCACAGAGGGAGGTATTTTTTAAAACCAAGTTGAATAATTCATGTTTATTCTACCTAAAATGAAGTTTCATAAAAAGTACATTTACAGGCTCTAAAACATACTGACGTATTTTCAGCATCTAAACATATGTATTTTCAGCATTTAAGTGTATAAAACTATATACATATTGATGAAACCTAAAAATGAATCCTTATGAATATTGATTTTGGTGAGCCAGTGTCAACTTATTTGACAAGATTGACACCTGGTGTAGTGATCTGCTGCTGTAGTCCATCTGCTTCAAGGTTTGATGAGTTGCGCATTCAGAGATGTTCTTTTGCATAACTCGGTTGTAACAAGTTGTTTTTTTAAGTGCAATGCAGTATAGTGTAAGCTACCAAGCAAACCTGAGTTGGAAAAAACACACCTATGAAATGTATATGTTACGCTAATGTTCAAAAGTAAAAGTTTATAGTCACAACACAATATTGTGTGAGAATTTGTGGAACAATTAAGCTCACTTAATCAAAACTCTGGTCCTATAAATCATGTTTGGTGTGAAAGAGAATAAAAGTTGTCACAGCTTTACTTAGTGTTCAACTGTATGTATAGGTCTGTTTTTAGGTTTTGCTGAAATGTACAGCAGGTACTTGTAGAGGCTTACAGTATATGGAACATGCCACTTTCAAAGTCACTTGAGTCAGCTTTCAAATCAAATGGCCATTTTTACGACATAAATGAAATCATATTGTTATTAATTTCATGAATTAACATCAATGTTCATAAAATATAAACATTACAATTTGTAGCTCTGTATTTTACAAATTCCTCAACCTATTATACAACATTGATATCTTTCAAGACCTTGTGACTGACATTATTTATTATTTTTTAAAATCCTGTGTTCTGCAACTCTGAATATTAACAATTTCAATGGACGCAGGGTCTTTTTCTTTTTTTAATACCCGATAAAATGTAGAGAATTATCATGATCCATATATTGCGTGTTGTTCTGTTACATTAGCCTTGTATGTTATGCCAACATATTTGGAAACTTAAATGAATTGATATATTAATCACATTTGGAAATGTCGATACCAAGATTTTCCAAGTGTGGCAAAAATCTTTAACATCAACACCTGGTTGCCAGACTGAAACACTTTGTCCCACACGCTAAAGCTATCAACACACAGGCTACCTTAGCACATGAGTGCAGCAAATGGCGCATGTACTAATTAATCTCCTCTACCTAAAACAGATAAGAAGGCTGGGAGCTTTGATTAATGTCAAATCCAACTGCACTCATTAATATTCAATTATGGACTTGCCTCTACATGAGTTTCAGTTCATGCTCCCAAACTAATTAGCTTCCACACTGCAAATGAAATCTGTGTTAAGCTCTGCTATCCAATTCAGCCTGAGTGGCACGGGTTCGCATTCTGCCAATGTTAGGAAAGCATTTGCCAGCATTCTGCTAGCATGAATCCCTGCAGTCAGAGCAATGGAGTGCAGCCCAAAATCACATGTTGGAGAAAAAGATAATTACAATGTCTCGAAATAGAACGCGCTTACAAATATATTCTATTCAGCCTGGATCTTTACTCTCAAACAGAGCTGTTAAGGCATATAAAGTTAATAAGAGAATAAGAAGGAGTTTTTCAGCGCATATATCCATTATTACGTAGTTAAACTCACCTAAACCCAATCTGAGAAGCGTTTGATGTAAGTACCAACCCTTTAATCATGAAATAGCTGCCTTTTTATGTTGAGAAACTTGATGAAATACAAGATCGGCCGCTATTAATTTTAAAACCTCTACACTGCTGATTGTGGCATGTGACTGAAGTCAGCATGCAACCACATTTGTAACTTACTCTGTTTCTGATTTACAATAGATATCCATATTAATCAATGATATATTAATTAAACAAACAGCATTGTTTTTTTTAAATAAAATCTGTGCTATAATGTTAATTTTAATTTAAGTTTCAGTTTAAACTGTTTGATCAGTAAAGCCTAACATCATTAATTATGGTCCAGTTATCAAAAAATCTAACTGAAAGGTGAATGGAAACCCACTGTATATGTTTCAACGTAATTAGGTCGCCCTCAATTAAAGGATTCAGGCTAAATATGATAAACGGCACTGACTGAATGATTACGGAACGGACAGACAAATGAGCCTTCCCAAATCAGAGGCAGCGGAGGCCATTAGCACACATTAGCCTAACGCCACGCAGATAACACATTATCATGCTGTTGCATGCGTATTAAAATGAGTTAATCAGAACATATTCTCCACAGTGATAATCTGCCCAGAGTGATTATGGGAAATGGCGATAACAAAGTCATTTGGCTTCTCCTCACATGAGTTTATGACCACAGAAGTACACAGTGAAACGATGCAAGAGACAACTTTGACATGACTACATGCTGGGTTACTTCATGCCTATAAATACTAATTTCATGGCTTGTTGTCGTTGTCAACTGTAAGAACATTTCTAGTGTTTAATAATGAAAGATAAAGATGATACTATAGTTTCAGACCCCATATTGGTATAATCTAAAAAAAACAAACAGCGCACAAATCAAAAGGTATTTTTATTGCCATGACAACACTAAGCTGCCTCGGACATGTGTTTATACTGAAGCAAGTGGCATGTCACAATGCGACAAACTAAATCAATCCAATTATATCTGTTGAGTATGTTCAAGAGGAATACATTTTTAGTGCCTACTTCAGTTGATGGACTCTACTGTTTTGATTTACTGCACAATTACCCAGCCACTTTTTTGACTGACTGAACTAATCCTCACATTGCTAGTAATTTTATTTGCAATTAAATTGTTAAATTGGTCAAAACATGATGTTTGGTTTCAGTTGTACTAATTTATATAACCCTTTTATGTACTTTATATGTACAGAAAAATTGCAAAAAGACTTCTTTCATTCATTGAAAAACCAATTTCAAAAGATTTCTTTATTCCTGTAGTAAATTGTTAGTCATTATTAGTTAACTCCCATCACCTGTTTGCCGCTCTTCAGCTGCCCTATTTAAAATCTCCTTTGTGTTCACCTGACTGCCTGTAAATGTTGCTGGAGTCACATGTGTTTGTGTTATTACCTTTCATGTATCATGTGGATTATAATTAAAGGTTTTTCGCAGATTACCTTTGTGTTTATCACTGCCTTTGGTGGAACCCTCAGAGAAACCGACCACAAAAGATGAGGCTGACCAGGCTTAAATTAAGGTGGCACCAAAAGGGCAGTCTTCATAGCCCTTCAGGGGCTACAATATTTATTTCCAGAATGGTTGAGACCTGGAGGAATATGTGCTGGAGTTTTTGGACAATTGCCATCTTGCCGCATACGATGACTTCATCTTAACGGAGGGATTCTGGTGCGGGCTGGAAGACGATATCTGTTTTATCATGCCCAAAGCTGATCCGCGTTGATCGCAGATGAACTGCATCAACTTGGATCATTGGATCAGCGCTGTGGATCATCGGATCAACATTCACTAAGTGAAGTCCGGCCTTGGGTCATCACACGTGAGTTCCACCAGCCTAGAGTTATCACCTATCATGGCTGCTATGCCAAAACCCAGTCAGCTACCAGAGGTCTCTCGAGCCCACCACAGATGGAGAGCCAGTGCCTGTTGCGGTCACTGGGCCATCATCATAAGAAGCGACAGAGCTGATGATTGCTCCAGAGACAAAGCCCCAAATGTCTGGCCAGGTGCGAGAGCCAACAACTCCCATCACCTGTTTGCCCCTTGTCAGCTGCCCTATTTAAAGTGTCTTTTCTGTTCAGTTGACTGTCAGTAGTTGTTAAGAGTCACATGTGTTTGTGTTACCCAGAGTTATTACCTTTTCATGTATCGTGTGGATTATAATTCCTTGGTGGAACCGTGACATCCCTGTGTCACCGTGGGTTTACACCAGGTTCTCTGGTTTCCTCTCACAGTAAGATGACTTCTGTGCATTACTTGTGTATGGATTAACTGGTTCTTGCCATGAATATAGCCATAGATGCTGGAATGGAGTTAAGAAGAAAATAATAAAATAAACAATTTGCTCAACTTTATGGTTGATAGTTTTTGCAATTAATGCTCTATCATGTTGGAAATATGCCCTACACCAAATCCAACCCTAAACCTACCCGATAATGTTAACAAATGCAAAACTTATATAAAAAGTCATTCGTTGATTTTAACCGGCCATTTCAACTTCCTTTTACATAGATTTGAACTGTTTTGTCAAAATGTAGTTACATCAGATTTGAGCTGGAGCTTTTCATTGCCTATCATATCACGTGGCCTACCTCGTAAACCTCATATCTATGAAAACCTATAGATATTAAGCTGTATATGTGTGATGCTAACATTCAAATACATGTTTTCAAATCTCCTATCATGTTAATATTATTTTGAAGTCATATGATATTCTAAGTATTTTTGGGAAAATTACTCTTTACTAATCAAACGTTTGTAAATTTGTGTAAAAAGGGGTCAAAAAGGTGTCAGAGTTTTATTGTCTCTAGTGTTTCTTTTGGAAACTGCACTTATGTACTTATTGGTATGCATTTCATGTCTTGCTAAAAAGTGCACCCAGGTACGTTTATGCCATGAGACCAGGCATTGTAATAGTAGAACGACTGAATGAAGTGAATAAAGTATTTATTTTAAAGGGTTTTTGGACTGTTGAACAAAAATACCTGCCTACTCCTATTCTAACACTTGGAAGAGACAGGATAATTTTTCATTGAATTCTAAGCGGATTCAACTGAAAGGATAAAATCATATACACCTAGGATGCTTTTGAGGTGAGTAAAACATGGGTTAATTTTCTTTTTTGGGTAAACTAACCCTTTAACATAACAAAAAACACACTTTGAATTTAAGGCATTTAGTGTCATTTTATAGCAGAAACCGCAACAGAGGAAGGAAAGAGTGCTAAATGTCCTGTTTTTAATAGATTCTGACTTGTGTCACCTTGTCAGTAAAGCCGTCAGCTGTCAGTTGTGTTTGAACTGTCAGTCAGACACGGTTTCATAGCTCTATTGCAAACAGAACAGAGTGTCCAGGGGGGACACGCACTCATGTGCCTCGTCCTCTGTCTTCGGCACCGGACACACCCGAGGGCTCTCAGCTGTCATGTCTTTCTGCCCTTCATCTCACTTCAGTTTCATTGAGTTTAATTAACAGGGATGTAGTCCTCCCCTGGGCCTGGGTAATGAGGTGAAACGTCATGGACAGTGAGAGGACACACACACACACACACACACACACACACACACACACATATACCCCCCCATTGGACAAGAACTTTTTTCTGTAGAATTTTACCTTAGATACATGTACAAAAAGAGAAGGATCAGTTGAGTGACGTACTCTTAACTGCAAACACATTGTCCACTGTATACTACAGACGAACAGGAAACAAGATTTAACATTGTTGCAAAATTAGAAGTATTTCAATTTATAAATGCACAAACACACATTTAGGTCATTGGTAAACTATTCACAATAAAAATTAAAAAGGTACCAATCCATTTTAAAACTACAGTACTCTGTATTTTTGATGGTTTTACATAGGTTTTAAACAAAAATTGCTTTTTTAAAACTAAATTTCCTTTCACCTTCAATATATGCACATGTACATATGTTAATGTTTAATTAAATATTTACATATGTCCTTTGTTTCTTCCTTTCGTATGTTTTAAGTTAACATAAACTGCATAACTGCATACGGTCATATCACAAATTAATAGTTATAAATGATAAAATGATATAAAATGATCATGCTTGATGATCACCTGGAAATCTGACCAAATTTTCTATACTCAATTTGATCATTGATTGTAATTATAGTGATTATACATACATTATTTAAAAGTCTTTCCGTATGTATCTATTTATTGGTGGGAATGCACATCATCTAGAGTTCCAGAAACTTGGCAGAACATTGAACAGAAAGAGAGAGATATGAACCGCTGAAGGCAATTTTATATTAATGCATATTATAGATAATTCAAATGCACCAAGGGCTACATTTTGTCTAAAACATAAATCTACCATATTTAACTGCTACATGTTCCACCTTTTCCTCCAGCTCTTTGGAAGAAAAAGTGTAGAACGTCTCGGGTTACTTGACTGTAACCCTGTTCCCTGAAAAAGCGGGACGAGATGCTGCGCTGAATGCGCTAATGAGAACGTCTTTGTTCGACCGGTTGTTGAAGCATCGCAGTCAAACACGCCAAAGTTTGGCTTATATAACCTCGGTCAGGTGACGTCCTACCTGATCATGAACACCTGGAGGTTATAAATAGATGTGACGCGGAAACATCCTCAGGTCAAATTTTTGTCTGAAAGGACGTCCAGTCACGCCCACAGTGCGGCATTGAGGCGCAGCATCTCGTTCCCGCTTTTTCAGGGAACAGGGTTACAGTCAAGTAACCCGAGACGTTCCCCTTTCAAAAGCTACTCGATGCTGCGCTGAATGCGCTAATGGGAACGAGAATACCAACGCCGCCAAGACTAGGAGTGTCTGGACCCCCAGCGTTGTGTAGTGTGTGCGCGCAACACTGAAGAGGTCTCAGACATTACTCTGGGATGTCGACTCAAGGACATGCGAGCCCGGAGTAGCATGGACATCCAAACAATAAAATCTAACAAATGTGTGCGGAGAGGACCAACCTGCCGCATCACAGACTTGCTGCAAGGGCGCCTCTTGCTAAAGCCATCGACGATGCAACCCCTCTGGTTGAATGAGCTCTAACTCCTAGAGGCGAGTTTGACCACGCGCCTCATAGGCTAGGGCAATAGCATCTCTCACCCAGTGTGACATAGTCTGTCTAGTGGCAGCCGCCTGGTTGCGGCCACCATAGCATACTAAAAGCTGCTCTGACTTACGCCACTGGCTAGTGCGGTGGACGAGATCTGGAGAGCACGTACTGGACACAGTAAGTGAAGTTTCTCCTGCTCCGGTGTCATGAATGGCGGAGAGCAGAAGGCTTCAAGGATGACCGGATTTATAGTCGAGAATGGAACTTTCGGAAGATAACTAGGGTGAGGATGCAAAATAGCTTTTACCAGCCCAGGGGCAAAATCTAGGCAGGATGGCGAGACTGACAGAGCCTGCAAATCCCCAATTCTCTTCAGAGAAGTAATAGCTGTTAGAAAAACCATCTTTAGGGTCAGAAACCTGACAGGCGCTGACTCTAGTGGTTCGAAAGGGGTGTCCACCAAGCCTTCAAGCACTATAGCTAGATCCCATGAAGGAACTGTCGCCCCTACTGGGCGGCCTCAACCTCTTAGCTCCTCGAATGAAGCGAACAACTAGAGGGTGTTTCCCTCACGGAAGCCCCTTCAATCAGAGCATGGCAAGCCGAAATGGCGCCACGTAAGTTCTGAGAGTATTAGGATGTGTGCCTGAGGACATTTTCTCTTGCAGAAACTCTAGCACTGAAACAATCTGGCAGTAAACTGGGTCTGCATGGTGTGTTGTACACCAACTTTCGAAGATGCGCCATTTCATGGCATATGTTCTTCTAGTGGAGGGAGCCCTAGCACTAAGAATAGTCTCTATTACATTGGCTGAAAGGCCAGCATCACTTAGTTGGTCCCTCTCAGGGGCCAGATGTGAAGATTCCAGAGCTCGGGACGGGGATGAAATATTGTCCCCTGTGCCTGAGAGAGAAGGTCCCTCCTCACCGGAATCGCCCACGGCGAGCCGTCGAGGAGAGATATTAGATCTGAGAACCATATTCTGGTTGACCAACGGGGCACTATAAGTAAGAGGCGAGACCCCTGTTGACGGACCTTGGCTAGGACTCCGGGGAGCAGAGCAATCGGAGGAAATGCGTAAAGACGCATTCTGGGCCACACATGGGCCATCGCGTCCAGACCCAGGGAGCTGGATGAGTCAGAGAGAAGTAGAGGGGACATTGTGCTGTCTCCTGTGAAGCAAAGAGGTCCACCTCTGCTTCGTAAAACCTTTCCCAGATTTGACTGACTACTTCGGGGTGGAGTTTCCATTCCCCATGTGTCACAGCTTGTCTGGACAGCAAGTCTGCTCCCTTGTTCATGTGACCGGGAATATAAATCGCCCTGAGGGACAGGAACTTGTCCTGCGCCCAAAGCAGAACCTGCTGCGCTAGCTCGTTCAAGCGGCGCGACCGCAGTCCGCCCTGGCGATTTATGTAAGAGACTACTGCTGTGTTGTCCACCGCACTAGGACATGGTAGCCTCTCAACTGCTGGAGGAAGTATTTCAGGGCCAGAAATACAGCCTTCATTTCGAGGCAATTGATGTGCCATTCGAGAAGATGACCTCTCCAGATCCCTTGGGCTGGACGGCCATCTAAGACCGCTCCCCAACCCGTGAGGGGATGCGTCTGTCGTTAGCATCTTGCAGCGGCGACAACACGGACCTAGAGTGGGACCCAAGGTCAGAAACCGGGTCTGAACCACATAGATAGGTACGAAGCCCTCGACGCCAGAACCCTTATTTGCCTCTGGGGATTGGCCCTTGGATGAAATCCCTGGCTCTGAGCCACAACTGAAACGATCTCATGTGCAGGAGGCCCAAAGGTATCACTGTGGAAGCAGCTGCCATGAGACCTAGAACTCTCTGAAAGTGATGAAGAGTGACTTTCTGGCCTAGCTTGATGCTCTTTAGGGTGGTCAGAATGGAATCGAGGCGTGCAGGAGACAGCTGTGCCTGCATTGTGGTCGAATCCCATACGACCCCCAAATATGTTGTCCTCTGAACAGGGGAGAGAACGCTTTTCTTGGCGTTGAGTCTCAACCCCAGCGATCCGAGATGAGCTAGGACGACATCCCGATGTCGGCGCAAGCTCTTGAGACTGAGCCAGAATCAGCCAGTCGTCTATGTAATTTAGAATGCGGATGCCCTGGAGTCGTAAAGGAGCCAAAGCTGCATCCATGCATTTTGTGTATGTGCGGGGTGACAATGCTAGGCCGAAAGGAAGAACCCGATACTGGTAAGCTTCCCCCAAAGCGAACCTCAGGAACTTCCTGTGTTGTGGCAATATTTCTATGTGAAAATATGCGTCCTTTAGATCGATTGTCACAAACCAATCGCCCGGTTGGATTTGAGAAACAATCATTTTTATTGTTAACATCTTGAACTTGTATGTTCTGAGGTGATGGTTCAATCCTCGAAGATCTAAAATCGGACGCAGCCCCCATCTTTCTTGGGAACGAAAAAACCGCGGCTGTAATAGCCTGACTGTCTGTCTGGTAGAGGAACACGTTCTATGGCCCTTTGTCCAGCAGAGTTTGCAACTCCTGTATCAACAAATGCGCTCGTTCGGTTTCACGGAAGTGAAAATCACGCCGTTGAAACGCGGGAGGACGATATGCGAACTGAATCCTGTAGCCTCTTTCTATGGTCTTTTGGACCCATGGGGAGATATTTGGCAGAAGCTTCCACGCTGCCAGCTTCTCTGAAAGGGGCACTAATTTTGACACTTCGTTTTGTTGGGGGTTGTTAGATGTTCAAGTCCTGAAACGTGGCAGGAGGCGACCGAACATCCAACGTTCGTTGAAACCGTTGCTCCCAAACACCAGTGGCGGCGGAGATTGAACAATGGCTTCCTGAGGGTGCCGGAAGGGAGCATTTATTCTCTGTTGGAATTTTTCGCGCCCCTCCCGGGAGGCACTTTACGGTGCTGAGTGCACCAGCATCAGGACTTCTTCTTTGCGGAGATTATGCTCCGCAGGTCCGGTCTCCTTGAGGCGGATCTGTGAAGCGCGCGAGCCGCACCCCAGTCTCTACGAGGGGTGCTCGGCTCGCCACACTGTCCTCTGTGCCTCACGCCTCAAAGGAACGGACCTGGTCGGGACCGGGTGGCCGACGGTCCCGACTCTGAGCACGGCGGGAAGAAACCTCACGAACGCTTCCTCATAGCGCGTTCGCCTCCCGAAACCTAGTGGCGACGGCATTAACTGAGTCGCCAAATAGGCCGGAAAAGGCGAGACAGGGGCATCAAGGAGGATGGCGCGGTCTTTGTCCTTGATGCCCGTGAGGTTGAGCCACAGATGTCTCTCCGTGGACACCATAGCAGCCATAGAACGGCCGATGGCACGGGCTGTCTGCTTGGTCGCACGGAGAGACAGATCTGTGGCTCGGCGCAGCTCTAAAAACGCCTCTTCATCTATGGACCCGCCTGTGCTCAAGTCCTTCAGCAGATCAGCCTGGTACGCCTGCAGGACCGCCATGGTGTGCAGGAAGCACCAGCCTGACCCGCTGCCTGAAAAGCTTTCCCCACCAGCGAAGATGTCATACGGCACGGCTTGGTGGGGAGGGTCGGTCTTTTTAGGGACGATGAAGTCCCAGGGAGAGATAGCCATAGCGCCTCTTCCACCTGGGGCATCATCGAGTAGCCCCGTGCCTTCGCATCCACGATAGTCGAATAAATCGACGTCGATGGCACGAAGACACGGGACGAATACGGCTTACTCCACGAGCGCACCAACTCCTCGTGGAGATCGTCAAAGAAGGAGAGACCGTCGCTGAGGCCCCTCCCGGCCACCCGACAGAAATCTGTCGTCTAGTTTCGAGCGCTTGGGTTCTCTCGCTCCTGGGGCCAGTCTAGATGTAATCTTTCGACTGCATGAGTTACCACCTCGAGTAGCTCCTCGTGCGCTTTATTGTCGCGGGAGGAGCGCTCTGTGGTGGCACTTTCTGCTTCCCAGAAGCAAGAGATGAAGTCTCCTCGGTCCGTTCAGAAGAAGCGCTGGGGGCGCGATAGAAAACGGACGCGAGGGCTTCGCGATCCGGCGAGCGCGCGAGAAAGGGGCTGGTCCGTCTCACGCGGCTCAGCCGGATCGGCACGCGATCCACTCGGTCCTCCTTTAAAAAGGCGAGGCGAGCGCGAAGCACCTTGAGTGGAAACAAATCACAGTGCTCGCTTTTCGCCCCTCGAAGCCCGAGGATCGCGTGCTCTTCCCCAAGCACTCGAAACAAAAATTATGGTGATCGTCATCGGAGAGCTGCCTCTGGCACGAGGCAAGCATCTCCTTTCTTGATGCGTCATATTATCTTTTTTTTTTTTTTTTTTTTTTTTATATATATTTTATATATATATTTTTTTTTTTCACACACACTCACACACACATGCGGTCCTTGAAGACAAAAGACCTGAGGATGTTTCCGCGTCACATCTATTTATAACCTCCAGGTGTTCATGATCAGGTAGGACGTCACCTGACCGAGGTTATATAAGCCAAACTTTGGCGTGTTTGACACACGTGCTTCAACAACCGGTCGAACAAAAGACGTTCTCATTAGCGCATTCAGCGCAGCATCGAGAGTAGCTTTTGAAAGGGAACACAATATTTTATTGCTCTCTCTCCCTTTTTCCCAAACAGTGAATCTAGCAGTGAATAATGATTTTATATATATATATATATATATATATATATATATATATATATATATATATATATATATATATGTGTGTGTGTGTGTGTGTGTGTGTGTGTGTGTGTGTGTGTGTTTGTTTTTCATTCTTAAACTTTAATTTTCAAATAATTCATCTCTCCATTGTGTTTGTGTCCATTTTAATTGCCTCATTTCTCATTCTATTCCCATTAAGTATATGCAAGTCATGCTTATGTGCGTGAAAACAAACAAACAAACAACAAAACACTAAAATAAATAATACAAAAAATGAAGGACATTTAGATGAAATCGAGACTATGGAAAAAAACAAAACAAAAACGAAGTAAAGGAGAGAGGGTGAGAGAATGCATCTAGAAAGTAAAAGAGCAAAGAAAAGTAATTAAATGCCAATCAGAAAATATGGGAATAGATAAGCAAGGCAACTCAAGGGGTGTGCTGAACTGCAATCAATACAAAACGCCTCATAAGACTAATTTAACTTTCGGTTTTATAGATAACAGGCAGACAGGAAGTCTTTTGCTCAAGGTTGAGGACAACCTCTGGCTCTGTCAGGCTGAAAAAAAAGAGAAATGAAATGATTTCAACTGCAGGTTTACACTGATGAATGAGTAAACACGGGCTAAGAACGAGACGATCAGTCAGTGTGTTTATTCATTCAGAGGAGACTCCTCAATTCTCTCTGGAATCAGTCACCATGACCACTGACCAGGGACTGCATTTAAAACCCAGCAGGGTTGCTGGTTTTGCAGCTTCAGGCTATTTACTCCATTACTGCCTACTCCATTATTGGATCATTACTGGTGTAATTTATGAGTTAAACGCACACAGACTTGCTGTTCGAACAGTTGAACAGACTACTTGGTGGGGCTTCAGAGGAGCTGGATTCAGAGAATTTGTTTCAGGGCTTTATTGAGATGGTATATAAACATGATAAATCCATACACAAGCCAGTCCCAAGAACAACAAGCGAGTTTGGCGGTTCACCATGGATTTCTGCATTTCAGAGAAATACAATGTGAATCTGAAACTTCTACAAATTCCAGAATTCCTCTTCTGATTCCGTCTTCCTTCAAAGGTACGATTAATTAACACATCACACATTCCTAAATCATTTTCTGACCTCCTGTGAGTGAAAATGATTGTTTGGAATAATAACCTCTCCTAAAACTTTAATGAAAGCCAAATTATTTTGTGGCATTGAGATCCAAAATAAGTACACTTGTGAAAGTACGCCTTCATTCAGTAAACTAAAAGTATTTAACTTTAAGAAAAATGATTTTAATGGATTGTAATAATATTTCACAATATTATTTGTGGCTGATGAAACAAAAGTAATACTTTGTCAAGGGCGACAAGGCTTTTTGCGCCGCTTCATTAGGTAAAATGTCAATAAAACACCTTTACTGTAACGTGACACTATCTTCTACCCTGCAAGCAGGTGTGTCACACACTCAGGCCTTTGAACAGATGCATTTGTAGATCCATCATGCTGATAGTAAAGGAATGCGTGTGTTTTCAAAAAATTCAAGGTGTAATTTTCATTAGCAAGCAATCAACACATTTGACTGCTGCTTCACATGTCTGTCAGGCATAATAGAAATGAAATAACATAAAAAGCACAAATCTTTTCGGCTAGAAAAGGAATTGACACAACGCTTTGCACAGTGTGAAGCTCATCAATATCCCATGTACCACCAAAACACGAGCTGCGCTACCCTCGAATGCAAAAAAGAAAAATGGACTGTAACACATTGTGCACATATTCAAATATATAAGATTAATTAAGATATTTAAAATATATATATCATTACTTAATATTTAATAAGTATCCATTTGAATTTATATTAACCAATTACATATTAACGCCCATTAATTCATTCATTATGTTATAAGTAATGTCTGTTAATGATGTTGCATAAAGTGTATGATATATGATATTATATGTTATTATATTGGAAGCAAAAGCCTTTTAAGAAAAAAGAAAACGGCGTAATGTAAGCGGTATTAAATTTGGGGGAAATCACACAACTGCATAATAAAAGCAGCTTTTAATGAAATAATTATCAAACAGTTTATTCAGCAATTGCGAAAACAACCATCTGCAGCTGCTCAGCTATACATCCGGTTGATGGAAAGCAGCTTCTGCAGTTATGGCATATTGGCATGCAGTTGACAAACACAGAGCTTCACCCCCTGTTGACCGGTGTTTTGGATGGTCGATATATTTACGGATGCTGAAAATTAGGTTAGAGACAGTCAGGGTCGAATGCGTTCAGCATACTTATACACTTGATTGCCCATGAAAGCAAGAGACTATTCACAGCCATTACCTTTCCGCAACACTGACTTCTGCAAAACCATCTATATGCCAAACCGTAACTACAGTCATGTTATTTTGACCGGTTAAGCCGATAGGCAGGAAACAAATGAAAGTGACAGCCGTCAGTCATACCTGCATCCGGTATTAAAGATTCTTAAAGGAATAGTCCGCACAAAAAATAAAACGAATGAAATGTCAGTTTTTCGATGCTTAACTAACGAGTATAAACAGCTTTCTTAAAAACCTTGCTTTCTTGACACAATATTTTTCAGTTAACGCTAATTCTTTAAATTGGCGCCAGTTTCTGAGACATCAATGCTGAATTTTCAAGCGATTAAACTATAGAGATGTTAAACAAAAGTGTAACTGTGTGCAGGTTGTGGGTAAACAAAACAAATCAGTTTTATAGAACTCCTCTGAGCTTTGGCGTGAAGGCTAGTGGAAACTCATTAGCAGTATTTCAAAAATAATTTCACATTAATCAGAATAATTACCTTAACAAAACTGTTTCTGTAAGATTTGCACAGCCAGGGGCCACAAACACCCTCACCAGACAGGCAAAGTTATATGCATACGTTTTCCACACAAATCTTAACAGGAAATGCTTATATCCTTGCAGTTTTCCGAAGCATTTTGGAGGAATGCGGTTATAATGGTCAGCTCGTTAGAAAGATGAAAGGATAATTTGTTTAGTGGTGCTTTAATTACGTAAAGAACACAGCCAAGGGATGGCTTAATTATTACTTGGCTGACATATTCTTGGTGTCTGCTTCTTATTTAAGAGAGATGTATTTTCAGATTATATGGCATATGGTAAAAAATAAATTAAAAATAACATGTTAAAGGCCTGTGGTCATTACTGGCATCGTTTGATTAGAAGTATCTAAAGGGCTCTATTATATTTAATATTTAAAATTATATCCTGAGAAAAAATACTAAATGCACACAATTTGCAATGTTAATTTTTACAATATTTCGTTAAAAAATAAATAAAAAAAAGAAAACATTTTATGAGGCAATAGCAGATCCACTGCATATATTAACTTAAAAAAATGGATTTTCTGTGGCAGATTACATCAACTTTACATCAGTGATAATTGCAGGACTTGCCACAGGCACAAAAGGACATTTTTTGTGTCTTATGAGTGTAATAATGATTAATTCAATTTAATTTCACCCCCTGACCTTGATCTTTTGAGATAAAAGAACTGTAACGTGCACGCCGGAACTGTCTTCCTCTAACAAATAAATCAAATTAATTCACTTAAAAAAGAGTGTAATGTGCAACTTTCAGAACTTACAACTTTTTTTTCCATTCCAAAAAGAGAATTTATGGATACAGCTGAAATAGCTGGATTTAACATAACATTAAAATATGACTGTCAACACAATGACTCATCAACAATGCCTGCTAGGCAGAATAATTAAATGCATACATGCATAAAAATATCGTAAGCTATTTTTTGACTGTTAATACCTGTGACTAAATCAAATCATCCTCATACTGATATCTGACAGTCGATCAAAAGCCCAGAAACAATTAACGTGACTCACTGCACAGTATGTAACAGAAGTACAATAATTCATTCTCATAGTCTTTTGTCCCCAAACTTTTTTGGCCTCTCATGTCGTGCGAATGGAGGGTGATTCCAGCACTGTATTAGACTGCACTGCATGTGTGTGTGTGTGTGTGTGATGTATTGGCTGGGGTTATGACGTGATAAGGCTTGTTCGATGGTGCAATTCTTTATGTGGTTCATTTCAGTGTTGCTAGACTCAGGACAAATGGCAGCGATTTGTGGTAAATGACCTGGTGTTTGATGGTAGCCTTATAGTTATGGGGCTTGGCTGATAACATAAAGGTTACAGGTTAGTTCCCAGGAAGAAATGACCGAGAAATTGGAGTCCATCCTATTACCAGACCTAGAGCCTGTCGTTTCTTACAATTAGACATAAAAAAGCAAAGAACCATGATGTCGGAGCGTAACGTTTTAATCTTATTATTTACATTCTTTCTCCTCTGATTCGTTACCTTAGATTAGCAACTGCATTTTGGGAAGCTATTAATTGCTTGACAGTCCTCTAGTCTGTGTGTTTAGTAACTGTGAAGTAATACTGAATGTGTGTTCCCTCAAACACCCACCTACTCACTTACACCCTTGAACTCGCACTCATCATTAGCAGAACTGTTATTTATTTTTTGCATTGCTTGCTTTGTTGCATTGTTTAGATTTGGTTAAAAACTGAGCTTACACTACACACTAACCAGACATGACGTTTCCCTACATCTTTTCAACAGTGCTGAAAACAAAACCACAGCAAATAGATTTTGACAAGGTGTTGGCATTTCTGAACAAGAGAGCACAAGAAATGGGAACAAAAATTAATTACAGGGTAATATATAATATGTATATATATATATATATATATATATATATATATATATATATATATATATATATATATTTCTGTTATCCAATTCCAGGATATATTTTATACAGTATTCTATTATCTACAATTTATGTTTGTTAGCATTCACCTCACCTATGAATATGTTCAATATTTTGGCCAGCACATAATCCCCTGATAAGGCTTCAGTGTTTTCCTCTCACAAATCAAGCTCTCTCTCAGGGCAGTAGTTTTCCTGCAGTTTACAGTAATGCACTATAAGCACATTATTCATGACTTCATTACCAAACCTGATGAGTGTAATTAATCTGCGCTATGTGTGGCTGCAAATTTAATCTGCTTCTCTTCCCATTAGCTGCAATCACTAACTCTGTGCTGCACTGAAAGGAAGAAATGGACGCATTATAGAGGCGAAATTAACAGAGAAACTCTGTGACTGTGTAATTTATAGAGCTCTGTTTCAAGAGTTTGATGGCTCACTAAATTATAACCAAGCTTTGGGGTGCTCGGTCACTGATGGTCTTTGATTGGTCCTGTCTGTTTGATTTTGTTCTTGTATGCACCAGGCACATAAAAGATTATGAAGTATTTTTGATTGGGTAGCAACTGCCAATATGCTGGGGATTTTCCTTAATTGCAGAACTTTTACCGAAGACAGAGCAGAGCTTACTTTATGAAAAATGTTCTTCCAACATTTTCATATGTTTATGAGTGACACTTACTGAATCAGACTCTGATTTCTGATCGGATGACTTCTGTTAACAGCCATTGCAAAAAGGCAATTTAGGTCATAGACAACATTGACAGCACATCAATTTAATCATATACTGTATTCTGATCTTAATTAATAGACTCAAAAAGAGGCTTGATCCAGTTGGCTCTAACAAACCAATAAACTTTATGAGATGAATATTAGTTAGTTATGCATAAATGTAAAAGCATGTTTTCACAATGAAATGTTTATTTGAAAATATAATTAAATAAAATCAATTTTATGCAATATCTCATCAGTCTTACCTGTCATGTATGACTGAAAAATATGCATCACAGTAAGTGTCTTGGTTTGTTAAAACTTCATCTAATTTTGCAGATACATATCAGATACATAAATCATGAACTTAGGCCTAAATATATTTTGAGTGTAATACATTTTGATTTGTGTCTTATCATATTGCTCAAAGTACCATTTCATAACCACAATAAATCACCTAGGAACCATTACAGTGATTTTAAGGAGAAGGGAGACTAGATGCTTCACACATTATTGCAGTAGCTATTGTGGCTTATATGTGTAGAGGTAAGTTTTGCCTGTTTCTTCGGTTATGTTAGTTTTTATTCAAAGCACACAATTGCTGGGACAACCCCTGTAGTGAATGACCTTGCTCAAGGGCACACCGGTGATTGAGATAGTTCAGTATATTTCCAATTCATAAATCGTCCCCACCAGGGATCAAACCAGCGCCCTTTGTTTAACCACCCCGTAGCCTTTAGCCCCTAAGCTATCACCTCTGTCTTTCTCTCTCTTTGTCCCGAGCCTGTGCTGAAACAGCATTAACGCACTCTCAAAGAGCATCCGTCCTGAATGACAAACAGAGAGACAAAAAAAAGAGTTTGAGGCAGAGACAATTACACCTAACATACATATTTCCCTTTACAATCGTGTGATTTTTCTTCATTTTGGGAATCACGTTCTTGAAGCATAAATAAAATACAGTGATTCAACATTCTCTGTGCATTCCAGTGCTATAGATTGGAAGTATCTGTGCATAAGGTCATCAATATTATAAGAGTACTCTGTGTGTGCGTTGTTGTCTTAAAACAGATGGTTATCTGCATAATTCATATCGAGCATCTCTGCTATGTCTGGACACAGGAAGGTCAATCACAGTGTGGTCTTTGATTTGGCTGCTTGTTCTTACGGTTGGGGAATTTTCTGAATGTATAAGCAGTATTTAGAGGAAAAAGGTGTCCTCAGGTCATGCCCATCGAGACACGTCATGATTATTCATCCCTTTATCTGTGCATTTATAAATGTTTGCTCTGACCTTTCTTACAAAAAATTATATATATATATATATATATATATATATATATATATATATATATATATATATATATATATATATATATATATCAGTATTTTACTGTCATACAGAAATGCATTGCAAACTTACAGTTAGTACAGTTTTCATTTCAGTAGCATTAAAAAGCGCAACACAAGTTCACAAAAGATTTTAGTACTGTATATAACTGAGTTGGTATATTAACAGAAAAAGTGCTTTCAGAAAGGTATTTTAAATACATTTATTTTACATTTTATAAGTATCAAAAAATACATTAAAAAATGCATTTTATCATCTAATATGTATTTACCATTCGATGGTAGTGTTTGGATCTTTCTTTTTTTATCTTTTGGTAGTCATATTTCTGTGGTTTTACAGACACTTTTAGAAGACATCCTGAATTATAATTAGCCATATAGTTTTACATCTTCTTTATCCTTGACTAGAGGACAAATTACTGTACGTACAAAGTGGCGCGTTTTTCACTACTCCCTCTAGATAATTACACATAAGAACCTGCAATCAAAACAAACCCTTTGTATTGGGGAGGAGGGATCATAGGAAATGAAACAGACTGATGTGTGATGAGTGCGATGCCAGTGTGAATGTGGAACTAACATGCCGTGAACCATGTGAAGATATTTGGAAATAGGACTCTGTTGGATACTGGAAAATGTTGAATGCAGTGTGTGTGTGTGTGTGCACATGTGTATGGGGTGGGGGCCTGAAAACTTTAGTTTTCAAGAGTTTATAGGTAGAGGATATAAAAAGAGAGAGCAGAAAATTAATGGAAATATGCTCTACTTTCTTTATGTAACACACTGAACTTAATACTATGTACTTGGAACTGGCTGATGAATCCCTTCTCTCTCTTTCACTCTTTCTGTTTGTGTGTGTGTATTTGTGTGCTGAGGTCAACTTTATTTAGAGAGCAGGCAGACAGACGGCTGGAGCCAGTGCTGAGATTCTGGACTGAAGGAAAGGCCTGGAAATTCGATACATACACACACACACACACACACACACACAAACACACAGTGAAAATCCCTCTAATTCCTGACCTGAATCCATAGTAACCCTTAGAAACCCTCAGCCTCATGGTGGTTTTGCTTTGATTAGGTGTGAAGTTTTTTGTTTTTTTTGTAAGTGTGTGTTTAGTCAGAAAGAAAATTCAGTAACAATTTTTATTATGTTGCATACAATCTTTGTTTGACACATTATATGCACTTTACATTTAGTAATAACAGTAAATTATGAATAACTACATGCAACTAATCCTAACCCCATAGTAATGTAGTTCATGAATTAATATAAATTAATATCGGTACCTAAATGCACAATTACCTGAACTATATCTGTTATGGGAGTCTTCCTGCTTGGTGTAAAAAAAATGTAAAAACAAGATAGCTATAAAATTATGAATGAACAGTCACAATTGTAAGATATAGAATCAGAAAAGTAGCTTTTTTTTGTTGCTGCTGTTCTTATTTTTGCTTTGATGGAGAACCACAATAAAAAAAAGTACTATATGTCTAGTACTTAAATTTACTGTCACATATTTGCATTCATGCTTGAAGAAAACAATATTTTAACCACGAGGCACACACATATAACAAAGTACCATATAACATGGTTAACTATGCATGTTGTGATAGGCATCCAGCTGTGTGGTGTAGCTGATCTACTAACAGAGAGTGGCTTGTAATTATGTCTAGTCATTTTACCCTTCTTCCAGAAACCAAATGGACTGTTTTGAGGGTTAAATTACAGTGTCGCTGAAAAAAAAAAAAAAAGAAAAGAAAGATAAACTTCCCCAGGGAGATAATAAAAAAGCAAGATAACAGTATAAAAAGAATAGGTGCTTATTTAATATGTAAAAATGGATCCATTCAAAACCTTCCTCAGCATGAGTAAATTGAGTTAGTATCTAATGTGCTCTTAATCAAGATACATCTTAGACAATAATAACATCATTAGCAGTTTATTTCAGGTCATGGGAGGCACCTGGTATCTCGCTGTGATCGGTAATTGGGTTATGAATGAGTTGCTCTCAGGCTGTTCCTTTCAAGATAAAAAGAACCAGTCGTTGGAACTACACAAAGTATAAAACTGAGTGTAAAATTTCCACAGTTCAAACGCAATTCAGTTGTTCAGGGATTCTGACAACTGTGCAAATTATTAATTATATAATAATAAAAACCATCTGCCAGTATGTTCAAAGATGTTCAAAAAATTCTATAAAATTCAATAAAAAAATTGATCTGATGTGTAAGAGATCCTTATAAAGAAATAAAGTATTTATTTGATGTACCATCCACAATGTTGGGTGACAGAGTAGCAATAATTTAGCAATTATATGTATGGTTAAGGTCTTCATATTTCAGCGGAGTTCCAGAAGTGATGATATAAAACTCTGCTTATCTGTGTTTGCACATTCCCCAGCAAACAGCAAAAAGGGACTGTCTTTATGAGTGTTATTCGTTTATTTATTCACTCGCCTAAATTATTATATGTAAAAGTTCAGTTCAGGAACAAGTAGCTGAAGTAATCATTCACTTCGCTGATTCCCAAACAAACCCGGCTAAATAATTAATGAATTAAATAATTAATTATTCCAGCACATATCCAGCTCAATGAAATAATTAAGCTGGATAATGTGTCCAAATGAAGTCAAAGAAGAATCAAATGCCATTGGCGAAGTATACACATTGTCAGTATTTAGTTTTACAGAACATTAACTTTCTTAACATGTACACTGATCCACTTATAGTCTTATTTGCATTCACTAAGGTTGTTCGCTGGTAAGAAAGCCAAATCGATAAAGAGTATTAGTTAATTTGCAGAATAGTGAACCAAAAAAATGAGACACGATATCTTTGATTTAGAAGTAATTCAGTAAGCACTGCACTGAAGCCCTCTATTACTTTTATCAATTGTTATTTGCTCTGTAATTAATAGGTTTAGATAGCTTGTGAAATTTTAGTTGTAGATCCCTCCACTCTTCTGCTGATCTTCATTTCATGGCCTTTGGTTTTGGCTGGGCAGCAAGACAGAGTGCCGACTGTCACTCAGTTTCGTGCTGTTAGCTTGTCAGCGTGTGTCATACAGCATGGTGTAGCAGGAAACTGTCGAGGGACGTGTGAGTTGGGGTCTCAGATCCAAATTGGGCCTACAGAGGACTGTCAGTGAGTTATTGATCGCTTTGTCCAATTTCTGAAGCAGGGCCTTCCACGGTGAATGAGACGCCTAACTGCCACGCTGCAAGTGGATTTGGTGGCAAATGGGAAGATAAGTCTACACCTCGGGATCTGTTGGAAGCTACAGCTTTCAGAATTTCCAGGTTCTGCTCGAAAAAAGAAAACCCTCCCTGCATGAAGTGTGAAATTTTGTTGTTCTTTATGACATTGGTTTATTTAAACCATGTAAAAAGAGATTGGTAAAAAAACATTTGAAAAGAAAGAGATTAGCATCCCCTACCAAAAAGTACTTTGATTCTATGGTAGCATAATATTATGGTATATTACTTTGAAACATTAGGAAAACTAAATGATTAACATATTTATGCACCATGATATTTCTGTGTGTAAAATGTTTGTTAAATATTAATGATAACTTTTTAAATGTAACTTATTATTATTAATATTGCTTTTAACAAGGTTTAAAAACTTTAAATAGAATCATGTTTGAGAAACGTCTCTTTCTTTTCTTTTTTTTGGTTGTGTTTTATCATGGAGTTTTATCAGTTTTCATGGTTATCAGTTATCATGGAGTTTTATCAGTTTCATCAGTTTTTACTTCAAACTGATAAAACTCAATTAACTTGCTCCAAACAAACCCTACTAAAATATAACTTGCAGTTGATTTTATTTGACAGTTGGCATGTGGCTAACTTGTCGATAATCAACAGAAAGCACGCAAACATCACAATTGAAATGATATGTAATGATCTTCTACTAGCAGTTTTTAGTGTAGAATGAAATGGATTTTTCTCTGAGCTCTGTCTGTAATCTTGCATTTGTTTTCATGGCGCTCATCACAACACATTCTGTGATTTCTGTTAAAAAATACAGGCAATTGCTTTGATTTTTGGAAGGTGAAACATCTTAAAAGAAAGAATAATTTTTCTGCCTACTGGTGGGCAGCTTACTAAGTTTTGGAATGGAGCAGCAGTTATCTCCTGCTGTGAACACAAGTATTAGCCAAGAAAAAAAAATGTATGCAATAAATTTTCCATTTCTTCAGACTTCGCTCCTGATCTGGGGTGGGAGACACATGGCCAGCTGCTTTGAGCCCGCTCTAATGCTCATTGATTCCATCATTATTTAGAAAAACAAGCCCAAAACACAGAAAAAATAAGATGCAACTGTTAAGGGTCATATCATAAATGTTTAAATAACTGTATTTTTTCCCCCTGAAGTCCAATTATAATTTTACTGGATGGCCCAAAAACAGAAACAGTTACAGTTTTGTTTACGCTAACTTGATCAAGGTTTATTAAAAAAAAAAAAAAAACTAAAAACATCAACCTTCTCAGATGCTGACACTCTTCAGACACAAGTGCTGTATACAACCAGGAATAAAACACATTTGGTAAACACATTTTCTTGTCATTAACAAATACAATAACAGGAGTTATGAAAGCATTATGCATTATGTCCCCGGTGAATATAATATGAAAGTATATTACAAAATAATAATAAAGGCGTAGGGTTACATATAGTAATAGTGTAAAAATCTGTGGTCACAAAATTGGAAAACCCAAAAAATGGAACGACTAAATGATTCTTAAAAGTTGGAAAACTGTGAGAGGGGCCGGCATAAACAGCAGCTGACTCACTAATATGCTGTTTGTGTTCGGATGAGATAAATCGGCTACGGAGACAAACTCCTGATGATTCATGAACAGTGAGTGTTAATGTGTGTGTTTTTAATGTCCCTCACACAAACCGTAATGGCAGATTTAGCATGACGGATCTGTTGTTATCCGACTTCCAGCTTCCATGTCAAATGAGGAAGCAAGTTTGCTACCACCAAAGACCACAGGCGTAAACAAAATGATTTAATTAACTGAAAACTTTAAAACTTTCCTCAAAGTTCTTTCTTGTTGATATACATGTGATTTTTCAAACTGTGATTTTTTTTTCTTCTTCAGTCATTCCTAAGGGTATGCAATGACAAATCAGCAAATGTCTTTTATTTTACATTGTGATATCCTTCTAAAAATGAATGTTTTCTTCTTCTGAATAATTATGCAGTACTTTACTCATAATAATGTTGTGAAGAGGCCCTAGATGAGTAATTGTTAACAGAACACGGGTTGTTTTGGTGTGAAAGCAGTTGCTTGGGAATCCAGTGCACAGATTGCCGTAGACTTGAACGGTCTGTGTATGAGTCAGCACCAACCATATTTTTATGAAAAAAAAGTGTTTATATTGTCCTGAGATGCCATCTTTGAGTTGATCGTATTTGAGGGGCAGGATTAAGTTAAAGTTGCCCCGTGTATATATACAAACTTACACATACACAACAGATACAGCATATGCACACACACTTGTGACAGATGGCATACACATTAGCTCTGTTCCAAAACCTAATGAGCTGTCTCACTGACTGCTGCCTACATAGACAGCTGACTTCTAAGGCAATATTCTAACCATCATTCAACTTCATAAGTCACTGCTTTGGAACGCTCTACAAAAGAAAGCAACTCTGCACAGCACTGTTAGATTCTACCCATAAAATGATTTGATGGTAGCATGTTTCTAAGCAAACAGCACGATACGCTAATGCTCTCATTATACTGAAGTATAAAAATAGTACCTTTACGCAGATATTTTGGTACATTTATTTATACTATAATTAACATTTGTCTTGTCTGTCATTTTGGATCTATTTTTCTAGGATATTATCATTTCTATTCTGAAGTTTCATGCAATAATTTTGTGTGCTAAACAGATCAGATCAAACAGTTTCTGCTAGCTTTTGCTCACGGCATAACCTTATCTAGGTGCACTTTTGAGTTATGTTGGGCTTATTTCCTACACAACAAAACATTAGCTTTTAGCCGCAGATATTAAATGTAATAAAAAACACAGCAATATGTACCTATTTCAACGTAATAAAAATGTGCCGGGGTTCACATATTCTCACATATTCGTTCACATATTCGGGATTCTCCTTTAGTCTCTCTAACTATCTCACTTGATTCAAAACGTAACAGTACAGTACATTCATTTTTGCATTCAATTTAATTATTTTTTTAGGTAGATCTATCTAGCATTCTATCCTTCAGATTATTGGCATAAATCACCAGAGAGAAGTCTGCCAACTAAAAATTACAACGTAAATGTACAAACACATAAATCTAGCATATGCGTGGACGAACTGTTCAAAACACATAGGATGAATTTCCATTTCATGTGACCTTTTCAATAGTTACTGAATAATGAATTACATTACTTTGAGTCTGTTGCTTAAAGAAAGCATTCCCAGGATTCAGAAGTCTTTGAATGCAGCCTGTGAGTCATATGGATGACTTTTGTGATACTTTTCTGATGCTTTTTTGTACTGTTGGAGCTTGACAGCCTCAGTCCTCCTCCACTTTTATTATATTAAAAGTGTGGGCAGAATATTCTTCTAAAAATCTTTTGTGTTTTGCAGAAGGGAAAAAAAGTCATAGGGGTTTAAAAAGACATGGAATATAATGACAGAATTTTTCTTTTGAGTCAAATATACCTTTAAAACGCTGCAGCCATAGGTTTTGAAACAGACATGTTGTGTAAGCCTAGGTCTGTTCCGTACGTTTTACTGTTGGACCGAATGAATACCGAGTCAGATGACAGAAATGTGAGCAATCCATCACGGATTACACACACACACACACACACACACTCAGAGATGTTCTCATTAGTTATGCTCAGTGGATGTGGTGATGACATTATCTGGCCTCAGCGCTAAAGAAGATGCTGTGCAGAGCTCATTTTAATATCTGATTAATGTATTAATCAATCATTACAATCAGACCGGGCATGACCTGAGATGCATGGCCTCTCAAAAGGATGAACGTGTGAGTGCGTGAAAAAAAGGTCTCCTTGCCCTAGGGCTGAAGACGTTAGATTAGAGAAATTTTTATGTCCAATATTTTTACACATACGTTTTGAGGTATGTTCAGTCAAATGAAGGAATTTAGTCGTTGAAGTCGTTGAACAAATAAGGTAAAAATAAATGCATATTATAAGAAAATTAAACTGTTTTTTGTGTATGTGTCGACCTGTTGTCTGGGACTCCCAAAACCAAAATATGAGCCTTTCATAACCCATAATAGGGGCACTTTAACAATATTAAAAAAATGTATATAACAACAATAGCTACTTCTGCTATAGTTGCAGCTGCTTTACATTATAATACCAAAAGACTCAAAGCAGTAACAAATTCTAAATGTATGAATCACATTTTGAAGCTACTATACAATAGCACACCTGTGAGTCCACATCTGTTTATTACTATTACACCAAGTTGCTTGGCAACAATACATCCAAGGTTACACACCGGATGTGAGCAGCGTGACATGTCAATTGTTGTACACACTCACACACACACATACTGTATACACAGTCTTGTCACTCATAATCTTATTCCAAAATTTATACGTGAGTTGAAATTTGAGTTGCCTATCAACGTTGCCATTTATTTATGCAAGCGTCTTGTGTGGGAGTTCATGCAAACTATCTTAGTAAATACCTGAACATGAAAATGTCAATGTCAAACCGCTGCCATTTTAAAGCTGGCTGTTGCTTTAGCTTTTTTTTTTTCTTCACAAAGCACAAACTGCATGAGAGACACACAGGCAAGCTATTTCAATTTTGTCTTGTATTAAGATGCCCAGTAGTGCTATTAGATTTCATAGAGACGTGAACACACTCCAATAACACAATATCAGATATTATCAAACTTCACCATCTGCCATTAGTTCCACAGAATGGCTCTTTTGGTGTCTCCCTGACAACCCATTAGAATCAGACCACTGTGATGGTGCTACAGTTAGATTTCAGTTATCCTTAAAACGAGACACGCACATACACAGACCATTCCAGCAAAATGTGAGAGCTGGCTAGACTCAAAACCAAATTCAATGCAGTGCGTGTGTGTGTGTGTGTGTGAGAGAGAGAGAGAGAGAGAGAGAGAGAGGTCTTGGAGGAAATCCAGTCCAGCAATATGTTTTGAGCCAAACAGATGCTTTGAAATGGACGATGGGATCAAAGCTGGGAAAATGAGCACATTTCTCATTTTATTCATATTTTGTCAGCTAATAGTGATAAAAGTCTGATGAAAGAGACCTATGAAATATTTTGTGTCTCATGTTGATTTCGTATTACGAATACTTTATGTACCAGGGTCAATCTGAAATATTAAATTAGTGTGATAAGTAGTGTAATAAAAATGCATACAATTACTTTAACCATCAAAACAATTCTTTGATGATTAAATCCCAGGGCAAGTAAGTATAAATCTTAACAATTGGACCTGTTTAATCAAAAATGAATCAAAAATCATTTAAATATAAATATTCAAAGATAACACATATTTATAGTCTAGATCATGCTGTGGGTGTTGGGCTATGAATGTTTAATTTCCAAATTTTTTTGAAGAGAAGAGATTCTCTAGCTTCATTACACCTGAATATAAATAATTCTTAGGTAAATGAAAGAGTTATAATGGTGAAAATAACAGTGTGAAAGATTTGTGTGTCTAGGGATATCTAGACTTAATTTCATTTGATTCCAAATACACTGTGTAGCCATCATTTAAAACTCCTCAAAAGGTTTAAATGAACAATTTTCTACCTATTGTCAGAAACTATTTCTTTTACATGAGTTTATTAGATATTTCTTTAGTTTTCAGAAAGTTCTTTAGTTTTGGAAGTTTTTGGAAACTTTTTTTATGTTTAATATTTGCTCAAAAATACAGTCAACAACAGAGGTATTGTGATTTTTATTTTCTATTTGAATTTATTTTAAAATAGAATTTATTCATATGATGGCAAGGCTGAAGTTTTAGCAATAATTATTCGAGTCTTCTAATATCTAAAGTGTATAATGATAATATGCTTCATGACTTTGGTATATAACTCAGATTAAAGGTAACATGAGAGTATTGAGACATAAAAGAGACTGAATGTATGAACGTAAGCAGCAGTGTGAATATCTGTCACTCAAATATGTCTAATGATTTTGGTACTTTACGTCAAACAAAACCTCAGCATGAAAACAAAATCTATATTATTCGTTTTTGTGAAAGTCGGTGGTGTGTAGTGTCGACGCTTTCATTTCCATTGTGTGAGCAACAAAGGGTCTTTGTCAAATATAAAGAACTGCTATTCATTTCATTTTCAGTCAGTCTGTTAAGATCTATGTGATGCAATCAAAGTTTTCTATATTTAGCGTACAAAGGTGTCTGCACTGAGCCAAGGGTTTGACAAAATCTGTTGCAGCAACAAAAAGATTCATAATTGTAATAGTTTCCACTGCTGCTAAAAACAAACGCTACGTCTATATTTGTTAGATTCTGCTTTCTCATACATGACCGAATTTTAAATACTAGCTAATGAATGAGTTTCTTATCCCAAAACCAGTCAGCGTATCCCATTCCTTCAGTAGACCTAATGGTAATTGGAAAAGATCCACACGAGTGTTAATTACCTTATTTTCACTGAAGAAACAATTGCTGAGATCGTCAATGTCAGTCTTACAGGAAATCAAACGTCTTGCAGCCTCTGTATCACAGAACGTTTGTGCCATTGATTCTGTCAGTAACAGAAGAAAACCGCACATTTCCCAGTCTCCTTGATGTGTGTCAATGCTGCAATGCTGTGACAGCTCTCAGTCAGAATGAGTCATGTTGAGTTGTTGCCCCTCTAAGTGCTGCTGGAAACAAAAACACAAACATACAATGTATTATAACATCATCACCACCAAGAAAAAAAATACTAATAAAAATTACAAACACCAGAAAACACTGAAGAAACCAGTCTGTTTGCGAAGACATGTTTTTTTAGGCGAACCATTCCTTTAATAACAATTGTGCCTTTTTGGACATGTTTTATCAGAAAACATACAGCATGTTTAGTGCAGCTTATCACTGAAACTAATATGTACTTTTACCATGAAGAAGTTTATTATTATTTCTAATAGAATTATTTTTACAATACAATTGTTTTTAACTATAATTTTTTGCACTTTTGCACAAATATCTGTGCTCATTCAGCTTGATAGTCACATGCACGATCCTGCTCTTCAACGTGCATAATCCTAAAAGAAAGCACTGAGAGTGGTGTGTTTTGACTATCACTTTCTTGATCACGCTCAACAACAATAACAAGTGATATAATATTATAATTTGCCTCAACAACACCCATATTTCTAAACAGTCAAAACAGTAACACATCGCCTTTTATGCTTAAAAAAACAATGTAGACAATCTACTGTATGTTTTGCTTCTTACTTGCATTTAATACAGTGCATTACAATCTTAAAGAGACTTAAATACAGTAATTAAAGACCAATTTTACACTCTATACAGGATATGGTATAACATTGTTTTTACAACTTATTTCTAGTTCCTTTAAAGAAATTGCATGTAGAGATATATATATAAATAAAGTCTTTTCTTTACTTTTTGTGACAAATGCTATTAATATTACTGGGATTTCCCTGTGGTGCCTACATGTGTGTGTGTCTCTTGGCTCACTGATTCTTTCAGCCACTAATCCTACATTTAGATGACTAGATGTCTCTGTGGAGTCTGACCTAAATACAGTATCTCAACTCAAAAAAAGTTCGAGCATTAGGCAAATACTATTTGAGAGTAGACTGTAGCTACTACTGTGTGTGTGTGTGTGTGTGTGTGTGTGCGTGTGCGTGTGCGCGCGTGAGTGAACCAGTGATGCAAGATTAAAAAAGAGACATTAGCATCCATTGTAAGTTATCCGATCACAAGTGGGCAGTGCTAAACAGAGATGTAAAAGGAGTCCAAAGCTAGCAAAACCTCAAAGAAACAAAACCGTACCTACAATTCAGTGCAGTCTCCAAATTAAATTACCATTAGCTGCAGTAAAACACATAATACGTTTATTCCTTTTCACAAAAAAATAAAATAAAATAACATATGATTACAGGGGCAGATTACGGTTAATAAATACTGTTCTCACATGATTGCTGGCAGAGTATGATGTTAGAACAGTGAAAGAGCTTTACTGCAGTGCATTTTTTACTATTCAGTTTCTTATTCAGTTTCATACGTATGACTTTTGTGGCACGGTAAACTAGGTAGCCTACCTGGTGCAGCAATGCACTTGCGCAAAACACACAAGTAATGTATGTGGCTATAGGCATGTTTCTCCAAGCCGCCTGATTCAAGGAGCTTGGTGTCATAAAAATCTGTGCTATTTACATGCAAAAAAAAGTTTTTTGTGCATACATACAATACGCACATTGTTTTCGACGTGCATGTAATATGCAGTTTTGCATGCACACTTTTTGCAAAAAAAAGTTTCATAATTATTAAATCATGCCATTTACACGCACTTTCATGAGATCATGTTAGTTTAGTAAAATAATTTGGTGTAAAATCACTTTTTAACATTTTAAGATTAAAATCTTTATTTTTTCTAAACCAACACAATAATAACTATTATTTTATCTTTATTCAGCACATGATGTGCATGTTAATGAATTACTCTTTGAATGATTAACCATCGCAATATGTAATTAGATAAAAAAATACATAAACACATTGCATTGCACCAAAAACACAAAATAATGTTCTTTCCAGCAACACCATATGACCCCTTTAAATACATGTAATACATTTCTAATTACAAAATTACTGAATATAGGACAGGCGGGAGATAGTTTAAGAAATGTAACAAGATTGTACTAAAGTTTACAATGTGAATCTATACTGTACGCTTTATCCAGCTGCACCTTACTTTGATTTAGCCCAACAGTACACAGCTTAAATACATGTAATACCTTTATAATTACAATAAGATTACAGAATAGTATAAGCAACTTAAAATAAGGTGGATCGAGATTATTCATAGCTGTGTAACAGATTCGGTATGTTACATTTCTGTAACAGTGGCTAACATCTATACAATTATAAACTGTAAGTGCAGCCAGTTCCATAACTTAGTTACACAGTAAACACATTTTCGTTCATGTAAGTACAGCAGCTATTACTAAGTACCTAATCAAGTAATTTATATGTATTATGACACTTTAAAATAAAGTGTTACCAAATCACCCAAGACTGATCTTAATAACAGGTCAGAGAGAAAAAGATGGATTGGGTCTTATCACATACTTTTATATAGTAGCAATTGGATAGTTACGTCACTGTCAGTAAGCGTAAGTAGTGATAGGCGAGTTAGTATTGGCACAAAGGCCTTTAATGTCACAATTACATGTTAAAGATCCTTTTTAAAATGTGACGCCAAGTGAAACTGCCAGTGAGGCTGTACTATTCAATATCCACAACAGAGGCAAGCCGCGGGCCAAGATTCAAGCCATCAATACTCCTGTCCAATATAAACTTTCCACTGAAGAGTTAGCCACATTCTTGAAACTAGCAGTTGGTGATGTAATTTACATTCTGTCCTATATACTCTTGTAGCCTAGTAAGCTCATTTTGATCATTCAAACCATATCAAGGAGAATCTGGAATTTAGCCGTCCCTGGATTTATTTCACAAAAACAAAATCTATTTTCGAATGCGGGTGAGAGGAATTTACTGACACTGTAAACTCATTTCAGTCCTAATTTTTTTGTTTTCATAGTCGATGACTGACAGACTGATTTTACAAATGGCTTCAGTTTCAGGCTGTGCTAATACTGTTAATCCATCCCAGGGTTTGGAGCGTTGGTGTTGTGCTGGTAATCCGTGCTTCATGATAGCCAAATATGGGTTATTACAATTTCAATATGATTTTGAACCTATTCTCATTTTTTTTTCTTCACAAATTGAATTACAGAAGGAGACACTATGCAAATATGCTAATAGTTGCTGTACTGTGAATATAGTAAAAGCTAAAGGCTATTATTTCTCATAAACCCTTTTAGCCGTGACTATATATACAAAATAATGCGCCGAAAGTATGGGTACTATAATATGAAAAACACAGAAAATGTCATTCTTCTAAAAGTTAAAAGGATAACCAAAAAGCATTTCGGTATGTTTCACATCATAAGTGTTTCTTTTATGCCAAGCTTGGAGTTTGAAAAAAGTTATTTGACCTCACTAAATAAAAAAATTAAAAAACAACAACTAAAAACTGCAATACTGTGAAATATTGTTACTGAGTTTAAAAGTTTAAAAAAACTTTTTAAACATATTTTAAACATATTTGAATATAGAATTCCAGAAATACGATTCTATAGATTCAGATTTATAAATAAAATGTTCAAAAGAACAGAATGTATTTTAAATGAATATATATTTTGTACCTTTATAAATGTCTTCTCATTTTTCAACAATTTATTCATGCTTGCTGATTAAAATAATGATTTCCCTTTCTTTAATACAAATTTTAAACAGTACACATTGTGATAATAATTAATATCATTTTTAATTATTTCTAATAATAAATTCACAATTCTTTCCAAATCAACGCCCCTGGCATATCGCATCATGTCCTAACTTCTGATGCTTCTGGGTGTCTGAGAGCACTCTGGGGCCCGTTAAGGGGGCTTTTAAGCTGATGGGTGGCTCCTCTTTGATCCAGCTGCTCTCTTCCTGATTGGATGCCAGATGGCAGGAGAAACACTCCACCGACGCGCCCCTCGGGTTTAAGAGCACCATTGGAGAAACAAATGGCATAATCCTGTTACACACACAGGGTGAGGGCAGGGGTCACAGATCGGGGCTTGTTCATTTAGCTGATGACAGTTAAGGCTAAAGAAAGCTGCGCAAATGTATGCAAATTCCCTGCGTGCTATTAAGTGGCGAAGCAGTCTGTACGCTGTATATAAACGTATAAAGACACAAAAGATACACACACACTCAGACATTGCCTCCTTGTTAATATCAATACACAAACGATTTTAAAAATTCACCGAACAGATACGTTCTGGATGAAAATGAAATAACGGATCACAGCAAAAAAATCTGAACCATTCTTTTGAAGATCAAAAAGAATTTTGGCTCTCAGTAAATGGTAAGATTGTCTATACCGAGCTAAAAGCCCTCGCTGTTCGTTTTTCATGTTTCTTTCTCTGAAGTAGCTCTGAATAGGTGTCATTTGTGTGATCCCACCACTTGAACCAAGAACAAACCATTGTCAGTAACGGCATGAGTCACGCACGAATGCATTTAAACACACACACACACACACACACACATTCAAACTCTTAGGCTGTGATGCTCCATCAGAATCTAAGCACAGTCCTTCATTCCAGATGTGTGGGCTTCAGTGGCGCCTCTGTTCTCTTACAGTCCTACACAGATCGATGAAAAAGTTCAAAATGCTTTTTTTCCTCACTTTTTCTCTCCTGTCCTCCTCCACAGTACTGAAAGCTTTTCACATGGTCAGCAAAAAAGAACCATCCAAGATTGATGTTGTGTCAGCTTGTTGTAGTTGTGTGGTCAATAAGTAGAAAAACAACTTACGATGCAAGATGAGGCATATTTAGAGAAACAAATCTACAAACATAGACACATTTGCTGTGCTGACCACTGCAGTAAAATATGATTGATGGTCGCGGACCTCTACAAAACTATCAAGAATCTTTAGGTCTTTCAGTGCGATGACATTTTTACAGACACCTGCTAAAGGGGAAGAAAACTTGTTTAGCACACGTGGCATTCGGCAAAATAAGCGAGACGGTGTCTGATCTATGCCCTATCATCTGTACACGTGCTTTTCCTGGATTTGAGCCTATAACCAATTGTTTACCAGTTTAAATCTTTTCCGAGTCTTTTAAGCCACAACTCTCAATTGCAGATTTTTTGGTTCGAGGAACCAAAACGAAAGAAGCTCGTCTGCTTCGGCTCCATCATTCAAGGTTGTCATTCTTACAATGAATGTGAACGGGACTGAAGACTGATTTTCTGATGCTACAGTAGGGAAAAAAATACATTAAGAGCCGGGGATGAAACCTTTTGAACAGATTAAAGATATTTTTAATTTAATTTAATTAAATTTTTTAATTTCTTCAGTGTGGATCATCCAAGTAGTATTTTGAGTTTTATGAACCAAATATGTCAACTTTTGAACAGGTCCATTTTTATAAATGATACTATTATTTTCTCTTGTGAATTATATGTAAACATCTTTTCTGTGATTTTTTTTTTTTCATTCAGGTGAGGGCTGAATAAACAATAGCATGCGTTTTGTTTGATTCCTCTTGTTTTGGTAAAATAATTAGCCTTATTTTATGGTATCTCACAGCAATAACACTGACACTATTAATAGAGATTATCTTGTATTTAACATGAAATAATCCCTAAACCGTTTAAAACCTTACAACATAATATTTTTTGTCATTTTTTTAAACAAAGTCATCAGATAAACATATTAATACTGGCAGGTAAAGTTTACATTAAACATTCAGCAAGCTACTATTCCACATTTCCTTTTTTTTGAATGAAGCTCTGTGTCTTCATGGTTGCGCAGGTTAATTAAATATAGTTAACCTAATTGAAAAAAAAACACTTTTATTTTCATTATTAATAGACACATTACTGCAATTTATTTAAGTAGGCTTTTCTGATTTGAATGTTTGCTTAATCTTTATCAGTATCAACATTTGACTCACTAAACATCAATTTCTGGAAGAATACCAGGGGTGGGATGGGTTGTGGTGGGTTCTAAATTTGCACAGTTGCTTTTTGGCTTGTATTGCTTAACTAAACAAAGAAAACTCGCTAAAAAATGTTTTTACGAATTCTGTAGGAATAAATAGGTTGTTTAATATTCTGAAAGAAAACTCTGTATGCACATTATGTTTGCTGCCCTTCTCCCTTACACACAAACAACTACTCTCTCATCTCCATCGCGTCATCCACATGCAGAGGACAGACACGCTCAGTAGCATCAAGTCTGGGCCTGAAAGTATCCGTTCACATTTGAGCAGGGAATGAACTGTTGGACATTAGCCCTTCTTCCACATCTGCTGATTATCTTAAATGGATGAAGGATTGGGCTATGAGGTCAGTAAAAAAGGAAATATCCACTAAAAGACGTTTGAAACTATCTTATTAAAACCTCCTTGTCACTCTTTGATCTGATGTTGGATTAGCAGAAACCACAGGATTAGCCCTCAGGATTAGCTCTCGGTTTTTAGGGTGGTTAATTGTACATGATGGTATCAAACGCATACTACTATACTACTGTGCAGTATTTCTACATTTATAATCACATGCGTTGTTTTATTAAAGATTATGCTTAGTAAGATCTGTAATCAAATAAGATTTGGAAACGTGCCTTAAAGTAGAGATGGATAAACAAAGTAAGTCCGTTACAAATGAGCCTGCCTCGAAATATAAAGACATTTGTGTCTATAATTAAGACAGCCTGTTGTTTGGATCCATCTAAAAGTTCAAATTAACCTGTAACTGGTCACTATTTCTTAATTTCCTAATGTTTACAGTTATGAACTGTTCCATGTCAATTTCTCAAGACACAAACACATTGTATTTATATTCTGTTTTTCTAGCCTGATCTCATTAGTATTCATAGGATGCATACATAATGTATAAATGATGCAATGTTATACTGAAACATTTAAATGTCAAAAGTACTTACTGTATGCATAACTTTAGAAATGCAAGTTTTAGAAATACATGTGTCTATTATATATATATATATATATATATATATAGTTAGAATATGGAGCCTTTTCACATACTCTTGAGCTGTTACTATATGTATACACGATGACTACTGCTTCCCAAAAAAACCATTTTATTATATAATTGCGTTCTATTCATTTTATTCATCAACATTCTATGAGCCATAACGCCTAATAATTTTTATTTGGAACAACCTACAATGTCAGTATGTATTCACAAACCTAAAACACAATGAAAAACACAAACTAGGTATAACTTTTCAGACTATGTAAAACACATGTCTCTGTGTCTGCAGATCACCATGAGAAGTAGGTGCTAAAGACAATAAACAGGTGGATCAGCCTTCTATCCTAGATCAGCCCTGATTACATCCCAAAGCCTTGTTGTTTGACCCTGACCTGAGCCAGACCACCCTGGTGCTCAGCGGGGTTAAGTTGCTCCACTTCACTAATATGCTTAAAACGATTAAGGTTTGAACGAGAAGGAGGCTGGTCCTGGAGCACAGTGAAAGCTGTTTACAACTCTTGAAACTGTTTTATGCTGAACATGGAAGCTGTGAAAGCTAAAATTTATTCTGCTTCATTGGTTTAAAGATGACATAGGGCTAATCTTCGATAAGGAGGTGCACATAGACTGACTAATCCATTGGTAAGGCAGAAAAGCCAAAGCATACCCTGTTTGGTTGAGGAATTAACCAATGATGAATAGGAAACTTAAAGAGCATAATTTGTTTTACTGTAGAGGATTGTTTGGTCCACAGACAAATGGTTTTATTGTTAACTTTTGAAATAGGGAAGAAAAAAGGAAGCAAGGAATGGAGAAAAAATTTTGTGGAGAAGGCCTGAATAGTACAATATAGTGTAATGTGCAAGAAGAGAATTATTAGACTAGAGGCATTAGAGTATTTTTAAGGCTAATTAAAAATATATATATAATAATTTAAAAATATTGTTTTTTCCTATATTAGGGCTGTCAGTCAATTAAATTTTTAATCTAATTAATTAAATGATGTGACTGTTTGTATCACTCGGCTTGCCAGAGTTGCTGTATTTCTCACAGCAATGTCATTGCTGAAACCCAAAATCAATTTCATAATTTAAAAATAATAATTAATTTTGGGTAAATCTAACACTCAGTCTTTGGTCTCATTAATCTATTATTCATTCCAGAGCAAATCATTAGTAAAAAAAACAGGCAAAATCTCGTTATGTTTATGTAACTTCAATATCAGAGCACCGCCTTTGTACTTTTGACTGAATTAGCAACTTTTATGACGGCTGTTGTTGTTGTTTATTAGACATTATTGTTATTCAATAAATACATTTACACAAGACAGTGGCTGATTAGAAGAATAAAAATTGCTAGTGGCAATATATCCCCAGAATGTCTCACTGGGGCCTTGTACTACTAAAAGGAGTTTTCCTTTTTTATTTTGGAGGAAAACTCCAGCTTCAGTGAAAACAGGCTTACAAACATGTGTCTCACTACAAATGTATCATCACAAAATATACAAAAAAATAAAGCATAACTGGTGGGCGTTGCTTTCTTAAACGCGCAGCACATGCAATAATCTAGTTCACTGCACTCATTTACATAGAGAGCTGTTCTGAGGTGTGGAAGAAAAAACAGGTCATGAGTTGAACAAAGTGTGAACTTTGCATTGAAACATGCATAAACAGACTTCAGACCACAACACACACTTTTAACATACCTTTTATGTTAGAATAAGTTATATATATATTCTAAAGACTACACTATCGTTTCATATCATATCATATTTTGCTATTATGATATCACAGTACTGATAATATCATGACTTTTTTATAAATTAAATAGAAATTTACATGAACATATTTAACTGGTCCTATAAATAATTCTCTCTAATGAAAAATACACCTTGAGTTACAGGTTGACAAGGAGTGTTTAACTGAAAAAAAAAGGACTGATTAAAACCAACACAATATTGTGGGCGAGATAATCTTTTGTGATGAATTTAAAGTGAACAATGTTAATCCAATGAGGAGAATTACCATCAACTACCATCAGTTACGCATTTTCTGTTTCTGTCATTTTTTTTGTTGGTTTGTGGGACATTAGTTAATTACAAAGACATGGAACCACATGACATCTTTCTCTTAAATTACACGTGGACATTATTTGTTTACTGTACATCAGGGATTTTCCAACTGACACTTTTTACTGTGCAACAATACAATCAAAGACTACTTAATATTCTAAGGTGGCATGTGCAAGTCAGTTTGAATAGACACCACGCTAAATAAAATAGGTTTTAGAAACCAGGACAAGAGCAATAAGCGGCCACATGATCTCTACACTACACTGACCTATTTGACCCATGTCTGATATATCAAATAAAGTACCTTTCCTCACCCAAAACATATTTTGCTGTGCCTGAGAGAAACTGGAAGAATTGACAAATGCCTTTTTTCATATTACTTTAAGGGATAATGGTGTGGTTGTTATGACTCAGTACACAATGTGCTGGCTAGCTGAGCTTTTGCAAGATGTGATCATCATGACACCACAGGTTGGGGATTTCTTTCATTTATAACACAAAGGACTTGCAGACCTGGCAAAAGGGACAAAAAAAGTAGGAAATGGCAAAATGGGAAAGGTTGAATTGGCCAATAAAATTATGTCATTGGTCCTGGCATGAAGCTATATATCGCTAAATGACACCAATTTAAACTCTCAAAAAATCCCTTCAATGGCTATGAGGTCGTCTGCAAAGCAATATCATAGATATGGAGGGAAATTGAGGGCAAAAGAGACAGCTGATGAAATGATGTTGAATTACATCAATAGTTTTGAATAAGTGGAGACATATTGAAATGTCAATGGACACTAGCATGCCTGGAATACATTTATTCAAAATAAAGAACTGTCACACGCCCTTTTTCATGATTAAAAAATGAGCACTGACCCAAATATAATTTTTGTTCCCTATAACTATGTATAAAAACACAATGATTTAAAAAGAAACACCTATTTACACTACCAGTCAAAAAAATAGCTTTGAAATCACAGGAATGCATTTAAAATGCATACCCATAAATAAAACAGTTCTTTTAAAATGTGAAAATATTTCAAAATATTACTCCTTTTGCTGTTTTTGGATTAAATAAAAGCAGGCTTAGTGAGCAGAAGAGAATTCTTAAAAAGTGTTGCTTTCATATCCTGTAATATTACATTTTTAAATTATGCTCATTGAACTTCAATACGACACAGAAATCCTTAAAATATACGTACAATTATATAGTTAGAATAGATAGCATCATAATATATATAGTTTAAATTATTGGTACTAGTTTGCATCTTTTCACTGAAAGTTCAATGTGATTTTCTAAAATCTGATATGCATGTGTTAAATGGACTGTTTGATGATGCATGGAGCTGCTGCTAAGGGCTGCCACATATTTCCATGACAATCTGTCAGTGGCAGGTAGATTTTCTTTCCACAGTGCAGTCTCACTCATACCATATTGTTACTCTCCACATGCAACACAGGTTTGTATTCTGTGATTAATGACAGCAATAGAAGTTGATTGCTGTTTGGACATTAAGTTAAATTAGAGCTCCATTAGCTCATAAACAGAATTGATGGACTCGAGGTCTTATGTCTCTAGTGGGAACTAAATGACAGGTAGAGGATTATGAGATTTACATTGGAAGGCTTGTTTTACACTATTTTACACTGTTTTACACTAACATTCTAGTCAAAGCAATCCTTCTGAATCTGTCCACACTGAACACAACAACCACTGTGAGTGTGGATAAGTCTGTATATGTCTCTAAAGTGTCTCTATAGTCTCTATATTTATAATAAAATACAGGAATACACACAAGGTCGCAGTGAGCAAAAAACAAAAAAACATTTGGACTTTGTAAATAGATTGTCAGGCATGTGCTATTTTGATTCAAACTCCTGTTTGCTGCAAATATTCGGTCTTCATATCTAAAATCTTTCTATCAATGATGTTGCTGTGCAGAAGTTAGAAATATTCAAAAGCCATTGTTATAGAAAATACAAGATTGCAGAAATGCCATTCAAATGCATGGCTTGCCCGTCGTCTTCCCAGACTTACGTTTCTTGTCATTATGCAAAGATAAATTAATAAATTCCTGATTAAAACAGTTGAAGTTGTCTATCTTCTCTTCCATTATGAATTCATGAATATGTTACTGGAGTGATTTGAAATGAGAATGAGGCACGAGAAAAGTGTGTGTCATTAGGCTTAAAAGATAAGATAGCATGCTGACAGGGATTCACGTTTCCCAATCAGAATGCCGCTTCTGTCGGAGGAGAGTAAATCCCCTCATTTGCCATTATAATAGGTATATTTTTGAAAATGGAGATTGGAAAGCAAAACTACACAGGCTGTTATCAGGCAGGCAGGTGTAGAATTCATAAGCGGAGACTGTCATTACCATCTGAAATGCACATTGAAGGCGATCAAAATAACTAACTAACACAGGAAAACAACTCATTTCAAACTGATGTGTCCAGCGGACATGACGGGACTGCTTTGATTTGAAAGCGTGTTTTTTTAATGCTGGAGAGAGCTTTTGTACTCTGGAAGACATCATTCTATTTTGATGCTTAGAGAATAGATCTATCTCTTTCTCTGTCCACTTCATTTTGTCCCCCAGCCCCTATAAAACAACACACAAATAAATCTGACTAAACTGAGGCTTGTGAATATGTGTTCAATAATGCCACTAGATTTCTTGGGTTTCAGATACCACTGGTACTACTTCTGATACTAAAAAATTCCTAGACTTGTATGTATTTTAATAAGTATCATAGCTGATCAATTCTTAAATACCAACACATTTTCGCAGAATCGCACCACATGATTTATCACAACCAGAAGTTTTGTTTATACTCCGTGGCCCGGTTTCACAAACAGCGCTAAGCTTAAGCCAGGATTAGGCCTTAGTTAAATTAACATGCCTTATAGAAGAAAACATTACAGGTGTGCATCCTGACACAAAACAATGAAACTGGCCTATTTTAAGATTCGGCAGAGCAAGACATTTTCAGGTGAGACAGCTCACACATGAGTTTTAGTCTGGGACTAGCTTAAGGACAGTTTTATCACATGACATTTTTACAAAATATCAAATTAGCCATTATCAATTAGCCACATATGTGTGCATAATGTGGCAATATCATAGCTAGGGTAACTTCAACTATTTTATTAACAAATAAAATTTGAATTTGAATTTCCATGGTTTGTACTTCTACTGGAATAACTTAAAACAATTGTACAATTCAAGTTTAAACACACTCACACACTTATGCCAGCCAGCAACTACATACATAAATTTATGCATGCTGACATACAAACAGACACACGCACATTTACACTTTTACACTTTTACACCCAGGCTAGTAATAACTGTCCCACTGAGCTGAAGTCTACAAGATGGCCCATCTGGAGAAAGACAGAAAAGTATTAAGTGAGAACAGCTGAAAAGAAGCTGACAGAAGCACAGCGAAGCACATTTGTGCAGAAAAACCTGGTTTCACCATTAGACTGGTCACATTGAGAAGGGAATTGAGAAAAACAGAATAAAAGTAGTCATTTGGTCAGTGAGAAGAGTGAGGTGAGAGAGATGGTAAGACGGATAAAAAGACAGACTCCTAAAGCTTTAAGACAGCACAGATAAGTCTGCTATAATCTTAACTGCAGGTGTGCAGTCAAAAGGAAAGAAAGAAGCCAGGACTGAAAACAAGAGAGACCGAGAACTACCTCAAGTTTTCCCTCAGTCCAGCATTACAGCCTCTTGCGTGAAAGAATGTTTTATTCAGGCATCTTACAAAAGAGTTGGAGGTATCAGATGGAAATACCATGGTACTAAATGATTATTATACATTACCAAAACTCAGCAGTTGTCTCTTGTGGCTCTCTGATTTCTTTATTCTCACATAATCAAATAATTTCAACAACAACAAAAATACACTTTTAGCATAGAGTTGAATGACAGAAGTTGGATATGGTTCAGTTATGCTCTGAGAATGTTTGAAAATATTAAATAATCAAAACTTTGAAGCTATATATTATCAGTTACAGTATTTTGACAGCAATTAGTTAAACTGCCCCCGTTTTGCTGTCCTCATTAATAAATTAAACACATATTTTAAAACTGCAAAACAAATAAATACATTTATAGAGATATTTTTGGGGTTAGTCTAGCTTAGTTGCATCCTCCTGAAATATATAAGCACAGGTGAGGATACCTGCTAGGCATGTCTGCCAGACGCACTTCTGCCAGTGCTGTTTGAGCAGCTGCAGGGTCGTCAGACAGGAGCAACCCTTCCTTGATGTTTTGCTCCTTTAATCTCAGAACATCTCCAGTCGCCTTAGAATCAGTCTTCCCCTCAAACCTTGACTTTTCTATGTAGCCAGAGCCAAAAGCTCCCCTGCTTTCCTCCGCCAGGTCTTTAAGGGCCTTCTGCAGATTAGAGCCTTTGAATCCTAGAGTCTTAAGGAATCACTGTGTGGAGCTTCTGGTGTAGCCTATGCAGCCAAACTCCATTGGAAAGGTACATGCAACCCCTGAATATTTTTTCCCTTTTTCCTCTCAAACGATGCCTCCATCCTGTCCTCCCAAGGAACAATTAGCTTGGCCATAAACCACCACAAGTCTTTGTTTACAAAGGTCAGGTTGAAGAGATGTTATGGCAGTCTGCTAAGGGAGTTTCAGTTGTCAGCTCTTAGGTCCCACTCATCTCCAGGTGACAACTAGGACCTCTCCTGTACAATGCTGCTTAGCTCCACTCCCCCGATCAGGAAACTCAACTTTGCTTGCGGCAGCTTCCATAGATCAGCCCATGTGATGGTCCTGTCGATGACAGCCTCGCAGGTTCTTCATTTTCCTTGCTGGGGTTGGCTAACAGCTTTGAGCTTTCCTCTTCTTCTTTGTGACCACCTAGACAATCAGCCTTGTGGCTTTGGACCACATCTTGGTTGATGTTGTCCATCCGAAGGCTGCCCTGTCATGTTGTATTGATCCCATGACCTCCTGATGTTTGACATGAGTTATGGCCTAATGTACTGTTTGTGATGTGTCCCATTTTTTTTTTCCAGTATGAACTTAGGCCATGGCAATTTTTCTGTGGTTTAAGTGTATGTGTGTAAAATATAAATATATACATATTTTGATTAATTGTGTGTTTGTATACTGCAGGTTTACAGTGATTCCTCTTTACAAAATAAACAACTGGGTACAAGAACAAGGATAGTACATTTACCCTATGCTCTAATGTGACATGCTGACATGTTCTTGTCTCTTGCTAGGATATTTTCACAAAACCTGTTTTATGGCTAAGCCCAAACAGTGTAGAGTAAACAAGATTAAAAGGCACATCCAAAGAAATTCCTTCTAGCATTTCATGAGAAATTGTGACTAGTTTAAATGACATTTCAGATGTTTGCAGTGTGTATTTTGTTAAAGACACTAAACTGTAAAATGGTTCCTCCAGAATGCATGAAGTATCTTTTTTCATAAGTGTCAATCAATGGTTATAGTTTCAGATAGTGTGTGAATGTTGATTAATAAGGTTCATTCTGAATATAGCAGGATTTTCCTGGTGTTTACATAGCTGATATATATATTTCATTATGTAAAACACATTGTAGGTCAACCATACATGCATGTAACCTTTCTTACTTTGTGGGGTCAGTTACAAAATGTATAAATTATTACGGAATAATACAAAACTATTAGTATTAGCTGTAGTAGTAAAGAAACAACTAATCTTCAAGCGATGATAAAAAAATACTGCGTTTGAATTGGGTGTGGTATTTTGTTCCGCATTACTCTTTTCATTTTTCAAAAGGTCATCAGGAGTGATGTTAATGTACACATGCTTTGATTTCTTTATTTTTACTCTGTTTTGATAATCCTTTATATCCTTCTTCCTCCTTTAATCCTTTAAAATGGCTATAGGTTACGATCACTGTGTGTGTGTGTGCGTGTGTGTGCGCGTGTGTGTCTGATTTAGCCCACAGTCCCTATGAGAGAGTCTTGCTATGTTCTGAACCCTGAGCTATACCCCATTGTGTCAGTGTGTCACATTTAGCAAGATGGACGACCACAACACCGTATTCATTCCCCCTCTATACATCCATCATCCCTTCTCTCTCCCGAGACCGACAGAAAGAAAAAGATATCCTTCTCTGCACTGTTTTTTGCTCTTTCCTTTAAGAAATAAAAAAGAAAGACCTTTCTCTGATTTTACAACCTCAAGCAAGAGCTCCTCATCTAACCGAACAAGCCAAGACGCGACTCAGCTGGAAGCCTTTGAAAATAAGACTCAGAACTTTGAAATAAGGAACTCACATGAACAATGGGGTGTGAATTCCATGATTCTGACATTTTTGAATATCTGAGTGTATCACCGCAGTGCAGATTCCAGCTGAGCTGGGTCATTCCTGTTTATCTTTTGAGATTTTGGTAGTAGGCATACCAGAATTTTAGAAATATACTTGTCAACCATTTTATATATATATATATATATATATATATATATATATATATATATATATATATATATATATATATATATATATATATATATATTTCTTTCTTTCTTTCTTTCTTTCTTTCTTTCTTTCTTTCTTTTTATCCAAAACTGATTGTGAGTATTAGATTGGAAAAGCCACAGGATTACTAAAGGTTAACAGGAATGAAGACATAGGGGAGCATTGTCCTTTTACACCGAGAAAAAAACAGAAACTTCTCAAAGAGGACATATATCACGGAGATATTGATAATCATAGTCACAGGAACAATTTGAGAATTTCAATATCAATATCCCCAGTTAATTATCACATCTGCAGGTGCGACAGAAACATTTGTCAGAAAGGAGGTGTCCTTCAGTCTGCTCGGAAATGAACAGGAGCTTAAAAAAATGATTTTAAAATCCTTTTTATTGCTTAAGATGATTATTTCTGTAACTCTCTGTCACTCTCTCTCAATTCTTTCTTACTAATGTATTTTGTGCATATGTCTTCCCCCAGTTTCTTTTTACCAAAAGTGATAATAGCATTTTTTTTCTTTTATTTGGGAAATTTGTATATATTATATTTTGAAACTACAGTACAAGTGACAGAAAAGAACTGGGGATTTTTTTTCTATTTAGCTTATGTCACATTAAAGCAGAAATGAAATCTATAAGTTGGACATCTTATTGCAAAAATGTCTAAAATGTCAAACACAGCACATAATTTGACAATTTGTTGCACGAAAAATGACAGGATTCTGTTGTAATTCGTTTATTTCCACTGTCAGACTTTTTGTTAACAGACAAAGTAATCAACTAGTGAGAAAGTGAAGGGTTTTCTTTTTTCTTTGAGGCAGTTCATTTCTAAAATTACTCAGTCAGTAATTGCTTATTGTCCTCCGGCAGTGCAGCATTACCCTTCACTTGCAAATTGCTTTTATTGTTTTTTTTCCAGATATTTTCAATCGTGTCGTTACAAAAATACAAATGTGTTTTTTTAAGGACAACATGGGATAACATTTTTTACTGGAGTATTATGAAGCAATGTTTTGTCAAGAAGTTTAAACTTGCATTAATGATACACTTCACAAAACATTAGCCTAACTGATGGACCTGAGTCATGTGAATTGCTTGTGGGTTACGTTTTACCAGTATTTTGGATTTGTGAGCATTTGTGATTCATTTTCTCCAAATCTAATCGGAAGGTAAACAAACTCATCTACAAATGTACCTTTTGGATATACTATTCCTTTAATTAAACAAAAAAGTCACATACTTGGAAAAAGTACATTTTTGAACTCGTGCTTTATCATGACTCAAACCATTTTAATAAAGTTTATCCTCTGTATCACTGGAAGTAAAGGCATTAAGAGTAACGCAAGTTACATAATCAGATTACAAGTAACTGGTGAAGTAAGGCATTACTTTTTAATTTAGAAGGAAATTTGTTTCTTTTCGAATAAGAACTCCAGTTACTTACTTTCTTATGTATTGACTGACAGGTCTGGTGTTGAAGATTGCTTCATTAACCACCACCTACTGGTGGTTTTGATTTCACATTTCGACATTTTTTTCATCTTTTCAAATTATTTCAGATATCAGTATTCAACGTTTTATGTTAAAAACAAAACATAAGGCCTTTAAGGTTTATGCACCTATAACTGCAGTTAAATGCATATGTCCCATCTGAGATACATAGACTGTGTAAATACATCTACTTGCTTGAAATAAAAGACACTAAGTATCCGATACATTGCTTATTCTTACCCAAAAACACAAAAGAAAGAGTTCAAACTGAACACAAACTTATTTGCTTCTTTTCCAATTTTTATTTACTTTTACTTCCAATAATAAGGTACGTATACGATTCTAAAAATACTTTTTGTACTTAAGTACAATAAATATCACATACTTTGACACTTTTACTCAAGTAATATTCTAAACGGTGACTTCTACCAAAAGAATATTTTGATAAGATATCTGTACTTTTACTTGAGCGTGGCTTTCAGGTACTGCAAACATTTAAACACGAATCAGTGTCTGTATATTTTAAAAGCTTTCTGACAGAACGTTGTCGGTTTTGGGTTCAAGCTGTTTAATCCTTCAGACAGCGTAGGCCTAAAGTTTTCCACATTCCTCTCTGAGCATCTCTAACCCTTCTTTCAGGACAGACTGCTTGCTGACAGTTTGAGGAAGGTGAGTAGCGAGAAACAGGCTTAATACCTCTTCTAGAAAGTTTTAGCCAAATACTTTGCACCAATATTCTGTTTCTGGAAAGTTTGAATGTGTTTATCTGTCACCCACTCTCTCCTTTTCTTTCTCTCTTATACGTATACACAAAGTTACCTTCGCTGCATTAAATTCCTGCATCAGAGATTAACAGGCAGCCGTGTGAGAGAGAACACACAAACACACTCCCACTCACATCTCAAACCTGTTACTCGCTGCCACACCGACCGCTGAGGAACAAATTACCTTGTGTGAGTGCTGATGTTGATGTTAGCGTTAGTGCACAAGTAGCTTCTGCTGATCAAATACATTCACTGTAGTGAAAAACAAGCTGGCGCTTTTTTTCTCGAAAGAAAGAGAGAGAGAGAGAGAGAGAGAGAGGCATGACAAATCAGAAGAAAGAAAGATTTGTTTGCACTGTCTTATTAATTAACAGTGTTGAGGAAAATTACTCTACATTATTGCAGTATTCTATAAAAAAGTAACTAATTACGTGACTTGATTACTTTTGATGGAATTTTTTATGCGTTCCATTACTTTTTAGTTACTTTTAAAAACTGGACAGGGCTTGCTTGTTTGTTTTTCATGCAAAAAGCGTTTCTTTTTACAAATGTAAAAGCCCTTTTCGCGCCAAAAGTGAAATGAATCCATCTCAGATGTCTCAATCTCAAATGTAAACTCACGTCTGTACAGTACAGGGCGCTGCTCAAACAAATCACACGAAGACTATGGAGCAGGAGAAGAAAGTTCAACACTATTCATTAGAAACAGCTCAAATAAACCACCATTAATAAGGTTGAAATGGATCATCGACTTGGATCATCAGTTGGTCATTGTCATCTATCAGTGACTCATTTTCTGTGCTATCCTCGGTTTCCGCCAATGAATACTACGGCAAGACAAGTGGACAAATGCGGAAGTGACTCTTTTTTCGCGTTTTACAGTGTTGCACATTATAACCATTCACACATGAGTGTGTTGAGTTTGAAAAAGTGCTGAGTGCGCGCTCGCTGACAGGCTGACTGAATTCGGCTCGTGAACAAGAGCAGATGTATGAATAATGTAAGTAAGCGATTCATTCATCAAACAGTATATAGACAGCTTTATGATAACAACGGGAGTTTTTTAAAAGTGCTTAATCTCTAAAATCACAATGTTTTTTTTGACAATGCAAATGTTCTTTTCTCGCTTTTTCTGTGCAATTTATTCACTTTTCACTAACTGCGGAAGGTACAGGTTTCATTCATTAAATTTAAGTTTCAATCTCAGTCGTGAACCCAAATCGTGAATTCCATATATCCTAAGTAATAGTGAAAACTATGCATTTTTTCTTTTTTATTGTGAAAGCATCTCCAGTAGTTCCACCCATCTTCACAGTGACATCAATCTTCGCTTTTGTTATTGTTCTAATCATGCAACTTCTAAAAGCATGTTCTTACATATCGTGCCTTTAAAATGTAGGTAACTTTTGAACTTGTATAAAATGTGTTCATGCCACAGAAAAATGCTACTCTTTGTGTGATATAGTTAGACGTGGGAGTTACCTATAGGCTATTCAATTTTATAAATACAATAAGCATACAGAATAATTTTCAGTTTAGAATGCCTGGAATTTTTGTTTTAATAGACTAACATTCATTGGAGCGAGCACTCTGATTTAGTAATATAGCCTACATGAAGATGTCAGATCGCACGTCATCACAACAACACTTACCATATTATCGTAGAAAATGCTCTGTCGCACAGCTCAGAATCATCCACGCTTGTATACACACTTGTTTGCATGAGCAAATGTGTTTTTAGAAATCTAATTGGCAAATGCCAGTAAGTGATCTATATAAAATATAGTGATCTATATTTATTACTATAAGTTTAATGATACCCTCTCATTGAGCACTGCTGACCTTTGATCAGGCCTAACTCGGGCTTCTGCTTACATGCGGAGACTAATTTCACAGGAATTTGTACATATTTTATGAGGTGGCTAATTCGCACAAATTCGTATGATCTCACTCGTAAAATATATACGAATTAGTCGTGAGACTGTGTTGGGATCCTCGCTGAGCCATGACTCAGATGACAAAATTAATCTGGACATATCAGGACACTCATGATTTATAGATCTGAGATAAGGTTACGTCTACTGTTGATCCATAAGTATGTCCTAGCTGAACTATGATTAAAACATGCAAGGGTCTTCTGATGCAGCGAGTACCAAGGGAACATCAACAGGAAAATCTAATCTGTGTTCTCTCACTGAGTTTCGTTTCTTTAGAGAAAAGCCAAATAAAAATGCAAGGAGCGGTGGCAATCTGTGTGAAACGGAAGGAAGACTTTCTTAATCTGCCCCCTTGCACTCATACAGGGCTGCCATTGGAAAGAGCGATTCATGCTACTGAATTGGTGCATTCAGATATTTCATGAAATTGTAAATGAAAAACTCCCACAAGTTCCTGCACAGCATTTTCGGTCTTCTTCAGCCCAAGTGACATCTTTGGAATCACACACGTGTCCTATTTGCTTTAGAATTCTCTTAAAATGTCTGGATTTGCTCTGTTGCACTGGGATATGCCTTTGCATTCTCAATGCACTTTTGACTTCACGAAGGGTTCTCTCCAAACATTAGGAATGTTAGGCATTTGAATCTAATTTAAAGTTAGCTAACTGATCAGGGGCTTGGAAAATTAATGTGACAGGTACTTGGCAAAAGTCTTCCAAGGCCCTGTACCTAGTCTCAGGAGTTGTCAGGATATGATTTTTTAGACAGTAATTGCCAACTCATCCACATTTGTTCCAAAAATGAGAAGTGAGTTTGAGTTATAACCCCTGTTAAAAATTCAGATGATCCGCTCATCCACAGTGCCTGACTGCTCAAATGATAAAACACACATTTAAAAAGTGTTTGGATTATGATTTGAATCCTTATGAACATTTCATGCCGCATTTAACGTGAAGAATTTAGACCGTTTTAGACACAAAAAAATATCTGAATGCCATTGCATTAGGAAATACATAACGAGGGGTTGGAACCAGAAGGGTGCATGTGACATTTTGGGTGAAATGGAGATAAATAGGCTGTATATCAAATGAAAGCTCTCAATGAGCTCTTTCTGTCAGCCATGAGTGTACACGTTTTTGTTATAAAATGTGCATAAAGTCATATCAAAGTATGGTAAATTTCTGTTTTGGCACTCGTGTAAAATTAGTGAAATGTCAATTCCGTCTTTGTGTGTATTTTTTTTTTTTAAGTTCTGAAATTTTAACAATATATCAGGCAGAAACATCGCTTAATTTTGTTCATAACATTTAAAAAAAATCACTACAAAGGTGCTCCGATTCTCTTCATAAGATTCTGCATAAGATCTGGTCACATTTTTACCTTCTTTATCTCTGAGGTTAAAATGAGGGCAAAAACTGATTAAAACATGTACGGGATAAACATATTTGCTGTGCTCACAAAGTTAAAAATCTTTTTACCGAATATAGAAATAAACAACAGTACATATTTAGCACTGCGATTAGTGACTATATAAACGTACTCTTCCAAAATGTACGTTTAGAAGCCCATTTATACAATATGTGAAGCAGATCTCTCAGCCTTGCTTTAAGATGCTCAAAACCCTGCCGGATTAACGTCTTTTTCAAGATGCAGCTGACTCATACACTTTAAATTATGAGTGCTACAGAAAGATCTACATACCGAGAGCCGCTTGCAAATCACGCAGCTGAGAAGCAACTGACAAACATAAGCTCCCAGCTTTCCACTTGGAGGGTTTAGCTTTTACTTTTTATAAGTTGGAGTGCATTTGTCCTGAAGAGATCTCTTCACATTCACTGATTCCACTCTGGGGGATCAGCAGCTCTGGCACATCTGATGAAAGCAGCATCAATTCAAAAAAAGCATTATTTCTTCAAATTAAGTACTGCAGCATAAAAATGGAAGGAATTCACTCAATTTAAGTTTGTTTCTTTCTGACCCAAACCTGCTGCTATGAAAGGATTTTAAAAGATGTTAAAAGGGGGTTTTGAGAAGCAAGCTAAAATGTTTTGTAAAAACTCTTTGATTTGGTTACGCCGCATTCGCTTTTGTGTGAAGTGGAGTGCTTCGCATTTTAGTCTCAGCACCGAAAGCGGAAAACGGGGAATGAAATCGGAGCTCTTCAGAGCTCATCACATTTGCAGTGGCCTTGATATTCTCACTCGTCCTGCTTCATCTCTCACTCTCTCTCTGCCCAACATATTGTCTCCTTTCTGACCTCAGCAGGAGATGAAAAGGATGATGATGATGATCATAATGGCATCATTAACGCCTTATGCTTCCTTCAACGACCAATGTTCTGCCCCAAAATCTGATAAAAATTCACCCCACTGAGTGTCAAACACCTTTTGTATGGGTTATTTCACAACGGAAGAGGATTACAAAACCATAACCTTTAAGAGCCCAACAGAGCCTATTTGGATGATAGATCAGAGTTATTATTATAGTCTGGAGACGATGATAACGTGGAAACTAATCCCTGGAGGGGCAATAAACAAACTGCGTTGATAGTCATGTCTGATAGCTGCTGTTCTAAACCCGGTTTTGTGGCTTCTTGTGAAATGACAGATGTTATGTCAGGATAGAAGATGCTGGTCCAAGGTCAGGTTAAACAAGAGGGTATTACCAGTATTTTCAGATGCCAACAGTTCACTTCATTAAGGCAAGACAGCTATCTGAACTCATCTTGCCCAGTTAAATCTATATTTTAATTGCAATGCGGAGCAGACGTAAGAGAAATCATAATTGTAGCCTCAGGCATTCAGAACGTGATTTTGGTGTACACTTCTTCAATGCACACTGGATCTTAAAGCCGTTTTTAGATCTTGCAGCGAGCAGTGAACGTCTGAAATAATCAAAACAGAAGGTGTGAAGTAAAACAGATCGGCGAATATATTGTGAAATATTAACAGTTTGGATGTAACAACAAACTAAATTAAAGATGCACTCAGTCATGTTTCTTTTTTTTGTTTGTTTAAAATGATGTGCACCACCATTTTCAAATCACATGACCAGTTGGCAGCCACGTCTTGATGATTTTCCAGCTGTCTTGGCACATTATAAAGTAAATTTAAACAAAACAAAAACCTGTGAACAACAACAAATTAAGTAAAAGCTTAGCTAGTGCAGCAATAACATGCAGGTACAAAAACTAAAACTAAAACTACACTTTACTCTTAAACAGGCTAATGCGTGCAACATTTGTATTTTGTGTCACTATTATATAATCAAGACTTAAGTAAAACATCTCCAAATTATTTTTTTATATATTTAATACGATTAATGAAAGCACAAATAACTGAAACAAACATAACTAAACAAAAATTGAACTGAATTGAAAATAAAAGGTTTATAATAGATCATGTGGCTATCTAAAATAAAAACAATAATTTGTGACCTTCTGTTTTAATTTTTGACTCATGACAATGCATTTTAGTTAAGTTGTAGGGTTTTTTTATTTTAATTTTAATTACTAAATTGATTCATTCAGTTAATTTCAAATAACAAAAACAATTCCATTAATTAATGCAGTTAACTAAAAAATAATACTTTTAATTTTTGTTTAATGTAGTTTTAGTTCATTCAAACAACTTGCAGAAGAGAATATTTCAGAATACCCAAAACAAACAATGTTTTGAATAATGCCTTTCATTTCAGCCTGTTCCTCGCACAAAACGGCTTCAGATGACTTGACATATAATGCAGCATTGTTTGGACCACTTTAATTGCACTTCCACTGTGCCTTTGTGTCCTTTTTGAAGTTTAAAAGCTCTGGTCCTCATTCACTGTAATTGCATGAAAAAGTTTGACTGGTACATTATTCAAAATAAAAGGAACACAAAGTCATACAAGTTGAGTAAATGATGACAGAATTTTCATTTTTGGGTCAACTGTTTCTTTATTGCACACACACTCACTCGCACTTGACAAAACGTCTACAGTTCTTGATGAAACAATGATGGCTGGAGAATCCTTCAGGAAGTATGTCTCAAGACATCTAAACAGTCCAGAACTAATAGCACGCTGTCTTATCAGCTGTGAAGATTCTCTATAACTCTGACAATCTATCGAGCTAGCGAGTTTTAAAGTCTTTTTCACATCCTCAAGTGAGTGGCTGTCTTTTACAAAGCCACCCGCAGTGAGAAGTTCTCTCATACAGGTAATTAACTCTCTGAGGGGGGAAAAGGGTGAATGGAGTACTGGATACGATTCCCTCCAGCTCCACTCATGTCCTGGAATATAACCACAGCTCAAAGTGAATACGATGGCTAAGGTCTCTTATCTCCACAGGTATGCTCTTCAAAACAGCACACAGACCGTCATTATTAGCAAAGGGGCTGTCTTCATCATCCTGCGATGAGTTTCAATGAGAGGTGACACTGCTGGAAATTTATAGTACAGGCCGGTGGTGAAAGGTAATGCGAAAGGACAGATAAAATGAGCGAGAGAGGGGGGATGGAGCGATGGATGATGGGCTAGCTAGGACAAAAGAGACAAATGGGAATCTGCGAGGCTGGCAATAAATCAACATGCACCTAAATCGTAAATAAATCAGGAAAAGTAAATGCAACACAGCCCAGTGGTTTCATTCCTACAGCTGGAGTGTGGTCGAACACACAGCAGGGGGAAAGTTCTGAGATCTTCCTGTTTCAGACACTCCCAGGAATCTCATGAATAAACGGCTATTAAACCATTTAAATTTGCTGCTTTGCATGCATACATTCTAATCATTACTATGCAAATGAGGCAGATGAGTGTGAATGGCAAATAACATGAATGACGAAAAGAATGAGAGCAGGAAGAGAAAACACAACAAGGTAGAGAAAAAAATTGTCCGCTCTGTATGGAACGAACGTTCCCTATCCGTTCCCAGCTATCTGATCTCCTTATATGCTCAGTCAGGCCTCAAGGAAACAGTGTCATTGTATCAGGAAACTGAATTTAATTTAAACTCCATGGAGGGGGCTGATAAGAACGTGATGTGTCACCGTGATTATACTTCCCCTTATCTATATTTGCCAACAGACTTATTTAGTGTCTGGAATAAGCAGCACCTCATAGACACCTAATGTCCCGAAGTAGACACGGACACAACTGTATTTCCCTTCGTTTACGGCGGCGGGCGCAGGAGTTGAATTTTAAATGCCGTAAGATGGATGTCCTGTTATAGTAGGATTAGACTGCACACTCCTTGTTTTATTGCAGCCTCTTCTTTTTGTAATATCCGTGTAATGGCTTTTTCAAACTGCAGGGCCCCGATTTCAGCCATCACTATTTTCTCATCTCGATTTGGTTCGGCTCCTACAGCTCAGCTCCATCTTTCCATTCAATTCCATCCAATCTCAGCATAATAAAATTCCTGCGTGGTGCCAGTGAGACTTTAAACACAGACGGCATTGTTTATTGTCTGTGTTCGCTTAAGATGTAAAACATAGGCATAGCCTTCTTAAAGGATATTAAAGACTGAGAAGATACTTACAGAATTTCATGCAATCTATCTATCTATCTATCTATCTATCTATCTATCTATCTATCTATCTATCTATCTATCTATCTATCTATCTATCTATCTATCTATCTATCTTTCTATCTACCTGGTTACCTAGCTAGGTAGCTATCCTTTCAAACTTCAGGATTTTAAAACAGCTTCAAACTTTCAGGCTAAGCATCAACTTTGCAACAGACATACATTATGTTGCAGCAGACAAACAAATGTGGTTGACATTAAAAGAACATTTGAGTCAAAAATTTAAATACTGTAATAATTTGGTCACTCTAATCTCATTCCAAACCCATATTACTGTTATTTTTTAAAGTGGAGTAGAAAATGTTATTTTGAAGAGTCCATGTAGCTACTTTCCATAGAATGACAATCTTTAGAGAACACATCTGTACAGCTTAAAAAAGCAGTTTCAAAGCCCTTATAATTTTGGCATTAAGTATTCTAAATGACAGCTAAGATGGATCTAAGTTGGATGTCAATCAAACCTGAAGCAATATGTCTAACGGTGTCATATCTCATTTTAAGATTGTCTGATCCATAGTAAGCTATGTCTTTAGAAGTCACTTGAATATAGAAAGACATTTATACGAACTATTTATTATGAATTATTCCTTTAGTGTAGATAGTAGCCTGTATAATTTGGTCTTGGAAAATTTTGATGATAACAGTCTGAGCTAATAATAAAAAAATTTCATTATTTTTAAAAGATTTCAGAGTTTGGTATCTTGTCAAATTTAAGTAGAGTTTATGAAATAGTTGAGGTCACAGCGGATACTGTAAGATAACTGGGGGCCTTTTTTTTTTGGAGAAAATCTGATAAGCAAGAGACTCAAGTAAAAAATCTCCAATGGACCTACATTTAATCTCATTTGTGTCTAGGAGAAACAATTGATATTTTAAAGAGATATAACTGTGATTGTTCTCGAGTGTATGTGTGTGTGTGCAGGAGAGTGAATGATGGAGGTGATATTATATGCTCTGCCACTCTGTGTAAGGAGCTTAGAGCCTTTACCGGCTGAGATTTTCTTCAATTTTGAGAGCTTACTGACCCAATGAGGTCACAGCAATGACATGACTTGGGCTGTGACACATTAAACGTTGTCTTTCTTACCCAGTGACAATAGCTTCAACAAAATCCCTTCCATTTTATTGGCAATAACTCACAGTCCATTATAGTTTAAAAGAATACCTCACCTAAAAAAAATACTAAAAAAAAACATTTAGACACTTAAAAAAAAAACTAAAAAATCAACCCAAATTACACCTGTGAAAATATTGTGCTATAACTTTTCCCAGTATAGACTCTTAAAACTTTAAATGAGATTTAACCAAGAGATATCAAGGTAATTTTCCTTGGTTGGAAGTGAGTTTCTCTGAAGTTCACACAAGTGTAGCAAAATAACTACTGGTATAGTTCATTATGTTTGACAGCCAGAAAGTCTACAAAACATTTGGGTAAAGATTTACTAAGATGCAAACCGCATTTTGGCATTATAATAATAATAATGTTGTAATTTACTAAAGGAGTGCAGTGAATAATTACTAGTATAATTAAAAGGTGTGGACACATTTATTTTTGCGCCTGACCTTATTGAATATGCATTTACACATTTGGAGCTTACAAACAAAAATACATATTTGGAGCATAAAAATAAGAATAACAGAATTTTTGAGTGTCCCTTATATTACTGTGGAGTAAAAAAAAACTTCAGTGCTTATACCAGCATTCACCCATATTCCACAGACTGATCTCTGGTTTCAGATAAAATCGGTCCCATCTCCAGTCACACAGCGTGGGCTTCAGATCTCAGAGGTAACACAAAGTGAATCACACAAACCCCATGTGTAGACTTCTCTGTAGATTCACACAGCTCTTGTGTACATCAGCCGAGTTTTACCCACACACCTGCAAACATCCCAGAGATGAAAGGAGGGAAGGAAGCGGCCTGACAAAAGAGAGAAAGAAAAAGGATAAATGAAAGCTGCTACGCTTTCAACCTGTGCAAAAGCTACTAAAAATGATTTGGATGGTTAAAAAAAAAAAGTCTAGTTGCCCATGTTAGATAAACACAACGTGTTCCATGGGTGGCCTTCAGATAGCCGGGACTCTTTCATGTGTGTTTACAGTAGATGTTACAAATTTAACCCTGCTAAACAGACACAACAGCTTTATGAGAAGGGACTAAAAAGTGAGTGCTGAGGTCACTCGGGACATGAAAGCCCCAAAAAGTCATTTATTGAAGTCTCCTGTGAGTTAGAATAAAAAAGAGCATTGCGGCGTCGAAGGGGAGCTATCTTTGGTGACGCAATGCTGCCTAGACTGTCGGGTTGTAGTCTGCAGTCCAGCTTGCATCAGATGAGCGGCTTCACAAAACGCCCATGAAAGGCTGGGCACCTATCTGAAAACTAAAATGCTGCAACGTCTATCTATCTATGCTGCATTTATTTGAGTAAATCATTTGTCCCATACAGTCCTTTCTCTTATATATTTTCTCTTATATTCATTTTAGTCAATTGCAGTTAACTTAATCTCTTAACGAAACATAAAATGCAATTCATTCCTGTGAATCTTCAGCTGTCATTACTTCAGTCTCTCCAGTGTCACATGATCCTCAAAAATCATTCTAATATGCTAATTAGGTGCTCAGTTATAGGGGCCAAGCACCAAAGGAGCTCATGCACCATTGTATCCATTATTGTTGTTTTTTTTTCTTCTTCTGCTTTTGAGTGCATGACAGACCAAGAAACGTCATGAAATTTAGCACAAAGATAGAAGACAGTCTCAATATTAACCATAGCAAATTTGGGGTCCCTATCTCAAACTCTCTAGCATCACAAATAGGGCAAAATTGCACCCATATTTCTGCTAATAACTTTTGAAGTGTAAGGTATAGAAGCAATTTCCCCTCTGATTCCTTGGATCGTGCATACCAAAAATTTAATAAAAAAAAAACAAAATAAAATCTTTTTTGATCTCATCCTAGACAGTTTGTCCAATTTCATCAAAACTCGCTCAGATCATCTTCAGAGCATTTTGGCCAAAAAAAAAAAGTTATCAAATGCTTTTTGATATATCAAACTGTTTTTTTCAAAGCGTGTTGAGGAATTTGACCAATTTTGAGAACAAATGAACATGAGACTATATCTTTGCAACAGGTTAATTTTTGTAGTAAAGTATCAACAAATGTTTTTAACATCCACAAATGTTTCAACCAGGTATTCAGGGATACTTAATTACAGATGTGTGTTGAATCAGGGTTGGAATATAAGTCTGCTGGAATTGCTTTCAGTGTAAAAATAACTAACTAAATAAATAAAATCTTCTTACAATCTACTAACATACTATTTTTTATCAAGCTATATTCTATAAAGCAAACATAATCAAAAAGTGTCTGCAACACCTAAATGCTGCAATAATTTTGCCATTTTAGTAATATAAAAACAAGAAATTATATTCTATTGTCTATATTACAGTTTTCAGTTTATATAACAGTACAGTGAATCATAAAAGTAGTGGATTCATTAATCATTGCACTGTCCAACATGTCCTTTAAAGTGTCATCACTAGCATCTGAAAAATCAAGGGAATTATACAGCAGCAGAGAGAAACGCCTGCATTGCATTTGACCAAGACATTTTAATAGGCATGTGGGCTAGTAAGTAAATTATACAAGTGGATTTTGCACATCATCAGGGTTGAACAAATCTCCAGAATTTAATTCAGTTCATATTCTCACTGAAGCATGTATTTATTTCATGCCTACTGGCTGTGTTATTTCCTGCGATTTGTGTAACAGCTGAAATGTGATCAGAAGAGCTCTCGGGAAGCCCTTCATAATAAGAGGCGTCCCGGGCTGTTCCTTGCCACGGTGAAGGATCATCTCCGGCCCTCTTCACACACAACGTCCCCGGAACAATTCGCACTCCTGGGTATTAATCAGCCGCTCCTCTCCTTGCCACGGCACAATCTCAAATACCTCCACCATCCACTCATCTTAATAAAAAGAAAGAAAGAATAAAGAGAAAGACAGTCAATTCCCAACTCTGTGTGGTCTCTCATCAAAATCGAATGTACTAGTCTTACGGAGTTATACATAAATGAATAATAAAACTGAAGTCTATCTGTCTATCATCTATCAACATTCTATCTATTAGTGACACAATGTTGCCTTTCTATAAACATATAAATGTGACTTTTAAAAAATACCTCATTTGGTCAAACATAAAATAAGCAAGACTTTGATAACCGATCTCTGTATTAATTTCCTCTGTGTTTGAGTAATAGACCATATGACATTTTAATGTTTTAATGAAGTCTTGTACATGAATCACCACTATTACAGGCTGCCCTTCCTTGACTAATATAGGTCACTAATTAAATTTTATCCCTTTAGTTCAGAGCAAATGAAAATGCTCTTTTAATGGAGCCCATTATTTTACTACAAGATACGCTGATACGCATGACCATATCACGTTTTTTTCAACCTTTGTTTCATTTGAAAACGGATTCGTATGATGAAGGGTTTGATTGCACATTAAAGGGCAGCTCTTTAGTAAGAAGAGCCCGGAGACAATGAGAAGTGCATTTCATTGTCTTCCTCTCAAAAGCAATAATCTAGACATGATACTATTCAGAAGGGACTTGACAGCCGTTCGGAATGACATCATGTTACCCACAGTTCCGTATGTTTTGATGGTAACAGAATGCAATATAGAGCTATTAAAAATGATGGAGCAACGTGTCTGTCTGCATTTGAATTGTTGAGTTCATCTAGTGACACAGCCTTCTTTGCGAGAAAACGCAATGTAATTTAAATACAATTTGCATTTATAACTTTGAATGAAGAGAGGACAGCAAACAAACATAGTCATCCGAAAAAGAAAAAAAAAATCTATTTGGCTTTGTGTAATGGATGTGAGCTTGGCAAATGCTTGCTTAGAGGCAATATACATGCTCACTGCCAGATGTGCAGCATGTCTATTAGCTACCTCAGATAAAACATATACAATAATTCCCACGATCCCCAAGTTTTACTGCAGAGTTTCCATGTTAATTAGAGAAATGTGAGTCATATACTTTCCTCAACATGTTATTCTGAATTCCTTTCTTTCTTACCCTCCGGCCTTTAGCATAATGTGTTGGTGTTTCACACACACATTCGTTTGGCACACACTCATTTTCTGTCTCTGTGTTATCTCTTAATTGCTTTTACTTTCTTACAGCATGCATGTGTGTGTGTGTGTGTGTGTGTGTGTGCTCTTGGAAATATTTGCCTTCTTCATGTCAGGATGGCTGCTATTCACCACATGTGTCTCCATCCACCACCCTTTTCTGTCTTCTAAGTGTATCATCAACTTTAATTATTCCTCCTGATTTTTCTCCTTCGACTGTGGCATATAATTGACTTATGAAATCCATTACAGGAAAGTTACGTTAACTAAGATGAATGAGCAGAAAATATAACACATAGATGGTTTAATTAGTTTAAATCATTTAGTATTGTCAGTTTTGGGGTTTTTTCATAATAAGGATTTTTTTTTTTTTTTTTTTTTTTTTTGGAAGCTCAAAACAGTCTGACATGAATGAATAAGGTACTTATATATTTATTATAGTTGTTTGCCTTGATATACAACCCTGTACCAAACAACTTAGGGCCACATCTGAAAGGGGCCCATGTGCTTTGTGCACTTGCCCGTTTTAAGGGACAGAGGAATTTCTGCTGTATGGTTATGAATTTTCACATTTCACTAAGCGTTCTTGAGGTCATTCTGCTCCGTTTGATGTGGGTCAGGAACTGATGGAGTTCTTGCATGAGAGTCATTCTGATTATTGTGACACTGCCATTGAGATTTGCAGAGGTTCAAACGTTTGCATTAGAGTAGGAAGGAGGGCACGAGGAAGGGTAAAAAGAGAAGCCCCGAGCTTTGGGCCCTCTATATCACACACCAGTCAAACTCTTATCATCCTCGCCGCCTTTGATGTGTGTGTGTGTGTGTGTGTGTGTGTATGAAGGTCATCTTTGAAAGCTTGCCAGGTACTTCACAACAGTTTAACCCAAGGTTCACCAGCACACCAGCTTCCACCTACCTGAAGCAAAGGCCTAAAAAAGCCATTCATAGAGGAGCAAAAAAAATTATTTTGATTCATGCTTAAAGTGTCTGACAAATTTGGCCCTCCAAGTCTTCCTAGATTGTTCGCTATTCAGAACTCAGTGGAGATCAGTCTGAATGAATTCCGATTCAATTCCTGAATTTGAAGTAGAAATTTTATTATGAATTAAGATTAAGATACAAAAGTATCTTACACATACACACATTTACATATATATATATATATATATATATATATATATATATATATATATATATATATATATATATATATATATATATATAGCCTATATATGACTGGAGTAATGGCTGCTGAAAACTGGAGTAATGGCTGCTTTGCCATCACATAAAATCACATTTTTGTATATATTAAAATAGAAAACAGTCCTTAGTAATAATATTCCAATATTCTTTTTAAATGAAACAGCACTTAGATCAGAAATTATGCAGTATACTTCATATCAAAGTCAGCTATTTAATCAGTATCTTAAGATATCTCACAATATTACTATTTATACTGTAAGTGATATAATCTTACCAACCCCAACTTACATATTGAGTAAAAAAAAATCTTCAATCTTCTACTCTTCTTTGCTTTTTATAAACACAGTCAATATATGTGTGTGTGTGTGTGTGTGTGTGTGTGTGTGTGTGTGTGTGTGTGTGTGTGTGTGTGTGTGTGTGTGTGTGTGTGTGTGTGCTCTTTTATGCACTATATTATGTGGAGCAAATGTCCTCCACAGCATAGTAATACTAGTAAATTATGACCTTGTGTGGACATTGCATGGTGAACAAACTGCAAGTTTCCTGTGAGGGGTAAGGTTAGGGGTAATGTTTGTACTGTGGAAAAACCATTATTCCTATGGAATATCTCCAAAAATTGAAACCAGTATGTGTCTCTCTAACATTTTGTTCAGGCAAAGACTTCTTGCAGTGACTTCTTCTTCTTGCAGTCTTCCTTACAGTGACCACTATGGCCAGTCAGAGATGCACTTTTCCTCCCTTTTGGCAACAGACTGTACCACAACTGGATAAATCTGTCTATTTATATGGCGCCACAACTCCTTATCCCAGCTTTTGCTGACCGCCCAAATACAATTAGTTTCTTTCCTATTTGGCAAAACTAAATTTTACATTCTGCTGTGCCAGATTCTGCACTAATTCTAATAAAAGCACTGGTGTGTTTAATGGACCGCAGACTAAATTCAGTCAGAGTGTATGTTAGCAGACTAGAATCCTACAGCTGGAGCTTTGATTCCGGTAACTTATTTTAACCAAGAAACAAAACAATTCCAGTTTGTCTGAGTATCTGATCTAATGTTCTGCCAGGTTTGTAATATTTAAAGGCGTACTGTATTACAGCATTCATGTTTCATGTTATTAAAATCTAATTGCATTCGGTGCACATTTACATTTATTCATCAACCATAAAAGAAAAAATAAGTAAAAAAAAAAGCAAGGTCACTCATAAATCACATACTTTTTTCCAAAGGTGCCATAATTGAAGGTAGTAGGCAAAGAAAACTTGAAAAGGAAATCATGTTCCTTTTGTTCCTCCAGAACAAAACTTTCAAGACAAAAGCTATTTAGATGATGCATTACATCTCAACTAAGAGCCGTGATAATGAAAAGAGATAATATTATATCAGACACATCAGACAGTAAATTGGCCCTTTTACATAGACCACATTGCTCATTAACTCTCTATAGCTCTTCATTTGAAACCTGATATAGCTCTTTCCATTTATTATTCACTCTTTATCTCATCTGTATCTCATCACTGCATACTACTCAAATGTAGCAACTATATATATATATGCAATTCAATACTCTTTGTTAATGAAACAGCACTTAGACCAGAAAAGATATACTGCAGTATACTTTACACCAAAGCTCTTTCTAAATTCTTTAGCTGTGTAATCAATAGCTTGAAGACCTCAGAGTTTCAAAGTAAATATGCATATTCTCATTGATAAGATAACATTGTGCCGCATGATGTTGGTTGATTCTTTATCAGTTCTGCGCATGGACATCGAAAGCAGCCATGTGTTTACATGGTTTCCAAGGCTGTTACAAAATGTTGTATTGCTTCTTCTGTCATTCAAAAGGACAGAACAAACCCAGCGGTGCTGCTTGGGACCGGCCTGATCAAACATGTACATATTTACTCAAGAAGAGAGGAAATGAATAGTTATTGGTCTGTGACTAGATTAGAACTGTTTATGAATGTAATAATTTCATATACTTTTATGTCTTATCGCATAAACCTTTACCAGCTAAAGTTCTATCACATTAAAATGACCAAATGAAGTCTTGACCTAAATATATACTCTTACAAAAATTCAGATTTTCAGAATAAATATTTGGTGTACTTATCCTAGCTGAAGTTCTGACCAATGGGACGGTATAGTCCGTTTGAAGTAAACAGAATTAATTAAAAATAAACTATGTTTTTATTCAGAGGCTAACGTGAAATTCATCTTGCTTAAGTGCAATTCATCATGCTTAATACCTTCAGTGTTCACAATCCGGATTTGTGTATATTTAGGACTTCAGATTGTTCTGATATAAAAAAATACAACCACACTGAACAACCAGGCCATGTCAAATTTAATACTGGATAGATTTACAGATTTGCAAATCTTATTAATTGGTTGAATTAATAATTTAAAGATAAACATATTACATATTACCCAAATTATCCATTTCAAATATCCATCTGTGCCCCCTTATCTTCATCCTCCACCAGCTTGTGGGGAATGTTTATTCAGTTTATTTGGAATAATAAACACCCAAGAGTTTGGATATGTTGGCTATACTTACCATATGATAGCAGAAGACTGAAACTCTCAAATATTAAATGGTATTTCATAAATCTCATTTAAGGGTGATAATATTTCAATATTTAATTCCCCCTCTTAAATGGCTATAAATAGAAAACTGATGTCTGAAATTCATTTTAATTTAAATCCTTCCTCAGCCAATATAAAAACTTTGCAGTATCATATAATCAGTTTGTACTGAACATGAACAGCATCTATATTTAGCCCAGTATAGGGGAATTGCATTTAGGCTTTCGACTGTGACTTGCAGTATAAAAAGAATGTGTTTTAATGTCATTTATTGAAATTTCTGACAATTGCAATTTCAAAATTGATAAAATGCATGAACGTTGTATTAAAATCAGCCCACAGCCCAAACAGTTGTAAAGTAGCCAAATTCTACTGGAAAACCACAGACTTGGCAATTATCGATAAAAACATAAGAGTTTCAGGTCCTGTTTTGCTCATGCAGTGTTCTGTGTGAGAAGGACGCTAAATTTGAAATATTTTATATTCAAAATTAGGAATTGTGCTACGTCAACACTATATTTTATGCTAATAAGGTTTTTATGCATCCAGATGGCCTCAAATATATTACAATAACATCTTCCTCAAAACAGTACACTCATGAAAGTAGATAATAGAGCAGCCCTCTGTTCTGAAATTAATCATTATTGTGCATTACACTCTGAGCCTAATCAACTGATTCAAAATAAATAGGGGATTCGGGAATTTCATCTCCAGAGCTCTCTATGCAAGCGCTTCCCGCCTCCTTCATTTGACTTTACAATGGTGCTCTCTCTTAAGCCAGTAAAATAACATGAATATCCCTCCTTTCACCTCATCGCTCTCTTTCTTTCTCTTGAGACCTGACTGAGAATGCAGTTTTCAAGCCGTATGTTGAATAAGAATTGATTTTTCTTTTTTTTTGTTTTTCGGAGCATAGGTTGCTGTATATGAGCTTGAGAATTGTAACAGCAAATCTCCATTTAAAAAGTGTAAAAATGTTAGAACTCAACAAAAAGTCATTTCTCAAAATAATATACTGTAGTTTTTGAGATAACAAAGATAGACAGAGGCAGGATGCAGCTCAACTTAGCGGTCTCATTTATTTCATTTTTTCAATTAGAAAAGCACACCAGAGCAGTGCGGGCACAAAATCCCTCTTTCTTAAGGGGAACACTCTCATAACCATGTACGTACCTGTCAGCGCTGTGTAAATTGTGTCTGGTACTGTATACAGTATTTAGAATTTTACTGTGAAATCATTGTAAATTCATTCTGTCACAACAAAAAACACATGCCACGTTATAATAGTTGTATAATGGTAATAATTGTAATTATTTAAAAAAATGTCACTACTACCACTACTAATAATAATAGTGGTCCCATTTTTTATTTGGTCGCACAATATACTGTATAATTGAAATTAATTTTTTTCGTGCTTATTTTTTTTTTTTTACATGTGTTTTACCAGCATTTAGAATTTTACACTTTATTGTATTGTGTTTTATGGTGGGCTAAGAGATTTCTCACACACCCCTACCCCAAAAGGGTCACACCCCTATTTTAATAGCTCCGCCCCACACATATACATAATAATCTAATAATAATAATAATCACCATCATTATCATTATAGTAACCATGTGACTTTTGTTCCTTAAACTGTTACAAAATTAGGACAGGCAGGAAACTTGGGAAGAGTCCTCATGGGCATTTCTGGGGAAATAACTGAAAAAACTCTGGAATGACTTCTAGGGTAAAGTCAAGGCAGACAGGAATTCTGAGATTCTTTGTCATAAAAGGGAAAGCTATCAGTTGTAGCAGGATCTCTGAATTTACCAGTCAGTTATCTGGCTGGGTTCTGACATGAAGGTCATAACATCAGGAGATTTATGTATTGGCTTTATGATAGCAGGAGATTCTGAGTTGGTGGACCTGTTGGCTGGTGGTAGAAGAGGTACTGTTACAGGTACGGACTTCAGGTTGTACTCTGGAGTAAACTCTTGAGCTGCTTTTCCACTATCGTGCTAAATGGTACTAAGAACTGTCAGGTAAAATTCCAGTTGTGTTTTCACATGAGCCTAAAATAGTACAGCACGATTATAGACCTTCTCTGCCCGGAATTCTAGGCAGAGGTAGAGAACCCTGCCAAACCGTGGATCTCAGGATCTATCACTTGTCTGAAGGTTCTGCTTTGTTTTGAGCAATGTAAACACAAATTAGTAATAAAATCAAAAGAAATTTCTGGTCATCTTCCATAACACAATGTTATTTACCCTTATGTCATATGTAAACATTTGTGTTACCACGGCAATCCGTTATCAGCCCTGCAGTAGAAAACAAAACCGTAATTGTACTAGCTGCCTCAGAACAGCGTGGAATGGAATGGTTCTTCAAAGACTTTGGGGACTGACTTCTGGGACAGGACTGAACTCAGGGGCTGGAGCCAACATTGGACTGGGCTCAGGGGCTGAGCAGATCATGCACTGTGGTTATGGGACAGAGCTGTAGAGAAATACTTCTTCGTATATATATATATTTTTATATTTTATATATATATATATATATATATATATATTGTTTTCTATTCTATAACGGTTGTAAAAACATTTCACTGCATGTTGTACCATGTATGTATGTGACAAATAAAATTTGAATTTGCATTTGAATTTGAAAATACTATGTTCTTCCTCAACCTCCTCTTTTAGGATCAGAGGGTGCTCCCCTGATGGACATGATAGGTGGATCCACAGCTTTTGACACTAGTCTAGCACTGCTGTATGGATGCATTCTTCCCCTCAAGGGGAAAGGCTGGAGATGCTGTGCTCCTGAACTGGGGAATGTTAGGATACTCAAGAGTGTCCGCTTCTGGGAGGGTGGCAATGATGGTTGGAAAAACTAGTAGCTAGAAAAACTTGATGGTAGAATCAGGACAAGCAGAGACAAGGGATGGTTTCTCTGTAGTCTTGGGATGATGAAACCCATGGTCCAACAGTATATGCAGTACCATACTACCACAGAACGAGGTCCAAGTGTCTCACATCCATCTATCCCTGGCAACATTTGGCTGACATCGTCACCTAATTTGTCTTTAAAGTAGAATACGATCATTCTATGTTGTTAGATGACAGTACTCCAGGAATGAGTACTTCCTGTACTAATTCCTCTAGCTTCCTTTCATCTTGAAATAGAGTATTATGCAAAGGAAAGCCCCAGGCTAAAAACAACTCCCACTGAGTCCATCTGTTGATTTGGTCTGGTCTTCTGTTATAAAATCAGTCAGATTAATGATAAACACCATCGGTTTATTCGGCAGATGCAATACAATAACAGGGAATATCTTTGAATTTATCTTTGGTAGGTATTCATGGTTGCTGAGTCACGTAAGGGAACAACGAGACCAGACAATGAGGAGATGGAGGGTGAATGCTTAAATTGCAGTCTTGATGAGATCCAATCCATGGCAGTTGAGGTGATGGCTGACCTGTGCTGCAGGAGGGATGCTGGGAAGTGCAGTTCTGAGGTGACAGGGATGGTGACTGGGGAGCGTAAGTACATTTTTTGTAGTATTTCTTAACCATTTCCATACCTGTCAGGTACCACAATACAGTAAACCGGAGGTGAGGTGGAATGTCTATGGGGGAAATATAACCATTTTCCCAGTAACCGCAGTAAACAAAGCTCTGACATTGACACCTGCAGCACTCATATTTAATCAATTAAACCATAACCTTTTGAAGTGTAAGCTATATGTTAATTTACATGTATAGTTTTTTGGGATTATTTTACAAAATCACCACCTAAGTCTATATTTAAAACATGAAAATGTAGTCATATTTGCATATTAATATTAGTCATATTAATAGTTTATCCTGTCCACCAACAAATAACCAGAACCTGTTGATATAATGTCATGCACGCATCAATACTGTGCAGATATCAAAAGCTAAGCATCACTGGGTTGAAAAGTTGCCAAGTTAAGGGGACAAAAGTGTTTAAATTTGAATGTGTCGATTGTGTGAGAAGGACGCATTTCATACAAGATCTGGCAACTGGACAACATTGGACTATATTGACATGATTATTCATATAATGAGGTTAGGTCAATTTAAGTGAGTTTTACTGGAAGTGAATGTAGCAAACACATAAAATACGCCCAATGCATTTTTTTTTCATTGCAAGATTAAAAATACATTAGAAATATGGGAAAATATTGAAACGTGTTGATAGTGGGATATAATGGTAAAATATGGGAGAATCCCAGAAAATTTACATCACATTATCACAGTTAATCTGTGAATGCATTTCTGTAATGCAAATGCAGATAATTATTGAATCCACAACACATTAGACAAATTTTCTGAACTTGTTCATTTTGAGGTTAAAGCATAAAGTAATTCAATTAGCTAAACTCCACATTAGAGTTACTCAAATACATTTACTTTCTTTAAAAACAAGCTCTGCAATGTTTCTTGCCCCGATAATATTTGCTTAGACATAAACATTAGAAAAGAATGTAAAGGTGCATAAAAGAGGCAAAGAAACATTTGCAATGGAAAAAAACTAGATAAAGATCAGATGAGACTCAAAAATGAAGAGAATTGAAAGATAAAGAAAGCCTAATATGAGGCAATGGGTAGAAAGGGTTAATAATTTATGCTTTTGCACAGATTTATCTATTATGTCCACACACGCACATGTACAGAATCATTCGCTCACACACACACACATGCAGAACTGTCAGTAAAATGTATAATAGAATAATGAAATTCAAATAAATGACACAAAACACTTTTCTTTGAATAGTCTTTCCATGGTCGTGAAGAAACACATACACACACCACAAATATTATAAATGAAGATTTCTCTGCTGCACAAAATAGAAGGGATATAAAAGATAAAAAGACTGTAGAATGTGTATGGGTTTAGTGAAGCATATACTTTATAGAAAGAATCTGTTTTAAAGGAAAGTGTGCTGGGAAAAGATAAAGCTTTGCACAATGATTTGTAGTTTTCAGATTCTGAGGCCTCTAAAGGTTTTCGGGAAACATATTTTCACGACCGTACACGGATATTTTGTTCTACTGTATTCCATTCGACTTGGGTTGAATCTATTTTATTTCAATCCACTGTCTGAGATAAAGCTGTGCCGTCTGAGACATTTTGGAGGGTTTTTAATCTGTCAGAGCGTGTTCTCTCTTCAGCTAGTCGAATTATCCAGGTACGGAAATAACAGCTTCAAAATGCATACCATGAAAACAGCACTTTAAGATTAAAGCATGTCCTTCCTCCATGCAAAACAAGGTGATAGATGTGTCATGTTTTGACGCTAAAGACATAAATGGACAGTTATAGAAAATAATATTTTATAAGGGCTCTATTATTGCCTGCCCCTTTACTAAAACTTGTTGTCAGGCAATTTCAGTCCACTGAGAGGCCTTTCATGTCATTTGTTTGATGTAATGTTTAGGAGGGCGAAAGGCATGTTAATGTGACAGCTGTGTGTGTGTGTGTGTGTGTGTGTGTGTGTGTGTGTGTGTGTGAGAGAGAGAGACAGCACAAGAGAGAAAAGCCTCATTAGAGATATCCACAGCCGTTTGAAGGGGATGGAATGAAATTCATACAGAAGGACAGCGGTAAAGAAGGAAGAGAAATTTCAATCTATATGTTTTTTTAATCCCAAAGTAGCTGAGATGGTCTTTAAGTTAAAAAAATTCCCCTTCGCACGGCAGGACATCACAGAAAAACGCTCACCTCCTCTTCTGTCAGATACATTCACAGTCTCACGCACTGCACTTCTGGTTTACTCATTACGAACCTGCTTGCTGAGTGGCTGGATAATTACTGTGAAAATATAAAGGTGATGTTTGCATTTTTTTCAGTGTGAAGTCTGTTTTACCTAGTCGGGTTTTTATATGCTGTGTGGCATCTAGGGGTTGATAAGATGCTCACCAAGTCTATTTACGGTACAACATATTAGCTGGCTACAGTTTAATATAATGTTTCTGGTTTTAAACTATCCTTCAGCATTGCTCCAGTCTTTAGTGTGATCCTTCAGAGTTAATATAATATGCTTTATATAATATGGTTCTCTGAAGAGGTGTTTTTGCAAAAAAACGATAAACATATACACATAGTGTAATCTGAAGTATATACACGGTCCACTTTCAAGGCATCGTGAGTTCACGTTATACTGCAGAAGCAGACAAGTGCCCTTGTTGTTTAACAGAATAAGTCAAGATAACAAGATTTTGAACAAGATAAGTCCATTTTAACGAATGAGCATGCTGTATTTAGGTCAGGTGACAAGGCAGCTTTCACTCTGAAAAGATGCGCTAGGTGAGAGGAGTTTCGTCAAAGCTGACTAAAGGTGATCGAGGATGGATAATTTTGACGAACTTGTTGATCCTGTGATATCTTCTTCAGGACGTAAAAGGAAAATAAAAGCTGAAACACTTTACGAAAGCAGGGCTTTTCAATGGTGAGGTAAATCATCCAGCAACCTTTGTCAGGCATCTGCATTGAGATAACAAAAGCAAAAAATATTTGCTTGTTACTTTTAATATAGAAAAAGTATTCTTTCAATTAAATTCAATTTTGTTAATCACCTGTATTTGTTTAAGTTATCATTATTTAATCGTTTTTTTGTTGAAAAGATAAAAACTATTTTTGTTCAAATTCACCCTTAATTATAGCCTATCCTATATTATTCTGAAATGTTGAAAAAAGTTCTTAATATTTCTGTGGAAACAGTGACTTTTCTGGATTTACATTTATTCAAACTAAGACTCTTACAAATGGCTTTATATTAATTGGTATTAAATTTACTTTCTTCATTTTACACACACATGCATACAGACGTTCATATATTTTAAGATTTCAAATTTATACTTGAGTAAAGAGACAGAAATAATACTGTAATGTCAAATAAAAAGAAAATGCGTTTCGTGTGGCACTATTTTAAACGATGTCTTGATTAAGCACAACAAAACAAATAGATGAATCAATATTCTGTTCAGCTAATTTACTCTGTTGATCATTTGCAAGGAGTTCATACTGCATATGAAATGCTTGCATTTTCTAAGCTGTCAATAAATTAATCGTGCAAGTTGCTTTTATGCAAACATTTGTAAAGCATATACTACGACACCTTGTTTGCACATACCTGCTATTACTAATGAGATTACACTGAATCATATAAGAAGCAGAATATCATAGAGTGAGATTTTTTTGCTTAAATTAAGCAAATACCCAGAACACCCTAGCAACTGCATTGCAACACACCATAAACCAATCAGAGCACATCTGTGCTGCAATGCAACTAACAAAACACCCTCTCACTATAGCAGTGGCTTTTACATAAGCAAGCACTGCTCACATTTTGAAATAGTTACACAAGGTTCAACAGAATGTATGTGTATGATGTAAGAAATCATATAGAGCTCATTAAGCAGCATAGCAGTATAGGGAGAGAATGGGTCTTGTGTCTTTTTGTGACAGATTGAGGCTGGAGGAGGAATGAAATGAAGGAGAGATGAAACACCACAAGCAGCAGATAAAGTGATAAATGAAAAAATGAACTCTAAATGATGCGTGGGGGAGTGACTGGACGTTGATAGATGGATTGATTGAGAGAGTGACTGATGGATGCACCGATTGGTGGCAAGTGTTGAAGGCGGGCTGTGCGTCACACTGGAGCACTTAGTAGTGTCATATTTCAGATTTATATTGCCAGAGATGAATTTGCTGTTCTTTGAGATGAACACAACTGATGTAGGATATTTTTAGTGCAATCTCTAACAGTGTAAACTTTACTTTTAATCAGCGAGAATGCATAAAACCAAATAAAGTTGTCAGTAAATAATTTTTAAATTGTTACAAAAATATTCAGTTTTTCGTAAATACTTAACATGCATTTAAAAATCCAAGAAAACAATGTTTTTGCGTCACAGTCACATCAGATCTAAAAATGTAACTCTGGCAATAATAAGAAATTTCACCTGAGCACCAAATCAGAATTTTAGATGATTTCTAAAGGATTATTAAGGAAATTAAATTAAAATAATAGAAAACTGCTATTTTAAATTGTAGTGACGTTCCACAATTTTTTTTTTACTGTATATTTGATCAAATAAATTCAGCTTCCAAACACATATTTAAAAATATATTTTTAAACTGTTGTATTTTTACAAATGTTATATATATTTTATTTTACCCTTGTCGAACTAAAATGTGAAAATTCATCATAAAATGTTTAACATTGTTATTATAAAATTATACAAATATTATTCAAATATTTATATTGAAAAAATATTTAGATAATGAAGAAATGCAGAATTTCTATTCCACATAATTCACAACAAAAAAAATCTAAGTATGCTAAAAAAATAAGACATTTAATTGTGCACGTTTCAGAATCTGTGTGCAAAATTAGCCCAAGGAAGACAAAAGAGTTCGTCATTAACTTAGTTAACCAAAATTAGATTCCACCTCCAAACAATTCCATCACAGAACACTATAAAAACAAACGACATTGGAAATAATACGGTCATGAGCATTTTTATAACTTCCTGTTTTCAGTTAAAACAGACCAACAAAGAAGAACCAATACAGAGAAGAAAAGAAAGACTTAATGTGTGGAAAGTGTTTCTAAAAGTCCAGACAGGCACAAGTGCCACACCGTAACTGCACAGTGTTCTTAAAGGCTTTTAGTAACAGCATTCTGTGTAATATGTCTAAAAGAGAGAGAGTATGTGTATGAGTGTCTAATAGCCAACGAGAAAGAAACAGATCAAAACAGGGCTGTCACTGGTGTATTGTTTTTAACCGAAGTTTTAGGTATGTGCTTGAGTCTTGCACAGAATTAATCCTGGCATTGTTATACGAGTGTGTGTGTGTCTTCATAGGTCTGTTGAGGCTGAAAGGCTCTGCGATTGCTTTGGGGGATTATAACAGGCTTTATCAGCAGGATAAAGAGTTCAAAAGAGCAGTCTGCCCTTAGTGCTGCTTGCTCTAATCTCTTATGCATATCAGCTACAGCATTAACACAACTCCTCAGCATTCTAATAGCGTCTTTGAATAAGACAGTGATCCACTCTGCTCCATAATGGTGCAATATTTCACAACAGATGACCAGGCAGAAGATTGTGATGCATCCAAGACTGTAAAATGCCTTGTGACATTTTAATAAGACAGGCGGTTCTATGAAATTAGTAATCACCCCGCATTGAACTAATCTCAGGACTGTTTCCAAAAAAGAGTGAAATAAGGAAGACTTTTTATTTTATTTAATTTTTTTCCTTTAGATGCCTTGGAACTAAATATTTGGTCGTATTTAGTGGCTTTAACTACTATGTACTTACCTCAAAACATAAGTTCAATGTACTTATTGTGTTTATTGCAAAACACTTTTGCTGCTGTTAAGGTGGCATGCGAGTACAGTTGTAATTTATTACAACGTAAAAACATGTTTGTAAGCAATAAGTGAATTGTACTAAACGATTCATTAAATGAAATTATATAGTACTTAAGCCCACTTAACATAAAGTGGAACAGAATATTCTAACTAGTTATTTGATTCATAACTAAAATATGGTATTCCATATTTCTCTTTATGGCTACAATGAATGCTCCATTGTCCATTTAAAAAAATAGAGGAAATACTGAATGGCCCAGTCAATGCTGCTTTGAGTAGTCTGTGGTCATACCTGCATTAAGACCAATCACCATCCAATCAGCTGCTAATTCAGATGGACTCACTCACTCTATGCTCTATTATTTCAGTTAAATATGGATTTATTCCCTGCTAACCCTGAAAGAACAAAAAATGACTGTTGAATGATTTCTGTAGAATTATAGTTCTATGAAATTAGACCCAAACATTTGCTTTTGCACTCACCTAGTATGAATTAAAGAAGTAAACACGCATTTATTTTTATAGTCACAATAAATGGACGTAGCTTCAGATCTTTTCTTCCATGATATTAAATACATTCAAGTGAAAAAGAGTGAAATGACTGGATAGGTCCAACATGCTGCTTCGCTGTAAGATTGAGTTCTGTTACATTTTGATTAAAAATTGCAATTCCAAAAATAGTAGAAAGACATGCAGAATAAATCGTTCAGAATAAGACTGCTAACATGCATTTAAACAATAGATAGGAAATTTCATTTCATGCCAACTTAAAGTAACAAAGCTTCATCGATGGTGGATTTGCATGAAGTATAGACTATATATGATTCTTTGGAGTTCTTTGATGTTGCGTCGCAGGCTCTATTCTGGAAAAGTACACTCAGCAGCCATCTTTGAAGTACCTCAGCTATTTTATTTGTAGCTAGGTAATAGACATGCATGTAAAGGGTTTATCTATGGTGGAAAGATCTTTTGCTTCTCTGACAACTATCAAAAAGCCAATTGCCCCTTTTGCTTTAAAGGCTTCCATTCCTATATCTGTCATACTGAGCAATGTCATTTCTCCTGTTCATTTTTCTATGAGTGGTCCGTCTCCACCTTCTTATAATGTGTCTGGCATTGGTTTCTAGATGGATTTCTAAAGAAGGAGAGAACAAAAAGTTCTTTGTTGAGGTGAAAAGTGGGAAGTTTTAGTTGCCCTAAAAGGGTTCCTAATCTAAGGAACATTGTGTATTAGAGCCAAGAACTAGGTATAGTGGACTTCTTATGGCTTTCTGGACAGGACTGTCAAATCTTAAAAGGTGTCTGCAAGCTGTAGATACTGTAGGTAATGGAATATCACTATGATCCTAAACACAAATGGAACCCGACCAAAAGTGAGTTGAGTTGGAATGTGCAAATATTACCCAAAGTGAACATTTTATAGTTAACTGAAGCAAAATATTTTTAAACATATGTGTAAAATCACCCAAAATTTTAAGATTCATTTATTTGTGCTCCACTCACCCCTATATTTATTTGGGAATTTAAGAATAGACAAAATATACAAAAATCAGCATTACATCTGTTGCATTACAACATTCAGTTATGTGATGATTCTGTAAGGTACATTGACTCCAACAAATACAATTTTTATGAATACTTTCAGTAACAATTTAGAATAGGTAACACTTGTTATCTACTAACTATGGTTTTTCCCTCAATTAATTCTTAATTTACTGCTTATTAACAGTTAGTTGTTCAGTTTAGGAACTGGGTAGGATTAGGGACGTAGAATAAGGTCATGCAGAATAAGGCATTTTGGCTAGTTTGTGTGGGTTTTGCTTTTCGTTAGGTAGTTAGGGAAGTAAAATATATTTTTATTCTAAGTTCAATTAGGTAATTTTGTGCTTCCTCCTTTTTCTTTCTATATTGGTTTTATTTTGGCATGTGGGACACTCCGAAGAGATGCTCCTTATTCTCACTTAATGCTATTTTAAATAAACCTAATAAAATGTTTTTTGACTATAGTCATTTGATTATTGACCGGAGTGGGGATTACTTTTGGGGACTCCATTACCACAATCTAGCTTTATTAGTTATGCCCCACTAAGTGTCTGTTTTTATCATCCTATAATGATAACCTATACATATATGGGTTGCTGTGTCAGGGTTAAAATTTGGGTTAAAAATATTCGGTGGCAGCACATCAATCCATTAATATAACAGTGGCATTAAGCTGCAGTGAGTCAAACATACACACTACCGCAATAAACTGTTCTCATATCAGCTGTCAGTCAAGCACAGGCACATCTACTTTTTGCCAACACAAGACAAGCCAAAAGAAATGTTATTATAACTGTTGGCTAAAAGTGTACTTCACCTTCCAGTCTTTTTTCACACATTTGTGTGACTGTTTACAAAGCTGAAATGCCAGCAACACCACTAGATAAGTGCAAGGCACAAACTAACACTTTTTTTTGGCTTTCTCAACTTTGTGTAAAAGCACTTGGGGTAAAAAGTAATTTCCTTTTTTCGCATTATTTTACACATGCTGTTACAAATATGAGGTCTTGTGTTATGAATGCAGCATAAACTTCTGTTTACCATAAAGATAGGACGTTATATTAGTATATGGGGTTTGTTGTAACATGACCATAAAATTCCTCTTCTAAAAATTTTATCTGATCTACACTAATAAAAAAGCCAATTCCAGACTTAAAATATTGTATCTTCGGTGTGAGATTTAGTTTTACTGTGGTTAAATGAACTTGGCACATCTTGGTGCATTTGTCCTCTTCCAAACACTGTGTTGATATAGCAACGAGTAAATAAATAAAGTTTCGTCATTTGCGTGGGTGGAAATTGCGTGAGCTCTGTCTTCGTTTGTGCTCCACTCACCCCTATATTTATTTGGGAATTTAAGAATAGACAGAATATACAAAGATTAGCACTACATCTGTTGCATTACAACTCTTCAACTATTTGATTACTCTGTAAGGTGCATGTGACTACCACAATAAATACTTTCAGTAACAATTTAGAACATTTGTTAACTATTAACTATGACTTTTCCCTTAATTAAGTCTCAATTTGCTGCTTATAGTTAGTAAGGTAGTAGTTAGTTCTTATAGTTAGTAAGGTAGTAGTTAGTTCTTATAGTTAGTAAGGTAGTAGTTAGTGCTTATAGTTAGTAAGTTTAGGAATTGAACGTAAAATAAGGTCATGTAGAATAAGGAATGAATATGTGCCTAATTAGTACTACTAAAAACTAGTAGGTGTAACAGTAAAGTGAAGTTTTTATCTAGTTGTCAGATGGCAGTGGAGAATCTAAATGGTTAATGAGATGAACTACACCTGTGGTTACTTGTTTAGGACACCTGTGTGAACTGACTACATATACTACATACATGGTGGGTACAGTGTGAGTCAACATAAGCACCTGATCCTCATTACCGGAGCCTCCTCCATGCAAAAGTAAATGCATGAACGCCATGCAGAATAAGAAGCTGTCTGTGAAACCTCGAGATGTTAAAACGGAATGAAAATGACCCTGAGACTGGCCAACAAAACATGCAATGAAACAAGAAGGGGAATTGTCTGAAAAGTGACCATTTTTAACACAAATAGAGTTTGAGCGATTTGGCTGAAATGGTAGAAACAGTCTAGACATCAACAATCTTTATAACACTTTACAGATTTGCCTCTGGGAAAGTGGCTAGGGAAAAAATTCCAGCATTGAGTCACATCGGGCTTTGCTGGAAGCCATGTGACCAAGCTAAAAACTTTCGGATGAAAAGATTGTGTTCTAAAGGGACAGAAGTTAAGGTCTTTGGCCTGAAAGCAAAGCACTGTGTTTGGCACAAGCCAAATACAACCCAACACCCAGGTAACACCATATCTTCTATAAAACGTGGTGAATGGCAGCATTATGTCCAGGCATTTCTTTTCAGCAAGAGGAAATGGAAAGCTTGTTGGCATGGACAGAGAACCTTATAAAGGTAAAGCCTTGCAAAAAGCATGTTACAATCAGTCAGAAATTTGCACACTGGATAAAGTATAAAGTGTTATTTTTTTAACACTATGATCTCAAAAACAAAAGTAGGAGTAGATTATTAAACAAATTTAAAAAAATAAATAATCTTTCTTTCAAAAAAGAAACTTCTGAACAGTATATTTCTATTTTAAATAAGCACTGTTAACTTTTCATCATAAACTGGAGTAATGCATAACATTACGATTTTAGAGTCAATATAGATTATTAGTAATATTTCACAATATTCCTTTTTGTACCATATATTTCATTAAATACACAAGAGCTTTCTTAAAAAAAAAAAAATCATGAAATGGTAGTGCATATTTCTATATGTTTGTTTTTTTCATTTATGACAATGATTATGATATTCAGAAACACTGAGTATGAAAACACATTACCCACATACACGCACATCACCGTTTAGTAAGAAACGGTCATTGTTCTGCCACAGATACATGGCTTTGTCACCTAAATGGAGCTTTTCTTTTAGAGCTCTAAAGGGACTGACAGGATAATTGTTTTACAAAACAGCTTAAATACCAGATGATCCAATGGTCTTATGCTGGCAGTCTAGAGAACATGAACACTGCTTTGGTAAAGAGCTGGCAGAAGGCCACTAGCCTCTATAAAGCACCACTATATTTACCAGAATTTTCGAATCATAACATGACTGTACAACTTTTATTTGAGCCTGATGGTAATTATATAATAGCAAGAATTATATTTGTGAGCATGTCAGTGCTGACATATATTTGACGACGTAATAACCTTCTTCATCAAATACTGCTAGGAGAATTTTGTTTCCTTATGGAAGCAAGGCTAAACCATAACATTTTAATCCTAATATACTTGAACACAAGTGCCCAAGAGGACCACTTTCATGATCATAAGAGATAAAATCCTCCTATATTTTATAGTGGTCCCTAGAGATATTTGCTTAATGTAATTCGCTTCATATGTCACTTTAGTTCAACCATCTGTTTGTTGATAGGGCTGACAGAAATTGCTGTTTTTAAATGATGTAAGCTAATATTAAAAGACTTACTTAATCTTGGTCAAAGCGAGTGTACAGAAACTAGCTTCATTTCCCAGTGTTATTCACCATTGTCTAACGAATCGGGTTTTAACTGCCTTAAAGATGCTTATTTAATGTCTTTAGCAATTCGGTGACTGATGCATCGTTAGATCAGGCGGCAACTTTTTCATTAGTGGGTGATTCATTCAAAGGACAAATTTTGGAGCTAGCTATTAGAGATAATTAGAATAGGCTATAGAGTTGTGTCATTATAGACAATTCATCTGTGGAAAGAGCAAACACAACTGTGATCTTGCAACGCCTTTGTTGGAAAAAAAATTACCGTTAGTGATGCATCTTTTTTTCTCCCCAAAGAAAATACAGTTTAAACAATCGGTTATTTAACAAAATTATTTAACAATCAACACTCAAAAATTGCACGTGCGGCATATGTTCTAAGGTATAATGTTTTAATGGTTGCTACTCCAATTTGTTGTTAAAATAAAAAAAAATTAAATATAATGAACATGCAATATATAAAATACATACACTAACAAACTACGGCCACTGAATGTATAAATTTGTGCACTCTGCCAGTCGTGGTGGAAAACTAAAGACCCAAATATCCAATACAGCTCAGTTTAAAAAAAAACAGGCTCTTTTTCAAGATGTTATTCCAAACCAGACGTGTTACAGATTATTTGTTTGTTTGTGAACTGCAATTTCATCTGTTCACACAGAGGCATAAATACACACTTGTGTCAGTTCATTTCAATGTTCCTTTACAGTAGCTAAGTGAGAATAAACAGATATGCCCCAGTCTTATTTGTTCATCATCACAAATGACATATCAGTGCTTTAGAGTCCAAACAAGGTCAGTGAACTGAAGCCCAGTGACCTTACCAGAACATGCTGTGAAGCACAACAGGCTGCTGAGGGGACGTGAATGCAAATAGCTTTCAAAACATTGTCCATTCTTTTAAAATGACTCAAAGATTAGTTGATGCTTAAGGAATCTTTATGTGGAATCAGAACCAGAATGATTACATTTTGTTACCGACAGAGTCCCCACTGAGGGGTATTTGTGGTGGTCAGCCACCCTAATTAAGGCTTAAACACCCCCTAAAGAGTCTTTTAAAAAGTTGTATTATTATTATTGTCATTTATTTACACATAAAAAGATGATAAAATAATGTTTCAGTAAACAGAAAAGATCAAAAGTGTGGTTTAACTCCATCTGTAGAAAAACAGAAACGTACCCGAATAGTGTTCAAAAAAAGTATTCAAGGGTCTCGTGATGAACTCTTGACTTTCTCACCCCTGTGTTCTGTTTGTCGTCCTGTGGTCAACTGTGTGAGAGTAAGGTCAGTCCAGCGGTCACAGACTGTTTGTACTAGGGCAGGAAGTGAGGTCAAATTACCCCTGTTTGCATAAACTCAATATGTCAATATATGCTAAAGAGTTAAAGTCTGGTGTGCAGAGCAACAGAATGTTTTGTAGCTGAATTATATTATTGGCCGAAATACGCATTCAGATTTTGAGTGCAAACATTGTATGTTTTTGCTTAATGGTATTTCCTGTGCATCTCCTAAATACTGCATGTCCACATCTAAAAATATCATATTACAAAAACCTGATAATGTGAATAGTGTGAAAAATAATATAAAATATTTAAATGCGTTCCAACAGTGTTTTCAGTATCCATATATACAGTGTACATTTTTTTTAAATTTGTGGATTTTTCTTTTTTCATATTTTCATTATTTTTCTATTAAGCTGGCTACAGATCTATTGTATTAGCTATTCAGTCTTCACAGTTCCGCTCCTGACCCATTTCCCCAATGTTGATTCAATTCAAGAGCATTTTCTCATTGGCCTGTTATCTTAGCAACACCGACTAACACTCTGTTTATTGGATGCTAAGCCCAACCTTTCTACATGTTTGCAGTAAATAAACCTTCTCCCTTTTTTCTGTTTTGCAGTTCAACCTTTGTATTGGTAACACACAGATTCTGTGTAGTAAACGTACAGCCCACAAAGACAATAGTGCAATTTATTTTTCAGTCCACTGTCATGTTTTTCATGTTTATGTTATCAGCCAAGGGAGGATTTGTGAGCACTCAGGCAGGTTGTAGCTATGTGTGACGAGGAGGAGACTCTATTCCCTGGACATCTGATGTTGAATTGTCTTCGCCCAGCATGCAGTGCCGAAGTCAATCGCTTTATCTTTGGTAAAACCACCCCCTGCCTACTGACTGACCCCCTACCTATTCTCCTTGGGGCACTGGCTGATGACCTCCTGACCCAGCACTCAGTACAATGATGCTTTAGCCAATCAGAGATCAGATGATGGATGAAATCCTCATTAGTAAACTGTGCTCCTAAACCTGGAATTCAAGATATACACATTGGCTTACATATTCCATGAACACACTCATACAAAGAGAAAAAGAGAGAGAGAGAGAGAAAGAGCTTTAATATTAGTGCTGTTTTAAAAGGACATTTTAAAGTGGCAAAGAACATCCTGTTCTTTCCGTATTTTTGGCACATCATATCCAATTTGTCGAGAGATAAGCTTTTGAGTGATATTTTTCAGAAGATTTTAAAATAGAAATTGAATTGTAATTCATTGTACTTGCGCCCCCATTTAAAATATAAAAAAAAAAACTCATAAATGATAACTGCTAATCTAATGTGGTCAAATGATGTGTTCACATTAATCGTTCTCTATAAGACAAGTCATGTCACTCGGCGGCCATCTTTGAAACGTCATGTCACGCGGCCATCTTTGAAATGCATCCAAGTGCAGCTACTATCTCTTTGCACTGGTAAACATAAAATTCATATTTGAAATCACCAACGAAATCTGACAACAACCATGCAATAATAATAATAACCATGCATTCTTTTGCACAAATAGTGTTATAAAAAGTTAATTTCTCAGGTGAGATCAGCCAGTGCGCATGCACAGTCCTAGGCGCACATATATAACTGTTTCTATAGCAACTGGAACTTCTAGCTGCAGATGCGCTGACTTCACAGATCAGTGATTGGCTATTTTATTTAGAAGGTGGGGTTTCTTGTGATTAAGCGGCCATTTTAAGAGTTTCATTTTCCCTGATTCAAAGCTTTACTCACTCACATGTCGTTTTACACTAGGATTTACTTTCTTCAGTGAAAGAAAAAAAAATATTTAAAAGTTAAAATAAAAAAAAAAAACAATGAAAAAATTGTCAAATGTAATCAATTGCATTATAATCAAGTAATTGAAACAGTTAAGGCCTGTTCACACCAAGGGAGATAACTATAAAGATAAATAGAAAGATAAAGATATTATCACCCACACCAGTGAACAGTATCATCTGTATATTCTAATAGTGCACGCGTGTCTGCAGCTTTAAATTCTCAAGCTTTTTTTTTTTTTGGAAAAATGACTGAATGTCTGTATACATTAAAGGGCACTTTTTTGATAAATTAGCACTCCTTTTTTAAAAGGTTCATATGATGCGTTTCAAGTTACAGGCTGGTTAGTGCATAGATAAGATCCAAAGTTGCAAATACTAAAGTCTCAAAACCAAAGAGACACTGTTTTTCATTGTGAAAGTGAAACTACTTTCCTTGTGCTTCCAAAAGAGGACACAACTAGAAATCAGCAGTACTGTTGTATTTACAACAATTTTAGAAAACATTTCAACACAAATATTACGGAGGACTGATTCCTAAAACCTGCAGCTGTCTGTGCACAGAGGCTATAAAGTGAGGCTATTCCAACTCTGCAAGGACAGTCTGGTGCTTCTGTCTCACAACCTTTAAGCAAATTACGTTTTCTTATTAAAAGAACCTGCAACTTACTATTAAAACGCAAGTTTTGTGCAGTGAAGAGTAGTTCTTGTTATCTGTCGTTTCTCCGATCACAAATACAGGCATATTGTTATGTTCACGAGTCGTGATGCAATGCAGCCTGTAAAAAGACAGTGCTAAGTTGTAATAATCAGTAATTATGTCTCCAGTTGATGCAACAAATGCTTTATTTTTAATGGTTTTCATTGAATTTGTATGCTGGGACACAGCATCACGTTATGGTCAGGTGCGTAAAAACACAAAACACTAGAAAGCTGGCCAGTAAGAGCACACCTCACTTTTTTATAACAATGCACGTTGTACAAATATACCAGTTTCAGAACACAGCGCTAAAAGAAAAAAACAATAAAGTGCAATATGTGGAAAATAATTGAAAACATATAAACAAATTGCACTACACCAAATACACAAATAATGTTCTTTTTAGCAACATCACATGACCCCTTTAAGTATCATTGAGTCATCAGAGAAGTGGTAGATTGTGAGTTTGATTGAAGCTGGGGGTAGGACTGTTCCTCAGAGAACAACTATTGGATTACTTCCCTGCAGCTGTGGGACTATCAAATCACACACACACACACACACACACACAGTGACAGAATTTATGACAGTTACTTCTGACCTCTGTGCTGTCTTCTCTCAGCCTGAGGTGGCGGAAGTGCAACGCTTATTTTCCCTTAGACAGATCACTCACGCTCATTGATGATGCATCACGTGTGTGTGTGTGTGTGTTTGTGTATGTGCACCAGGAGACTTTAAAGGAAGAGCGAGAGGAAGGCCAACTGGGTGGTCTACCACATCAATCTGACAACAGCACATTTAACCTCTTCTACATTTAAACACAGACTAACAAATGAAGAGCATGACAGTCGCATCTCTCTTTCTTCCTCTCTGTCCTCTCAATGTGATCAAACTCAATGTGTCTCTTGACTTCCCATGCTGATTCAGTCGGGTAGAGGACAAAGTGACTTGTACTCTAGAATACAAAATCTTTACGGAAGAGGAAGGTCAGGTCAAGTAGGTATTTCTTCAAATTAGGTATTTCTTTCGACTGAGAGAGACCACAGCAGGGCTGAGAGCATTCGGTGTGTATTTGGACATAATATGACTTGATAACAGCGATTCAATGAAACAACATATGCTAAAAAGATGATTGCATTCCAACGTCCGTGTGATCAGCAACACCCATTACTAACAGGTACATAAAATCAAGCATAAAGCCATTCAATCTCTGTAGGAAAACATTTCCACTAGAATGGGATGTGCTAAAGAGCTCAGTGATTTTCAGGGTGCCATTGTCAGAGGTTGTCAAATTGATTTAGTGAGTCTGGAGTGGAAGAACTGCCTGATCTCATTGGTATTCAATGTTATACTTATATATATTTGTCTATAAGTTGAAGCGCACAATATAGGCATATTAACAGCATCTAAAATACATAAAAGCAATTAAATATGCACAGCTGTACATATTAATAAAATGAACGTTTTTACAAAACAATCCATTTTGCTATAATATTACTGAATTTTTTTACAATGCAGTGTTTTCATAAATTATATTCAATTTAATTAAAATATCACAAAATAATATTATTAGAAACAGTGGTCTGAATCATTAACATAATTTGAAAATATTAAGCCCTTTAATCTGAGTTAATTAAAAGATTTCAATTAATTTTGATAGCATTAATACAATCTGCTTTGCCATTTCTTATCAACATTTTAATACATTTAATAAAACACAGGAGGCAAAAGCCAGTTCAAACAAAATCCTAATGTGAGGCTGAGGTATAGTACCCTTCTGGTATGTAAACTGTTTTTGAATTACTGTATAAAACAAAATAAACTAAAATGATAAGAGTTATAATCCCCTGCTCACCATGTCAAACCTGAAAGAGTAATTAGTAATGGGGTCGCTTGAATGTTTCCAGGTGTTTTCAATGGGGTTTTTAAATGTGTTTTAGATACAAATGTCTCTCTCTCTCTCTCTCTCTCTCTCTCTCTCTCTCTCTCTCTCTCTCTCTGTAAATGCGTTTTTTCTCATTTCTAATATGCTGATTTGATGCTCAAGAAACATTTCTTATTATCGTCACAGTTAAAAACTACTTTATTGAGCTGCTGTATAAACGCATATCTACACGCCTGGATTTAACTGTGGTACAGTGGTACCCTCATTTGTGTAACACGGCTGAATTATCCCAACCGTTGATCAGTAATTTGTAAATAAATAAATCTTTAAAATTAAAAAATGTGCCAGACAGAGAGGATAAAACCAAACATTAGAATTATACTGCGATTTTTCAATTATTGCTCTATACCAGGCAAAGTCAGTGCATACATCTCTCTGACAGTATAATTGTTTGGAGGTGCTAGTGGCCAATTTCAACTGAGTGCAAACAAGAGTGATCTCTGGAAATGGACTGAGGAGAAAAGACCAGTTCTGAGAAGGGGGCAGTTTTAATTTCAGATTGTTATCGGTTCTGTTGGAACTGGATCATAATAGCTTGCTTTCTCTCTCACACAGAAGACAAAGTGGCCTGAACATTTAAGGGAAGTAATCTAGATTGACCTTGCCCTATAAATGGATGACCGGCGACGGCAGCAAATGAAGCTGTTTGTAGACGATGAGTCTGGAATGACTGGTCCATTTACTACAGCAGTACAAAGCTTCATATGTACGTTTGATTTATTTGCTTCTTCATTTGTCTTTATAAGGTCAGCGGCAATTATTGAAGACAAGATAACAGTAACCTTAATCATTTCCTGCCCCCATTATGCTGCACACACTGTACGTCAATGATAGAATACTCTGATCCTCAGACGGCACATACCATCACAATCCATTCAAACCAGATGCATTTTCATGGTCTGGCAACCTGATTGGCCGGCACTGTTTTTTATTCCACTAAATGGCACTAATAATTAATAAATTATTGTCGCAAGTAGTACTGCGTAGTCAAGAATCCTTTTCTAAATCTTACATTGCGCATGACATCCTGGGGAAAAGGCTCTTTACCCAATACTGATCTCAGACACACTCCAGCAGTCAGAGTGACAGGTACAAGGAAAAGAGGAGAGCAGCGAGCCCACTGACCTGCAGACTGGGGTCACGGAATCCTATTACTATCACACAGAGCTAAAGTGAGTATCAGAGCAATGCTGCAGTGGAGGCACATCACGCCAGTCAAAGTATTGTCGCCTACACACAACAAAAGGGGTATGTTTGGTATTTAACTGAACTTTTAATAGAACAGTTCCACTGAAACGGAAATACTTTTACTCACGATCATGTCATTCTAAACCCATATGACTTTATCTCTTCTGTGGAACATAAACGGAGATGTTCTAGAGAAAGTTCATTATTTGCTCTTTATATAGTGAATGCATTCAGTCACCAGAACCTGTCCGAAAACATATCCTGTAATAATCGTCTCTGCAGCTGCTGTGCTACTATTTCAAGTCTTCTGACGCAAAGTATGTGAGGCACAAACTGGAAAAAAAATCACTTAATATTATTTACACATGTGCACGTTCAAATTTAGACCCAATCCCATTTCTACCTCTCAGCCCTTCTCCTACCCCTCCGGTTTACAAGTTCATGTGAAGGGATACGGGTGTCTCAATTCTCAACTATTTGGAGGGGTAGGAGTAAGGGGAAGGGCCAGATAGCCCTTCAAACTAAGATTTTTTGAAACCACACTTCAAATGAAGGGGTATGATTTTTCTCAGCATAACTCGGCTACAGTGGCAACATGGCTGCCCGAACAAACAAAAAGACACACAAATGTAGTCATTACTGACATTAATAGATTTTAATTAAAAGTAATTATTTGTTGTATGTTATATTAAATAATGTGTTAAGTTATGTTATTCAAAGAAATGTTTGCAAAAAATCACCAAGGTTTGTTAAGATTAAACCATTAATGTTACTGACTGTATCATAGTGCCACAACATATCTTCATCTCTGATCTGGGAGATTACCATCCAAAGACATTCGCTAAACCCTTTCTCAAATATTGCCATTCCGAGATTGAGAAAGAGAGAGAGAGAGAGAGAGAGAGAGAGAGAGAGAGAGAGAAAGAGGTTGATTGTATGTGCATCTGTGGGTGTACTCACACTAGGCACGGTTGCCATGAACCAAGCCCGAATAAGACTGTCCCCTCTTGCATGTCCTGATATTGTTGAGTTCTATGTGTTCCTGGGTCAACTTAATTTAATTTTGACCGTATCTCTACACCTAATCCTAGCCTTACCTATGAGTAATGCCTAAAATCAGAGGAAATGATCAATGAATGACACTGATGTGTGTGTGTGTGTGTGTGTGGAATGGCTTCACGTGCACAATGTTCCAAATCAAACTAAGTTTTATCTCAGTAAAATGTTGCATTAGAAGTAAGCTGCTATAGACAGCTTACTGAGTTTTGGTACAGAACCCATAACCTGCTTCCTGTCAACTGACAGTTTCCGTGAGGAGTGACAGTTCTGATGATTTCCAAGTCAGAATCTACATGTTTTGTTACGGCGCGCCTCCAGAAAACAGTAACATCAGCAGAGATTCTGCTGAGACACGGTGACTTTCTCCTCTGCTTCTGCTGGGATATTTACAACTGCGCTGTCATTTACTACTTTCTCCCTCTGTCTCTCTCAGAAACTCCTGTAAATAAATACACCGTTCTGTGTCACTTTGGTCTGGGTTTTATGTCCCTCTGTTGACATTTCCTTTCTTTTAGGAAGCACTCAAAGTTACACCTGAGAGAAGAGCACCGGCAGTAGATTCATCGCTGTTATCTGCTGCTGCCTGGAAGAGAAAAACAAAGAGATGTTTTGTCACAGGAACAAAAAAAGTCTGCATACGTGTCTGCTTATGTCTGTGCGTGTGTCTCACAGCATCTTAACGTGTACAGCATGCAGCCCTAAGAAATGATTCACCCTCAAAACACAGGTATGCAAATATTTTGCAAAGTTGGCAGATGTAAAGTAAAAGAACTGCATTTGCTAAGCTGTATCTTGATGGCAAATACTGCCCTTTCCCTGGTTCAACATGAAAGTCACTCAGGCCAGTTGATGGAACTGTCACTTGTACCAATATCACATCTTCATTATAGCTTATCATTTTTATACTTTTTAAATGATTGCCGATTTAAGCATTTAATTGATTTTACCACTAAAGTGCGAGAAGGTCCAAAAGAGAATTGTTTGATTCAATTCGGTACTCACACACTGTCTGATACTCACTGCAAAATTCTCTTTCATTCTTTGTTTTGGGATGAAAAGAAGCAACAGGATTCCGTTGAAGAATATCCCAACAACACCCAGCAGTGTCAAAATGAACACATTAAGATGACAGTGGTTAGAAAACAGCACTTACAAACGAAACTGATCATATCAATGTTGATTATATATTTGGTCAATACTCCAGTAAAATGTTTATTTATATAGAAATGTATTTGATAGATTGCTTTAAAGGAAGCAACTTTCCATTATTAAACATGATAAACAGTGTATATATTACAATTCGGTTCTCTAGTGTGTTCATGTTTTTACTTGGATGTGATCTCGATGGACAAAAATAAAGAAATTAACCATGAAATTGTTCACATCAAAGAAGGTTATTATATCACGACAGATGGTGCTTCTAAAGAACTCTAAATCAACTTAGTTTGTTGTTATTGTTGTTGTTGTTTTTAAATTAAGCTCAGATAAATATCCAAGAATATATTTCCAGCAGAAGATACTAAGTATTTAATCACACTACACAAAAATCTATTTTGATATTCAAACCTGTTTTATAGAGATCATGTAGCAAATAACTAAATCTAATCTCTGTATTTAGAAATTGTAGTCAAATATCCAGTGGTGATAAAGGTCTTTGCATGATCCTACAATACGTTCTCAAACAACAGCTGTGACTAGATATTAGCCTGGAAAGAGAAGACTGAAAACTGCTGAGGAAATTCTAATCATTCATGCATATGCACCAAAAAGATTTGATCGGTCATAAAATACGTAGTGAAAATAAAATGCATATACAAAAATAAGAATGTGTTGAAGTTGGGAAAATTTGTGTATTTGGACAGTTCTACAGTCATTTAAGCCAAAGCCTTTTCAAACCTTTCTAGTTTGATTACAAAAGATTTAAAGCCTCTCTATTGCACTTTCCCACACATTTATGCCATTTAATAAAAACTTTCATCACTTTTATCTCTTCATCTCCTCAATGGCTGTTACTGTTTTCCTGCTCTAGTAAAACTAGAATTTTGCTTTGTAGAGACATGTTTGAACTCACTCCTGTCCTCTACAGGCCTTTGAATTCATGAGACCAATGGACTTTGAGCTTATCTATATATATATATATATATATATATATATATATATATATATATATATATATATATATATATATATATATATATATGTATATATATATATATAAAGAACAAGAACAAACGCAAGTAAGATCTGAAGATTATCACGTGAAACGAAACGATATCCAATCAGAAAGCGAGCTGACAGAAGACCGAAGCATAAAAAACGCAGTCATGGCGCAGCACAAAAGGATTTAGGACAGCGGAGATTCAGGATCAGCTTGTCGATCTGTGGCAACAGAGTGTTTATACAACGTGTCCTGGAAAACATATTTATTCTCAAGTCTCCTGTGTTCACAGTCAGGACTCTGGATGGAAAATCTGTTTGTGCGTGGTGTGCTGTCTTGTCACATTGCGGCACACCACACTATAGGATTTTCCGATGAAATCGGCGAAAGGCCGAAATCTAGGATTTTTTGTCCTCATGTATGTAGTCTCTCACAATTTGAAAATCTTATAAGATTAAAAAAAAACTTTTAGTGCATACCCAGCCTAATTCTTAATGCCTGGCTCACACTATAGGATTTTTAGTCTAATTTATCCCCAATTTTTGTCTCCTGAGAATGGGAGCAAAAATCTTGTTGAGCACCTCGATCAGTCCAAATGTTTGCGTGGATTATCTGCTAATGTGAGGCATTCACCGGTGGAACTTTGCACCTTCTCCCCCTGACTCCATAATCGTAATAATAATTTGTAGTGTGTTATGCGCCACCATGTTGAAGATTCGAGATTTGAGGGAAGAATCTCTGCAGAGATTCTCCTTATGTGTGCGCTGCAACCAGATTTCAAAATCGGTTAGGATTTTTAAAACTCCTAGCGTGAGCCCAGCTTAGGGGACTTTCTGAAACCACTTTCCATCACTGCATAATGCATTATTTCTCAGCATAGCAGTGCATGAAGATACCACACTGCAAAATTCCTCATGACATTTCTATCGATTCTTATTTTCAATATCAACGAGTCCTTTTGAGCCTGTCCATTTGTGACTTGTGTGGTCTGAGTGACCTTTCAAAACCTGCAGCTGATGGTCCATCATAAAGCAGACAGCGGTTTGTTACACTGTTGTGATGGAGCGATATTGATTGAGCTCATTTGACAAGGGCACAGCGCCGGGAGACTGGAGACCTTATAAAACCACTGAAGAGGATAGGTAGGATATTTTAATTTCACTCAATCCCTCTTTTGCTTTCTCCCCACTCACTCGTTCTCAATCACTCTTTTCTTATTGGTGCCTCGCTATCCCTGTGTCTCGGACATACTCAGTGTCAGAAATAACAGACCTCCTAACGTTCTTTGTGTGTTTGTCCTTTATTCAAGCAAATAGCTTTTCTGTTCAGCTGTCAGTCAAACTGCCATGAAGATCCTGAGAGGACACACCATTTAAGTGTATCAAATCAGAGACAGATATAGAAATACACAGCGAAAGAGAAAGCCCTGCTTGGGCGTTTTCTCTTGTTTGCGCTCCTAAAGATTGCAATCTATCTTCTGAAATGGGAAATAAGTGGAAACGAACACTGTCTCTAAAATACAAAATGAACATAGCCTACATTTGCTGTCTTTGTTCACAGGTATTTACTCATTTAGAGCAGAAATTTCTCTTTGAAGTAGGACTGTATGTAATTTAGGTGGAAGAACAAAATGCGAAAGTGTCTTTAAGTAATGTTAACCACAGACCTTGTGTACTCATAAATTGAAAACCACTATTTTAAAAACATATTCTCCAGAGGGAGAATGAGGTAAATTACTCTTCAAGGTTGGCCTACAAATCGACGTTATAATTAAACAGCTCTTTTGCACCAGTGGTAGAAAAATACCTTATTACAGAAATAACACACTGGTAAAGAGGCGTGATTAACTTTACAGTCACAGACAGCATTCGCCCCATTCACATTTGTTCAAATGAAAAGGTTGAAGAATAAAATGAAATAAACAAAAACAAATGTGAAGTGTATCACCACTTCTTAAAGAAATGAATAAATGTGATGCATTTGTCAGTCATAATGTTAGTCATAAATGAAACAGATGATTTCTGTAATAATATAAAAGTGTTTATACACAACTCCATCTCATGAAATAGTACACCAAATAAAAACAATATCTTGTGGCATTGATATGCAAAAATGAACTTTGTTGTGTATATTCTACATGATGGGTAGGATTAGGGTTGTGGAGCAGATGTGCATCATCTGTATGAGAAAACTGAGTATCATCTGAGTGTCATATATACGCAAGTCCATTTTTGCGTTTTCGTTTTTAATTGCATTTTCATGAGACTGGACTCTCACAATAACCAGGTTTATTTAGTTCTAAATCCAATAAAGCCTATTTGACTGAGTTTATATTACACATTTTAAATATTGCTTGATCCACAGTTAATTTTACCATGTGTTAAACATAATAATAATGTTTTCAAATGATGAATCGCTGCCAAAATAAAGCTTCTGTTTGCATATGTGTGTGTACAGTGCATATTTATTATGCATATATAAATAAACAAAAATACAGCATTTAGAAAATATAAAAAAAAATAAACTAAAACCTTTATTTTGCATTAGCTATTTTTATTAGTTTTTTTTAATAAGAAGCAGATTCATGCTGATTCCAAACAGTTTTAAATAAATCAATTATGAAAAATAAAATAAAATCAAATATAAAGAGGCATACCATCTTTTTTTATATATATATATTTTTTTTTTTAATACCGACTAACGAATACGCATCACGTTACACGTAAATAAAAATTACAAGCCAAAAAATTTAAGCCAAAAAAAATGTATGTTTTTAGAATGCGTATATTTATAGCGTTTAAAAACAACAAATGGACCTAAATCTGATTAAAATCTCAGCAAACTGAAGAACAGGCGCTTTATGAAAGAAAAGATTGTGCCAGACCTAATGCTGAGCATACAGTCTTTTGATGAGCCTTAGCAACTGACTGGCTGTTAATTGGCTCAGTGCTCTGACATGCTAATGGCTGCACATTCTGCTCCCTGAATCGTCCACAGCAGGAATACTTAAATTACACTGCTCCAGGGCACTTTTAGAAACGCAGGGTGACCAGGCTAGTGAATGACCTGGTCATTCTGTTAATGATTATAATTTGCCTTTAAACTGTGCAGTGCACAAACTATGTCTTACCACAGCCGCAAACACCGCTCCACGTTTTAAAAGACCCTTTTCGTTCTCCAGTCTTGAAACTCGAGTGTTGCCTTTTCAACAATCATTATCCCTGTGCATACAGCGCCGGTGTGACATAATGTTGCAGAGTAAAAGTCGCTAGCGTGACGTTTGCTTGCGAGAGCGTGTCGGTGTGTGTGCGTTCGTATCAGAAGGACAGGAGCTGTTCGGAGTTGAAGGATTTGAGCCCCAGCGGATGCTTCTAGAATAGCTGAGAAGCATTTTGTCTAAATAGATAAAGACTTTGGTTTCTTAAGTGTCTCTGAGTTTTTGCCCCTGAAGGTTAGCGAAAGATTTCTGAGAGGAAGAGCAAAAGAGAAAGACTGAAGAAGGGGGTCAAAAGAGAGACACATTAGGAAAATGTTACAGGTAATTCTTGGTTACAGGGGAGCAAAAGCGATGGATTGTTATTATTCTGTCACAAAAACACAACTAGTTGAGAGGAATGCAAAATGAGAGTAGTGTCACTGTGCATATTCTTCAGAATGTTAACAGGAACCTCAATGTCAAACACTTAAAAGTGTCTTCTAGGTCCTCCATAGGGAAGTTGAGTCATCCTTTTCCTTTCTTTTCATCTGTATGATCTCACATACATTAGCTGAATAACTAACAAGATTTTATGCTTCCTGAAACCGTTTTTCTTTTGGTGTTTTATTGTTATTATGGCTTGCAACATTGTGTTCAAAAGTAAACGCTGTAAGATATTCAACATAGTTCAACATAGTTTATTATAGTTTAATATTAATTTGGTTCCACAGACAATTAAAAGGCAGAGGGTACATACAAATGAAAAATAACATTGTGTAAGTGAAGTCAGACGTTGTAGTTTTCTCACTGCATTGTGTTTCAAAGTAGCTTCACAGAAAGTCTTTTTTAATACAGGAATTAAGCTTATTTAATTAAGATCATTTATTTATACGTTTGTTTTGATGCTTTCTATAACTTGTTATTTCTTCCTTATTTTATTACTGTTTCTTTTTGTTTATTGAAGAGCATGTTTCACTAATTTGCTTTGTTAACGTTTTTTTTTTTTCTTTTTACAATTTTATACATTTATTTTATATACCACAGCAAAAACTGACATTAATTTATGCTGTGGTAGAATGATTGTATTTACTTATTTATATTTTAAGAGGATTTTGAATATTAGTGTTTGCCAAGGTATAGAACTTTTTTTTTTATTTTATTGGTACTGACTTATAAGCTCATATATTTTTGCAATGATACACCTCTACATTGAATGCATTGACATGGGAAAATGAACCATCAATATAAAAAAAAAAACTGTAACTGTAACATGAAAATGGTCCATTTGACTTGTGTACTATACTACTTCAGGAGCCATATAGCAGCTTTGTGGCTTTTCACACTTCAACATATTCAGACCTGCCACTTCAAGACATGTTGCACCAGGTTTTACCACAGTGACGTCAGTCGCCAATTTAATGTCGGAAGTCTCCTGCCTGATCTAGATGTGCCAGGTTGGAATGCACTCAAGTGTGAATGGGATTTGAGAGCTTCTGGGCCTATTTACAGAAAAATAATGAAATAATAACATAAAAAGCTATCATATGACTTTGGCAGAACTGGAATTTAGCATTCTCCACGCTTTTTGGAGCATTACAAAAGCCACTGGTCACCGCCTGCTTTTGAGAGAGTAAATAGCAGAGGCATGAGGGTAGCACGACATGTACTTTTCCATGGGATGCAAATATCTGCAGTGTAGCAAATACTGGTTCTTTAAACATGTCTTCGCAAAACTCCATTTGCAGGGAAATTGACACGGAGTTGTTCTACAGAGATCTGGATGAGATATCGTCGAGCCCTCATTACCATGAATTGGATTGAAAAGTTTCAGACTGCATTTTAAGTTTTATCTAAATTAGCATGAAGAGAATAGCACAGCTTCAGCTGAGGGTCGATGTGCTCAGTCTAGCTCTGGAGAATGGATCTTATTTCAGTCAAAAGGCGGTATCACTGCTCAGAGATGGAGGATTAGAAACATGTAACCCCAGGGCATTCTGTAAGCCTGATAAATCTCATAGAATATATGATCTTCTTACACAGGCCAAGAGTGCACACATGTGAGTATTTGTGTGTGTGTTCCTTTTTGCCCTGAATACTTGTACAAATACTTATATATATATATATATATATATATATATATATATATATATATATATATTTAGAAATTCTACAACCTATATCACAAAAAGGTGGCCATTTTTTTTTATTAAGTGGATATTTGAATGAAATGTTTCATCAATATTAAACAAAGATTTGATCATCCTGTAAGTGTAACAACAGCAATTATTAGCCCTTTGCAAGCATTTGTAATAATGTAAATTATTTATTATGTATTGTGTTATATATTGTATTATATTTTAACAGTATTATTCAATCAAACCGTAATTAAATGCATAATACATTTCAAGTCATAGCAACAGGAATATTAAGACAGACGCATTGTATATATATATAGATTACATATTCAGGCTTTCTCTGAAAAGTGGCAACTTCAGAGTAATAATAGTAATACTTTATAGCAGTAACCTTGGCTCAAATTTACTACAATGACCCTGAGACCTTGAAAACACCTTGAATGATTGCCATGTGTTTGTAAGCCTTACATGTGGTCTTTGTACAATAATGCTTTGGTGAAACTCAACTCAGATGGGTATGCACGAAAATCCAGAGAGGTCACAGGGACCATAAGATCAATCATGAGTTCAAGCCCACAAAATCTTAGACTGGGTATGTTTGCCTCTGATGCTGATCCATTTCCTGTTTGCTATAAAAACTTTGAGCTCTTTCCATGGCAGCGACATGTGTGGAAATCGTCTGTTTGAGAATGCATCAGAGAACACAACCCATACACACTTAAGGATAATTAAGAGCATAACTTCAGAGTGACAGACAGACAGTGATGGTTTACAAAGTATCTCCACATGGTTTTAATGTGTGTGTGCGGAAAACGTATGCCTCAAGTACACGACTCTACTAATCCAAGCATGCAAATCCATGTAGGAAATGCTTATTTTGTTTGTAATCCCAAACTATTTCCATGAGATTATGACTGAGGGGCAAAGCGGCTGGTGGGGAATAGAAAAAAATAAGGGGTAAAACCAGCATGACAAGAGAAACACAAGCCTTTCAAAAAAAGACTATGACTCAGACACCCTTCAGTAAACTTATCCCATAAATGTGTAGCAGTTCAGATGCATACAATAAAATAGTATGTAATTGGATTTAGTGCAGGGAACCAGATTAGACGACTGAAGATACGTGCAAAAAAAAGTATTTATTTTGATCATCATGTTTATTTATGGATTGATTGATTGATTGATTTTTAAGGCAAGTAAATGTTAATAGAATTTTACCTAAAATAATGCAATAAGTGTTAATTAAACAACATATGACATAAAATCATAATATACGTAAGGAATATTTGTGGCCATGACAGCTTACAAGTTTTCATCACAAATGGAAGTCATACATGGAAGTCAATGGCTATTACTGTATTAACTGTTTGTTTTGTAAAATATATTTTTCTGTATTCAGCAGAAGAAGGTCTGAAGCAACATGAGTGTGAGTAAACGATGACAGATTTATTTTTTGTGCAAACTATATTTGGGTGATTTTACCATAGCATTCCTGGGGTGATGATACACAGGGTAACTTTCATCAACCAGCAACCAGGTGAGACACGGTCCAGTGACCTATTCTCAATAGGGAAGTGTCCAAGCAACACTGATTAAAAGGTTGCCCCATGTATTATCAGCCTTATAGCCTTGTACCATTAAAACTGCAATTACAGTTTGCAAATTTCTATTTTCCTCCTGTGGTGTAAAATTATGTTTTCACTTTTCATCAGAAATGCTTTCATGCTTACATAAATAATTGTACAGTGACAAGTTGATGTTACATTAAGTGAAATTCAACTCATAGCTGTTTAGTTAACACCCAACTGTGTGGAAAATACATGACATTGGTTTTTAAAAACAAACCAGCCTATTCAGATCACAGTTATTGTTCCTGTCATAAACAGCAAGACAGAAATCACAATATCTCTGAGACATTCGACGAGGAAAACGTGTCATTTTTGAATATGACATAATTATGATCATAATTACAGCGTGTCAGCTGTGGAAAAAGACTTGCTGTGCAAACCACTGAGATCTCATGATAAATAAAAAGTCTGCACTCTTGTGTTAAAGGATTGATAGAGTTGATGTTACAAGGTATTACATCAGTTTCGGACAGGGCGTACACTCACATGATCTCTTAAATCAAACAGGAGAGATTAGAGTAAAAATCTCTTTTGTCTGTTTTATACCTCCTAAAACGATCCTTGTTTCTTAATCCCGTACCTTGATAATCTGACCTAGATTGACTGACGTCTGCTGTAGTGCTCAATTAGATATTCAGTCCTCATAACGTGAACATTCTGAGTTGTCACTGAGGTTGTATCCATGCGCAATTCTATCTGCAACGTTTATATATTTTGACATGGTCTATTGTCTTGCAGTAGGCTACGTCCTAAAAGCCTCTCGCACCATTAACGCCTCTCCAACGACAGGATGCTGAAGCTCTCAAACTGCACAGAGTGGCCTGAGGAACGAGATAATGTCCTCGCCAAGTACATTTTTTAGAACAACAGGAGCTCAAAACAATAATCAACTAACTGTCGACACTGCAAGTGCCTGATGTGGCACATTTAGTTATAAAGCTAATCCAGACACTTGACTTTTCCTCTCTGTCTTAGACAGTTTTAAAGTGTTTATTTATATTTTACTCAAGTCAGTTTATTTTCTTAACTTGTTCTTCTTAACCAATATTACTAATAATATTGGAATAGGTATACTCTAAACTAGAACTATAGCTCTATAGGCGGCTGAATGTAAGATGATAGTATTTCTACCAATGTGAATATACTAGCACACTGCAGTAGTAGATTTGATATTAATCGCACTGCCCTATAGCTGAAAATGCTTATAATACTGAGTGAGAAAGAGCGCTCTATTTCTGTTAAAACATACTGATATCTCTGAAATGTTCCTTGCTCAGTGGGACGGCAAAACAAGTATAATAGAGATCATTTATGTTAATTGTCAGTGGTGTATTAGCGAGTAGATGTTAAATACAGGGTGTGGTACTGGTAAGTGGCAGTTATGCTGAGACTTTTACTTTGAAGGATTTATAGAGATCTGAGAGTTGAAAAAGAGGTGCTGAGCCCCATTCTCTAAATATTGTAAGACTGTCAAAGCCTCTTATTTCCTTTTTAAAATGTTTGTTGGGAAAAAGTAGCAGTCATTTGTGACTTTTGCATCACATTAAACACTTGAGAAGTGTAACTGCACGTGTCCACTTGTTTTTTAAGAGGAACTTTTTTTTTATAAATCACTTTTTAATTTAGTGCTCAGATATTGCTGTGATGACATTAGCTACAATTTTATGGAATAAAGACACTGATGTGAAGAAGGTTTAGTGGAAGTAAAAATAGCTGGAAGTGAATGAGACGGGAAGAATTTACAAATAAACATGTCCACTTTTACGAGAGGAATAAGGTGGATACCAAGGGTAGGCAAGTTCAGTGCTGCAGAGTTCAGCTCCAACCCTAATCAAACACACGTGAAAAAAGATCATCTACATACACAACAGACGGGTGAGGTGTTTTTCAGGATTGGAGCTGAACACTGCAGGCTCTCTAGGACCGAATTTGCCTGCTCCCGGTCTATAAAATGGACCTGAAAGTGTTTGGTTGCCAGCATTCTTCAAAATATGTTCTTTTGCGTTCACCTGAAGCAAGAAAGTCATACAGGTATAGAACAGGACTGACAGATTTTTCATTATTTATACTTGGATGGACTTTCCCTTGATCATTGCCGATGGTAAATTGCTATTGATATTGCACTACAGAAACCAGTTATCCCATATCTGTCCCAAAAATTCATCTTAAAAATACACAGTAATCTAAAAACCCTTTATGGCCACTATTCTGAGACAACAATGTTAAAAAAAAGTTACTCCCTGCCATTGCTGAGACTTCCAGTTGTGAAGCTTTTATTCTGTGCACACACACACACACACACACACACACTTGGATGCACCTCCTCCATGCCGGCTGTTCTCTCTTAGGGCCAGCACTACACAAACTCCAGACCAGCAACGGAATGTCTCAGCGCTGGCAGGATCAAAAGAACCGGCCGGCTCCCTCACGTCACCTGACCGGAATCCAATTAAACCTTTATGGGGGGATCAGAGTGATGCAGTGTCTGCAAGAGTGTGTAAGGAGGCACAACGTTGGGGGTGACTGAACGATTTAGCATCTTGATAAATGGTCAGGGGAGGAGTGGGGGGCACAAAACACACAAACACGCACACACACACGCACAAGGGACCTGGTGTATCCCGTTCACAGAGCCCCCCGGGGCAAATGCTTTATGAGTCCAAACTTAACAAACATCAGGTGCTCTTATTTAAGCAGCGTGCCACATTTCGCCAGTAATAAAGCTTCAAACGCAAAGGTCAGTACAATCACTTTATACAATCAAGATGTTTCGCATTCTCAGATTGGGCAAAGAACTTAACTATTAAACTGACAGGCTACGTGAGGGGCGGGATGCTCTACTTCATTGATCCCAATGCAACGGATCGCCACAGACAGCTGAAGTCTAAAGTTGCAAAGTTCCATTGCGCTGATAATTCAATAAACAGCCCTCAATGTCAGCGCTAAACGTCAACGCGTAAGGTAGAGGTGAAATCACCGACTCAAACGATCGACTCCCCCGGGAGGGCGGTGACGTCACAGCGGCGGAAAGCCAGCCAGGCATCCCGGAGGATCCGCGCGCCTCCTCCACTGCCTGAGCGCACGAGCTCTGAGTGAGTATTGTGGATAGTCTCTGCGCGCGTTGCCGCGTGGAATCCTGCTCACGAGGATTTCGGATGTGTAAGGAAATGTAGGGGGCTACTACACCACGAGCCGGATATATTTGACCGAATCTCCACGCGAAGATATGCTCACATACTCTCTTTGCCAACACATCCTGGAGATCATTTAGACGCAACTTTGGAGCGGCGGCTTTTGCCCGCTGAATCTGGTGAGCCTCTTTCACAATAGCTTTTCAACGAAGGCAAGTACTTTTAGAGCGAAATGCATTGCAGGAAAAAAGGCAAAACAGCATTACTGCATCTACAACTGTTACTACAACCACTTGTGCTACTTAACCAGCAATAAATATCACAACCTTCGTTGCGCGTAGTATTATATGGTCATGCGTAGGCAATGGGCACACGCAACTGGATGTAAGCATTATAAAGTGAGTTGCACAGATTGAGGTATAGAGCTCGCAGCCTCGTGGATCGCTCGCGCTTTGGCACAGCAGTGAGACAGCGCCATCATTCGCGAGCAACAGAGTGCGTGCGCCGCGCTTGGGGCCACGCTTTAAAAAGGTTTTGCGTCTGGCGATACAACATTTCCAAGGTTTCCATGCGGTTTGGGACGCTGCTTTGAATTATGGAGCTTTTTTTCATTACACGGGCTAGCTTCACCTCAAAACGCACAGAATGTATGGGGTCTTCACGATTTCTCTCCGTTGCGATACCTGCGCTGAAAGTGCTACGATTCGCAACACTACATTAGCAGTAACCAACTTCATAATTAAGCAAAAATTGCCTTTGGTTGTGAAATAAATAAAGTCTGAAAAGGACAAAACGCAGCACAAAAACAGACAACAGAACTAGGATTGAGTTTAAGTTTCCATGGCTCTTCTAGCAAGGCTTAATAATCGAGATAAAAATGGCAATACAATGTTATTGTGATTTGAATTTGATCTAACCGACGCATTAGACGATTAATTATATATAAAGAATTATGTTGACATGGTTTCCCCTTTTCTTCGTTTGGTTTATATTTTCTGCATTAGGCTACACTGGACGATGTAATCTATAAATTTAATATTTTCATATTATATTTACCTAAGGCATAAACAACTTTGTTAGCATTAACAATGAACTAGTTAGCATTTGAATGAGTGGTATGCAACTGTTCAGTTGCGAACGCTTTTCACAGAGCACAGTCGCATTAATGCAATAATGCTGTAGTAAAAAAAACTGGCATTGATGTATCTTTTTTGAATTTTCTATCTAATTTTCTTTTGGTACCCGTGCTACTTTGCCTTAGTGATAGGTAATGTAGGTACCTTGCGCGTAGGGCTTTATCGTGACGAGTATCTCAAATGCTGACAGCCATGGAGACAATTTCTTTGCTTTGTTCCAAAAGCGCATGATTCAGCATATTTCTTCATTAGAGACAGAGGTTTGGCACATAAAATAAAACATCAAAGACTTCTCCCGTCCCACTGTGAAGGGAGAGCGACGGCCGTTTCATCTTCATGCCAATAGGAAGTAGATCCGTGCGCTGGGCAAGGAGCGCGGAGAGATACTGAGAACGCGTTGTATGTGCGCGGATCGGATAGTTTAGTGAACAGAGAGAGCGGCTGAGAGTGTCGGTACCATGCAGAGATTCGGAACTTATAAACTACATGAAAAGCCACCAAACAAAGGACGTCAGGACTGAAATAGGTACGTACGATCCGGGAAGTCTTAAAAATGCGCGAGGGCTCTTTGGACTTGTTCTAATTTTGTGCTATTTTCAGAAACGCGTAAAAGTTTCAGTCAGCTCGCGGTGTAAAGTTGCCGTTGGGAGTCCTCCACTGCTGTCCGTAGTGGAAATAGGGCAGCTTTGAAGTTGACCGTAGCTTGGCTAAGCTAGTGGAATACTCAGTGCGTTCAGTTGCAGTTGAATTATTTAAGATAAGCGGTCCAGAGTGGTCAATTAATTGTTTTCAAATGGGAACAGTTCATACATCTGGCCAGCGCATGAAGGCATCAGTGTGGCGACGTGAAATGAATAGGAACTGACGGACTGGGGGATGGGGATACACTTTAACAACGGAGCAAAAGCAAGTCTTTTGTTACTTTGGTATTTTGTTTCCATTCCAAAGGCTAAATTGCCGTATATTTACGAGAGTTAACAGTAAGGTCACTGTGAAGAAGAAAAAATCATTCGGTTTGTTGTTTAGTGTGCTAACAACAAAGAGGTTTTGCGGATCTTTGGTGCCGCCGAGAAAGTTCAGTCATGTTTATTTAATTTCTGAACAAAACGACATTTTAACGACTGTGGGTGTTTTGCCGTTTTATGCGCTGGAGGGCACGAATAGTCGCGAGGACGTTTGGAAATCTCGAGCACGCGCTCGCGGAGTGCGAAGTCCTCTCTTGTAAACTGCTTAGCGCCCAAAACCACTTACTAAATGTTGAATCTCGTAGCAGTGGTAGTAATTTCTACATTGCGCCGTCTTTCTTCGGCAAGCAAATGCGAATAGGTGAAACGAACGCTGAAAGTTTTCTGGAGATTTGTTTAACGTGGTTACCCCATGCAAATGGTACTTTCCTGATGTGGAGCATATCACAAAATAGACTAAACACCATTGCGAATGCTACGAACTCTATAATAACGCATTCATTACCATTATTACATATGGATAAATAGATAATAAGCGCTTCTTTATAACGTGTCAGGGAATTCTGGTAAATAATGCAGGTCATAGAGATGAAAAGGGAAGTTTTGAGATTGACAGCTTTTAACGTTCATTGACATAATTATTAATGTTTTCCTGCTTATGAACACATTATTGAACACATCTCTCTGTATTCATTGTCTTGTTTTTAGCTGAAGAAGATGTATGGCAGGAGACAGTGAGAATAATGCATAATTTATTCAAGAGGCAGTGGAATGTGACTTTATATGTATACACAAAAGACACTTCCATTCTCACAGTGTTCACAATAATTCATCATTTGGCCTATCTGCTGTCATGGTGTCTACGGTGAAGTTGGAAATATAGACAAATAGTCAGAGGCTGTTTCAGTGGTTTCTGATGCACTAATCATGTTTGTTTTGAGTGATGATATGCCATAAACAGATATTTAAAAGTAGTCTGTCAGTTTCTTATCAGCTTTAACCCATGCATACCTTCTTAATGATAATTTGAGTAGTGTTAGATATGAAGTTTTCAAGACAAAGGGTAAATGTGTCCCAAATGTATTAAATCTTTTAAAAGTGAAGCTGCTTAACTTTTTCTCTTTTTTTCTCTGCAGTTTCAGTGAGGAGCACGCTGCAATCATGCAGAACCACGTGACTTTACTGCCGGTGGTTCTGCTGCTCCTGTGCAGCTGCACTGGGATCCAAAGCATCGACACTGCACCCATCCCTCTGTTTACCCAGTCTGTTTACAATGCTACCATTTATGAGAACTCTGCTGCTAAGACCTACGTGGAAAGTCCTGTCAAAATGGGACTCTACATCACAGATCCTTCTTGGGAAATACGGTACAAAATAGTGTCGGGAGACAATGAGAACCTGTTCAAAGCTGAAGACTATCAATTGGGAGACTTTAGTTTTTTGCGAATAAGGACCAAAGGAGGTAGCAGTGCCATTCTTAACCGGGAGGTTAGAGACCACTATATTCTCACAGTCAAAGCCATGGAAAAGAATTCAAATGCTGAGGCTCGAACACGAGTCAGGATTCAGGTACTGGACACAAATGATCTTCGGCCACTGTTCTCCCCAACCGCTTATAGCATATCTTTACCCGAAAACACAGCTATTCGCACAAGTGTAGCCAAGGTGATGGCGACAGATGCGGATATCGGTACAAACGGAGAGTACTACTACAGCTTCAGAGAATGGACGGATATGTTTTCGGTCCACCCCACAAGTGGTGTAGTTACGCTAACCGGAAAGCTGGACTACTCTGAGACAAAGCAGTATGAATTAGAGATTTTAGCAGTGGACCGAGGCATGAAGCTGTATGGCAGCAGTGGATTTAGCAGCATGGCTAAGTTGACGGTACGAGTGGAGCAGGCCAACGAGCACGCACCGGTCATCACTGCTGTAACCCTAGCACCCTCAGACACTGACAAGGACCCCACTTATGCTGTAGTGACTGTTGAAGACAGTGACCAAGGTGCTAATGGCGAGATAGCATCTCTCAGTGTGGTTGCGGGCGACCCTCTTCAGCAGTTTAAAGCCATGCGCACAAGTCCAGGCAGTAAGGAATATAAAATCAAAGCAGTTAAGCAGGTTGACTGGGATAGTCAGCCCTTTGGATACAATCTAACACTGCAAGCCAAAGACAAAGGAAGTCCACCTCAGTTTTCGTCCGCAAAGGTCATCCATGTCATGTCCCCCCACTTTAAAGTAGGGCCTTCTAAGTTCAGTCAAGCTACTTACAGAGTCAATGTGAGTGAATTTGCACCACTGAACACACCTGTTGTAATGGTAACAGCTGTGCCAAAGTATCCTCAACTTAAGTATGCGTTTAGACACAAATTAGATAAAAATCATTTTGCCATTAATGCAGATTCAGGCTTGATTACAACAGCTGGGCCTCTTCATGCAGACTCAGTGAACAGATATGAATTTGAAATTATGACCAGCGACAAAAAAGCATCCTCAAAAGTAATTATCAGTGTGATCGATGTGAACAACAACGCCCCAGAATTCAGACAGACATCTTACAAAGCTAGCATTGATGAAAATATGCCCATAGGTACTAGTGTATTAACAGTGAAAGCCACTGATTTAGACAGTGGGGAAAATGGATATGTCACTTACAGCATTGCCAATGTGAATCCCCAGCCATTTGTCATTGACTACTTCTCTGGCGTCATCAGTAGTTCAGAGATTTTAGATTATGAACTGATGCCAAGGATTTATACCTTGAAAGTTCGAGCATCAGACTGGGGTTCCCCTTTTCGACGTGAGGTGGAAACTCAGGTTACTGTCACACTTAACAACTTGAACGACAACAAGCCGCTTTTTGAGAATGTGGATTGTGACGTAACTGTGCCAAGAGACCATGGTGTTGTCGAGCAGATCACAACCGTGTCTGCTATTGATGCTGATGAGCTGCAGTTGGTGAGGTACAGAATAAAAGCTGGGAATGACTTGAATCTGTTTGAAATGAATCCAAACTCAGGCGTTCTGTCCTTGAAGCAGCCTTTGAGTGAGGGTGAGGCAGCAAAAGTGTCCTATCACAGTTTGCAGATCATAGCCAGTGATGGAGAACATGAAACTCAGCCCATGTTTTTAAACATTTCGGTTGTTACGGCACGTAAACCAGTCCAAGTGAAATGTGTTGATACTGGAGTTGCCAGCATGCTGGCAGAAAAGCTTCTGCAAGGAAGCAAGATCCACAGCCAGAACGAACCTGAAGACCACTTCCAAGACTTTCACTCTGTGAACCGTGTTGCGCCCCAGTTTGCAGAAACTTTTCCCAGTGTGATTGAGGTCAAGGAAGACTTGCCTGTTGGGGCCAGGGTTGTCCATCTTAGCGCCACAGATTCTGACAGCGGTTTTAATGGAAAACTGGTTTATGTTATCTCTGGGGGGGATGTTGAAAGTCGTTTCGTCATTGACATGGACAGCGGATGGCTCAAAGTGTACTCGCCCCTTGATAGAGAAACAACTGATCACTATACATTGAACATTACCGTGTATGACCTTGGAATACCCCAGAAGTCATCTTCCCGTCTGCTGGATGTAAAGATCCTTGATGCTAATGACAACAGCCCACAGTTTTTACAGGATGCATATTCAGTGGACATCAGTGAGAGCACTGCGGTGGGCACAGAGATCATTCAAGTTGAAGCAAAAGATAAAGATCTTGGTGATAATGGTGTGGTCAGATACTCAATATTGGCAGACACAGATCAATTTGCTATTGATATGGAAACAGGGATCGTTACGGTGAAGAAGCCTCTAGACCGTGAAGTGCAACCCAGTTTTGTTCTCAAGATAGAAGCTCGTGACCAGGCCGCTGGTGAACCTCAACTTGTCTCGACTGTGTTACTTAAAATCACACTGGAGGATGTAAACGACAACCCTCCGAAATTTATTCCTCCAAACTATCAGGTGAGAGTACGTGAGGATCTACCCATTGGTACTGTTATAATGTGGCTGGAAGCTCACGACCCAGATGTTGGGTCATCCAGCCAGGTACGATACAGCCTCGCTGATAATGGGGATGGGAAATTTGAAGTAGACAAATTGAGTGGCGCTGTACGAATTGTGCAGAATCTGGATTACGAGAAAAAGCAAGTGTACAGTCTCACAGCAAGGGCGAAGGACAAAGGGAAGCCGATATCTTTGTCCTCAAGTTGTCACATTGAGGTGGAGGTCGTGGATGTGAACGAGAATCTGTACAGGCCATTGTTCCCATCATTTGTGGATAAGGGATTTATCAAAGAGGATGTGCCCATTGGAACATCAGTGATGAAAATCACAGCTCAGGATGAGGATAAAGGAAGAGATGGAGAAATCCGTTACTCCATTCGGGATGGCTCGGGTCTGGGGATCTTTACTATTGACGAAGACACTGGTAAGTTATCTTCCTTTCCCTTTCATCTGTTCATGACTGGGGCGGAGTAGCAGGGGATGTTTTGTCGGGCCATGAATTATTCAAGAAATAAATCTCCTATGCATAAAAGTGGCCGGTGATATGAACGGTGCAAATGTAAAAGGACTTGCTGTATTAGAGGTGCTTTTTAGGAGGAGGGTGCGTGCAGAAGGAGGGATACATATTATTTTGTGTGGCATCAGTTGGATACTTGTGCAGGTTGGTGGTAGCAGTTGGATGTCTTTGAGAGAGCTGATGAAGAGCATCCTGATTCTTTTCATTTTTGCGCCGGAGGAGAGAGAATTGATGGCAGGAACAGATGGAGCAGCTGTCTCTCAGACCTGCTGTAGACATTCCACACTAGTTGCCGTGGTATTAAGAGGATTGCTCGCCCTCCCCACCCCCTACTTCCGTGCACACATATTTTTCTAGTTGATACTTTCTCTCTGTCTATTTTTCTTTTTAAATAATCAAATCAAGCACCGGCTATTTCTCATTTATAGATTATTTTGTTATGTAGGCCATAGGGTACTTAATGTCTATGAATGTGAGCCGCTGAGAGTTAGGAATGGTGCTTTTTGAAGCAAACACATTTCAAAAGTCAACATCTGGCCTCATTATCTTTATACAAAGAATGTATTAATACCTCTCTCAGCTGCCCTGACCACTCAAAGCACCTGTGCCAAAAGCTTAAAATAAGCAGTCTGGAATTCCAACGGTCTTTGACTCTGTGCAACTATTGGCCACCCAGTAAAAAATGAAGGCCTCATATACCCAAAGCTTGCAGGTCTGTGAATATTAAGTGTTTTTCTTGGATTAATGGGTTTTTGTGCTGAGCTAAATGAGTAATGTGCAAACAGACCAGTGAAACATCATACATATAATGTTTTTTTCATGCATGCAGTTAATGTCTGGACTTCACGCATAACAAATCACCAGGTTAGTCAAGGTGGAAACGTATTGCTAGTATACTGTAATTCATATCAAGGTGGCCAGATACGTCTGCCTAAGAAAGTAAATTAGCAGTATCTCCTTTAAATCCCTTTTGGGAAATCTTGCTTTCTTGGGTGGTAAATTTAGCATGACAGGATGTGCTGGCATAGGGTTGTCCCCCCAACAAGACCATCTGTTGGCCATTGTGCCTGCCCAGTCTTATGGAGATTGGGCTTTGCTGCAGTTCCAATGCATGGAAGCTTACTTGGAGATTTTGATTTGGATAGAGAAAATAGTTAAAGGGTCTCTTGGGTGGATCATAAAGTTTCAAACCTGCATAAGTTTGCCACCACTCTTCTGAACTTACAAAAACCTTGCAGAGCTTAACAATTTTGATGACGTGGGGTCAGTGTAATAAAGTTTTGACCCATTATCAGAACTGTCACTTTTACATTAAACAATATTATATGCTTGCTAAAGTTTTAATTTAATAGTTACTGGAATGCTTTGTGGTTGTGAGCATTGTCAGTTGAGCGTCCACTTAGCACCAACCCTAACTAGAGATGCAGGCCACCAGGAGTCTCTGACCTTCTCCCCCGCTCTCTGACCCCCAAATTGATCTATCTGCTCTAGCAGCCATGCCATTGTCTTTTCCAGAGTCCCATTGTTAAGGATCATAGCCAGGACTGGTAGTAAAGCAAATATGCCCGAGGTAACAGCAGCTCTCTTGGGAACGGAAAGATTAGAAGAGGGATGGGTAGGAGGTGTTCAGGTTTGAGGTCACTACATGTGGGATGAATATCACGTTTCAAGCAAGGAATCAATCTTTAAACTAAGGCTAGAGAATAGTAATAAAGAGCCATTTGTTGTTTTGCACTAAATGGGTATTTCGAGAACGTGGGGTCACCGTTGCTGGAGGCAGTGGGTGTACCTTTAGTCATGTTTTATGAGAATGAACAACAAAAGAAATACTGAAACACATCTGGGCCATATTTGTTGCTTTGCACTATATTTTCCATGTGTTTGTGTTGTTTGCCCGTTTTATTCTCTACTTCAGCAGACCCCACAGGGGGGCAAAGAATGTGCAAATTAAATGTTTTCTGTTGTTCATTTCTACCCCCCCATTTTGTTCGCCTCAGCCCTACATGTTTGACTCCAGTAGTTTCGCCTTGTAGGAATGTGAGGCTTCCATCATTTATATCCCGTCTTCCCATAGATGTATTTTTGTTTGTGTCAGCGGAGCAAAAAAGCTTCCCTCAAAAACCTCAGTTCTGTGAAACAGTTTGAATTAAACTATTACTGACACAATGAAACACGAATACGACTCGATTAGTGCTTTAAAATAGAATGGTTACTTGAGATTTTTGGTTTTTTTGCTGTGATTTGGTCTGCTTTTTTTATTTCAGCAGTAAATAGCAAAGCTAAAAATCGGTCTGTAGAGTCTGTCTGTAGAACCTCCTGCAGTGTTTACATATGTGATTCTCACAAACATGTCAAGAGCAGAAGGCTATAATGGGCTCTGGTGAGACCTTAGTGCTCAAGACAGGGAAATTCTGCCATGTGTGTGTTCGTAAAGATGACACACACACACAAGCACAGATACACGAGCCAGTGAGGTATGCACTAAATTGATTGATGTCACCAGAGTGGCTCAAAGAATCTTGTGCCTTTATTTAATAAACCTCCCATGGTATAAGTGAGTGAGTAAAAGTGGAGAGCAAAGCCACGGGTCAAAGATCTTAGGCTTGGATATTTATGAAATGAAATGCTAAAAAATAGATGGTTGCAGATTCTGAGCTTTCTCTAGGGACACTGTGAGCGTCAGTCTCAAAGTCAGCATAAAGTCAACCATTAATAAAGGTTAGATGAGCTCGAACATTTATGTGTGTGTGGTAGGGAGAATGTCAGTGACACCTGGCTAGTAGACAACCTACCAAAACATCCTAGCAACCATCCACAACACCATAAAAATCTAGTTTTACCTTGAATTGAAAGTGCAATTTTGCTATCTTTAATACAATCAGTCAAAAACTTCTTTCAAGATGCAGCTCATTAAAGGTGGTGCAAAAGAACAAAAATTCTGAGCAACTCTTAAATTCTGAGGCCAGTGACATTGTATGCTCAATTAGTTTTAACCTTTTATTTTAATCCTAACACCTCCTCCTACTAAAGCACATTTTAAAGAACAACGACTACCAGGCAGTTTTCTCATTTGTGTTCTTAGAATATTACATTTCTGCTTTATATTATTCATTTGCTCTGTAATGAAATCAGCTCAGTTTCCTTGCCCAGCTGACCACTCAAGATGTGATATAGCAATTAACACCCCTCGTAAAAGTTTGCAGGGATCACCTACATTGAGATGCTGAGTTGCCACATTCTTCAGATCGTTCAATTTAAGAAAATGACTCAACATTTCATTGTTTTTATTTAATATCCAAAAATATAAGCAAATAACTTCCAAATAATTGGATAAAGTTTAGTCACAGAGATCACTATTTCTCAACTATGTGAAAAAAACGCAAAAAGTTATATATGGTATATTTTGAAGTGGTATATTTTGAAGTTTGCTTCTTTTTGGAAGTTTTATTTCGAACAGACTGCTCACATTATAAAATGGGACATACCTACTCAGACAAAGGAATACAGACATACCTGCTTGAGCTAGACACCATTAGGTCAGAGAGTGCCCCATAATGCTGAGCATGCAACCATGTCTAATCCCCCTGACTCGCTGCACAAAAATATCTGTTTGTGCATGAAGCAGCGTAGAAAGCCATTGACTTTTTCCACTTGTTCCCAATGTGACTGATGGTCAGAAAATGTAGTCTGACTTGTAATACAACAATGCTTTTATAAGAAACAACATTTACAACTTCCAGTTAGATGTTTCAGAGATTGATTATTCACTAGGCAAAGCCAAAATCTTCAATCCCAGTCTGCATTTTAATTTATGTTCTTGGTCTGTCATTTTATTAACATAACTGTTAACATCTTTTACTCTTTTAAGTCCATATGCTCTGTCAAGCCTTTTTTGAATTCTCTTTGAAGACACACAACCCCACTATCTTTTTAGTACGTTTCAAAATTCACTTTTGTATAGTAGCCAGTGCGGCATTTTTGAAAACTCAGTCCACTTGATACTGGCTAATGCAAATGAAGTACTCTGTTCATTAACTATTCTTTTAGCGCTTTTAGAGAAGAAATATTTGGAGAACAGAATTGCACTTCTAAGAACAGTTTCATAAATGTCATTAGGTTGGGAATCGGACTGCAGGGGTCGGGCTGGATGTTTTTGATTTCCCCGAAAAGAACCTGTAAGATTAGTTGATTTTAGAATTCGACTGCACTGCTTTTTTCCTAAAAAGAGCATAATGATCATAATTCATTGGTTTATTATTTAAACTTTATTGTTCTTGTTGTATGCTTTGATTCAGTGGCTTTATTGAATAGTAATATAGGGCCGAATGATTTCCATGATCAGTACATGATATGGACCAGTGTCTGTGAATATTAAGCCCCCAAAATAAATCTAAATATGAATTCTGCATGTACTGCATGTCTCTGTGTGAATAAATGGTGCAGATGTGCGTTTTGATAACCTTGTGAGTTCTCAAACACATGAACAAAATCTCTCTCTCTAAAATCTCTCAGAACAAACAGAAACCTTAAAAGGACTTAAAAGTTCAATTAAAAGTTTGGTGACAGGAAAATTACTGAATGTAATGCTAACACTACTACTACTAATAAAAAAAAAAAGAAATATTATTTTTAAAGGAATATCTAACAAAATATGTTTTTACCAGAATTTATGAATAATAATAAAACATGCCATATTTAATTTTTGTTCTCCATTCTGTCACGGATGGGTGTTCGGTTCCTTGCCGCTGTTGCTAAGTTGCGGACCCTTAATTTAATTTGATTTAATTACGGAGACCGTTTCTGCTTTTAATAAAAAATAAGTGTTTAATCTCTTCACTCTGTTGTCCTATTTGATACTGTTCAGTGTTTTGACACGCTGTATTGTTAAATCACTATATAAATAAAAAAGTGATTGATTCAAAACTAGTTTCCAACCTATATTAAAGATGTTTTCCTTCTTGTTTAGAAGGTATTAGCTGTTATTCTTTCAACTAGTGGAACAGCCTTTTTAAAAGAAATGAATTAGTTTGATGTACAGAGCACTAGTATGAGAGTGATCATGCACTGCTCTTTGTGCTGTATCCCCTACATGCCCTTCCTGTGGGGAGAAAGGTTGGCTGATTCTTTTTGATGCCAGATAGCAGAGGAATGTGCAGGCGCCTTTGTCTTCTCATGTTTGGCTACCTCTCGGTTGGCCCGGGCAGGGATCAGGGGAAGGGGGTCATCTGAATAAAAGGGGTCAGGTGTGAGTTTTTCTCTTCTATAATGATTCTATTGCCATATCTGGCTCATTTCGCTCTGGCTTTCTCTTTCACTCTTACACATTCCTGCCAAGTGTCAAAATATTGAGCCTACTGTGACTATTCTCTTTTGTTACCCATCTCGCCATCTCATCACCTTTTTCCATCTCTCAGGAGTGTGACTACTACTTTTCCACTTTTTTGCAGAGGGTATAAGACTGGCTGACTCTGTGTAGTCTCTGCTTGATCCGTGTTGCTGGGGCAACCGGATTCTGGAATGCAGGATCAGGAGTTGATTGTAGGGTGCTAAATGAAAAGCACACTTTCCCTCGTTAAAGTCGACTGCCGTCTCCGACTATCAGGTCCCATTTTTGGGAACTCTTGCTGATGTTAACTCTTGTTATTTTAATGTTCCCTAAATAAAAGCCAGTTGAGCGAAAGAAGACCGGCTATGCCAAAAACAAACCAGAAGCGGAGTGTTTTTGGTCTTAGACGTGTGCGCTACAGAATTGACGGTTTGACGTTAAGCCCAGTATTTCATACTCAAATTCCATATGCCACAGTCCAGCTCTCAGCCATGCCAATTCCCATTACGGTGGGCGATGTTGCAACGTTCACTGTTCCCCTGTGATGTCACAGATTTTTTAACAAGAATCGAAGGCGAGTGACAGCAGATGTAAACACAGCGCCGGTGGAAGCAGAGTGCGAAACCGGAGACGCTAACCACTGAAGCGAGACAAACTGTATGATGCATCTGCTCCCAAACTGTATCTGACTGTGCGTCAAAGTTAACTGACATTTTAGCATCGCACATCCTGGGACTATGAATGTCACACCCACTGCTTTTCCACTCAGAGGTTAGAAATGAGAAATTAAGATGAATGCTTTTTATTTCACTGTTGGGCTTCTGAGCTTAACGAATGATCGCAACGGTTTGCCACAAAGGCACAACAAATCATTGCATCATGAAGCGTTCAGCGAAAATGCCGTGTTTTTTTTGCTATAAACTTGTACCTGTTTTTTGAAAACTGCTAACAATGTATACCCCCATTTAAACAAATCGTGTGCATTTTGGCAGCACACACCAACATTCGAACTAAGGCAAGTACATTGCATTGTCTGATTACAGTAAGGATGTCTGCACTCTGGCTAGACAGAATTCCTGATCTCTTGACTATTTTGTCCTCAACAAGTCACTTACGGCCACTAATCTGTACAGTCAGTCCTGTACGTTATGCAATAATGGCCATTTCTATTGTCGGATGTTGTGAATGGTACCAAAATAGCGAACCGTACCATACTGCTTTTGGGACCCTTTTGTTGGGGTACCTAGCACAGTAGTTTGTTACCTAAAGGGTGGAGCTAGACTGCAGAACATTAACGGAAAATAGTTACTAAATAGTGCATGCAATTCCTTCACTCCTTCCACCATGCTGCTCATGTGTGTTGGGCTTGTTTACACAAGACTGTACAAACACACAAAAAATATAACATTTTATTTAAGAATTGTATACTTTCACTTCTTTTTATAGAATATATACATTTATACATTCCTTTATTGTAATATTTCATTGTAAAAAAAAAATATTTAAGAAAAATTGATGTGTTGATTTTTTCGTTTTCAAACGCCAAACCATCAGAGCTTTTAAGCTTAGAATTAGTTGAAAGCACTATTCATTGATGGTCGGTAATTGATGCGTTTGGCTTTAATTTAGATTTTTATTTTCACCCAGCCCCCATTGCGAAGGTGTTCAACTTTAAAAATCAGAATCAGAATCAGAATCACTTTATTGCCAGGTATGTTTGCACATACGAGGAATTTGTTTTAGTGACAAAAACTCTACAGTGCAACACGATAACAAGACAAGACAGATATAAAGAGAATTATGTACAACATACAAAAAAAAAATAAAATGTGCAACATTTATAGCAGTTAAAAACAGCAATAAGCATAATGTATATTGTTTTCCTCTTTGCTGCAGTCTGGCTTGCCTAGATTTAAGGCTGTGCGCATTTTCAGGTTTGTAGTCATAAGACTCCCTCAGAAACAACAAAGTAGGAACGTACGCCTTCATTTAGACTGGTTCATTTGTTATGAACGGTCTAATGTAAACCAATAGCACAGTGTCTGTGTTTGTTTTGGAATGTCGGTTGCACAGCTTTGCCCCTAGATAACGGTTAGGTATAAATTCGCGTTCGTAATGATATGTAAAGGTGTAATTAGGAGCCTAGTTAAGAGTCAAACATCTGGGGTTTGAACCAAATGACTTTTCTATTCCCTGTGTTTTACTGCCTCGCCAGACTCCTCCCTGCAATATTTTAAACGCCTTTGATCCTCGCCACACAGAAACACTCCAAGGAGCACACATTTATAAATAGAAAAGTGAGAGGAAAAAAGAAGTGAGGCTTTCAAAATGTCAAGGCAGCACCCCGTATGAAACATACTCTCACTTCATAGTCTTATCGGCCTTCCCAAAAGTGGAGAGAAAAGCTCTCCGGCATGAACTGGGACGTTAATGCGGCGGCCTGGTGATAATGCCTGTGCCGACTATGTCACTGGGCAGCTATTTCATGCTTTGAAAAAATGTTGTTATAACGGAGGACAGACGCTCGTTATCAGGAAGGGCTCAGAGATTGGAGTCAATTCATGGGGGAAAGAGCATGCTTAAAGTACAAACATGATATTTAAACAAACATGCCGCGCTCACTGCCAGGCCTCTGCAAAAACACAAGGTCTTCTGGACAATGGGATCTGTCTGGGCAAGTGTCAAAAGAAGCTCTCAGCTGGAATTAATGGGCTAAAGCAGGCAGGAAAAAACTCCCCTGGTTTCTTTTTCTTGCTCCTTTTTTGTGAAACAGCTTAGCTATTTTTTCTCAGGATTGTAATATATAGGTTTATATCATAACTGGTTTGTTTTGTAAATGCAGTGATTTCCGATCGCTGCCTGCTTTTAAGATGATGAGATTAGTGTGATACGTGGAGCTAGACAGTGAGCTACATTAAGTCGGTCAAATCATTGTGTTCCTCCTAAGTATGGTTTTTCCCTCCAGCCAGATGTTACAGGCTGTTTTGTAGCGCTAGTCAGGTTGGTAGTTGCTTTGTTAGCCTGGACGATGTACTGAAGACGCAATGATGCATAACACGGAAATAGAGGGTTGACCCAAGAGGCTTCGTAAGGCCGTAATCACTTGTCCATGATGCCCTGCAGATAAGATGGCTTTTGTGTGCCACAGTGTTTGTTAAAGTCATCAAGCACTCGTTCTTTAATTGCTTCCTCAATCCGCTATTAGAGGCTGATAACCTTGGCAGTAGCAGTCTCTTTTTTTCAAACTAGATTTGTGTTGGTTTCCAAGAAAATTGTAGTCTGTAACAAATCGTTTTTTTCCCAAACATGCATTTATTGCTTTTTCAAGTTATAAAGTTCTTACAGTACCCTGAATATTTAGGACGTTAAGAAAGGCCTACTGGACTACATGCATTTTTCAGCATTGCAAGCTTAAACTTCTTCATCCACTAAAGCCATTAGTGATGATTCAACTACATGTGTATGGGAATTTGAAGTAATCTTAATGTAAAATGTAAAAAATAAATGTAACAAATCAAAATAATAAATGCCAATATTTATTGGCTAAGTTTAGAATATATTTTTTGTATTGAGGCAAGTCAAAATGTTGGCAGGACAGTTGCCAACAGTGGCCCAAATCCTCCTATTGAGGCCAGATATTATTCATGGTTTTATGAAGTAATAATTGAGTTCATTTATAGTACAAGTATTCTAAAGTGAAATTAAAGTGGGGTAGAGCTCTATTAAAGCCCCTGAAAAAAGTCTGGGAACCGAGAGCATGATATGATTGAAGTTGGGAAAGGAGGGGTGAGGTGGGGTGATGGGAGCTTAGCCGAGGGTTCCCTCATAATACTCTTGGTTCTGACACTGGAATCTCAACTATGTCTCTGGAGTCTCAGGAAAGAAAAAGATCGAGAAAAGAGTGAAGCGGGAGGTGGAGAGAAAAATCGCTGAGAAAGTTTATATAAGCATGTGAGCAGGAGGCCTGTGAAGGCTGAGGAATGCAGGAGCCCAGCAAACAGAATTAACCAAGCCAGTTCAAAGAGAAACGGACCACTTTTTAAAGTGCAGACCAGGGGAATACACGTCTTAAGCTGCTCTAACTTATTCCTCTGCTTCCACCACCTCCACTACATATGTGAAGCGGTGTAGAGTCACTCTCTGAAGGTCAGAGAATTGCTCAGAGTTAGTCAGGCCTTGCTTTGATGATATTCACAGCAGTTCTATGAACGTCAACTGTGCTTACAGGAGCTGCAGTCTTGTGGCTTATTACGCATCCTCATCCAAAAAAAAAAAAAAACATGATATTGACAGTTTTTTTGATGGCAACTTGTCTCTTTCTGAAAATGAGCACTAGGGATAAACAGGGTTTTACATATTATAATCCTCTATTTGACAACCCTGGTAATCTTTTTCTGGCTTTCTAATTTGGTGCAATTGCCAGCTTTTCATTCACATACAATTAGTAATTTCTCAAACTGAAACTGTGCCATGTGTTTATATGTGTGTATAAAGAAGAAGCCAGGGTTTCTTCAGGAGTCTATCATTGACACTTTTAGCCCTGTGCACTATTAGAACATTAAATCTCTTGAAACACTCACTCTGGTTTAGTTTGTCCACCAACAATATCCAACATCAGATTTAACGCCTCCCCAGTTTTTCTGAAACCATCACACAACTTGGGGCTGATATTTTTTAACTAATTTTGGCCGATGCCAATACTGATAAATTTATATATTATATAAGATTCGTAGTCATAGTTTTATTTTATTTCACATTGCTGACGTTATGTAATTGCTAGCACATGTGAGTTAATCGACATATTGGCATAATGTTTTGGCAAATTTCAGGCTCATGCCGATATTTATATTTTTAAGCCATTATTGACAGCTTCCAATATCAGTCTGATAATATTGTGCATCTTTAGTTTCTACTCTAAATAAATGCTGCTTAAATGCTTTTCAATTGTAATTTTTCACAATATTTCTGTTTTACTGTATTTTTTTTTTTAAAAAATAATAAATAAATAAATGCAGTTTTGGTAAGCATGTCATCTTTCGAAAACAACAAAAGATCTCACAGACCCCAAACTTTTGAACTTTGTTAATTATAATTGCATTTAATGGTAGGACAGGAATTTTTTTTACAAAATAAATCATAATATAAACATTTTGATTGTAGTGTAGCAGTTTGCATAATAATAATTTCTAAGAATTTCTAATACTTCTTATTTTTTGAAAGATGCAAATTTACATAAATATTTTTAAGTGAAAATGATCAAAGCTGGATTGGGTTGTATGATGATCAGCACATAGCATGTCGGTGAACTCATATTACCCAGTAAGCCATGTGTCCAATCAGACCCTTCTCTCTGACCCTCATTTTGGGAATGTTGAGAAACAGTAGAAGAGGGAAGGCTGCATGGAGGCTGTGCTATTCCCCAATCCACTTAACATTCCAATCATCATGGCCCTTGATACTCTCAACCAGGACCAAACTTTAACGTGTCAAGTCAAGATCAGAAACCCTTCATGCTTGTTAGCTCAGTGTGGAGATGGTGTAGTCATGGCCGTCTCATGATCTAATCAGTCACTGGGATGTCGAACCAGTCTGAGAATGAAATGAGCTTCCTTTCTGTCTCTCTTTGCACACACACCTATGTGCAAGGTCAGCCATGTTGAGTCAGTGCGAGCAGTTCTCATTGTTCATCGAGGCACTCAGGTTGCTGTGAAATGTCTCGCTTCGGGGTGAAGAAATGAACAGACAAAGCAGTCAGAAAGAAAGACCTGCTGTATTTCTGTCATCATATTCTATAGCTTCAAGGCAGGTTTCACAACTTCCTCAACCACAGCCGATTGAAAGGTGTGGCAGAATAGCTACAAAACAACCTTAATGCACTGGGTGAATCATCACAATTACAGATGTATGGATTGTGTTTGAATGCACCAAGACGTTTGTGGGAATTTCCAAATTCCAATTCTTGTTTGAACTCAACCGGGCAACTTCTATCGCTAGTTTGTAGATAAAGGATTCACAATCGGGGGAAATATTTTCTATAAACTATAAAAATGTTGCACTGAAGATTTTTACCAGCATTTAAGCTTGAGCTTTAATGCTGAAGAATGCCTGAAGCTTCTTTATAACAATAGCTTCATGTTAGTCAGGGCTGGTTAGTATTGTAAAAGACTTGTGATTATGAAACAGAATCCTGTTTGAAATGTTTATTTTTAGGTAAATGTTCTTTCATGCCAACTCAGATGCAATTCATTCAGGTGAATTATATTAATAATATTCTTCAAATAATGAAGCACTTTTGGCACTAGATGTGTCATTTTTAATAGTTCTGTAACTATTTCGATTCTTCATCAGTTGAGTCTGTAAATTTTAGCAATAGAACAGCAATAAGCAGATAGTAATTTAGGGATGCACTGAAATTAAAACTATAGGACAAAACCAGAAAACATGAACCAAAATGCTTTATAATAATTATTTATTCTTTCATCAAATAAAAATAAAAACATTTTGTCAACGTTTTAATGTCACCCAATACAATTATTTAGAGTTCGGGCTCTAAATAAATTAATGAATTCATTAATTCATTATTTATTTATTGATATTTTTAACTAATTATCAAAATAATGTATAGCCCTACAAAGATAATATTACGGACATTGCTTTTTTGCTGAACATGAGTGAGCGGTACATGAGGAGATTGCACATTCATACAGCAGAATACTGAGCGGAGCAACTCCCTCCATCCTATATTTTCTCTTACCAGCATTTTTCTTTTCCAAAAACCAAAAATAAAAATTTCTGCGGTTTAAACTTCAAACTACAGTAAATATGAAGTGAATTTTAGCTTAGTATGGCCTTTCAGCATCAGGTTTTGTGGGAGTGTGCTTGCGTTGGTGAAGTCATCATCCTGTTGACTGCTTTTTCAGCAGCAGCCTTTTGAGCTTGAAGGAGCTGCTCTCTTTTGTGTGTATCCCTCTGTCATCCAAATGAGCACTCAAGCATGGACAGTCGTTTGGCAGAGACAAAGCTCATTTTCTGTCTCAGCCTATCTCTCTTCTGCTACCACCTCTTTCTCGTCCACATCTATCGTTAAGCTCCTCTGACTCCATTTGACACATTCTCATACTCTGCTAGCTGCTCACAGACACACACACACACACACACACACTCGTTTGGCTTTGTTATTCATTATTCTCAGCCAAATATCTTCAAATAAAATATTTTTAGACATTTATTTGATATAAATGTCTTACATTCAAAGTCTTTCACAAACACACCCTCGGTTCAGTACTCTTAAACCTCTACACGTGCTAAACGAATCCTTTACAAAGTTCGGTTTAACAATGTCAAGGGTGATTTATGACGTTGCCAAGGCAATTACTATTGCTTGTACTTGTGGCAAGGGATTTGGACAATTAAAATTATATATGTAATTCATCCCACGTTATTTGTGCTACAAAATGAATTATACATAAAATCAAGCGACTTTTGAGAATGCTTTTATCTTTGACAACTTTTATCACACTGTTAAATCTGATTATTAGAGTTTCTTGTAATCGTTTAAACACAATTGTGCTTCTAAATATTGTTGTGGAAACTGTGACACATTTACTTGATTATATAGCTTTTTTTAATCAACTTTTTTTTTTTACTCTCACTTTTGAATATATTTAATGCGTCCTTGCTGCATAAAAATGTTCGGTTTTTTGAAAAGTGTAATCTCACAGACTCCAAACTCTTTTGAAAATGTTAAAATCTAGTTAAAAAACGAATAAGTCTTGCTTTTTTCAGTCGCCTAATTTCTTATGCATGTTCCTTCATTGAGAATTAACTGTTCAGAGCTTTTACAACGTTGAGTATATAACAGTGCTGATCTATGGGCCACCCTACACCGACAGCCACGGGCAAGATGAAGTGAGCTATCCGTTTCCTTTCTCTCACCTCGTATATTGGAGCCTTAAGCTATCCAGCTAAAGTCAGGTGTTACAGATCAATGATGAATGAAAAATAATGCCAAAAAGGTCAAATAAAATAGCCTGAGCCTGTGAAAAGCATTTTTTTCTTGTCTGTTTTTAAAGGAGCAAGTCTCTTTTTTTTCACGTAACACCCTTGAGGCTCCTTCTAGTCCTCTGAGTTTGCTAAAGCCCAGCAGAGCAAGTTAAGAAGACAAAGAACCAGAACTGGCACCGTGCACCGTGCAAAAAGATTGTTCTGGAACAAATCGGATAACGTTGCCTCTTCCTTGTTTCGCATGTCGTTGTGCAACATGCTTGTACTTTGCAACTAAACATGAACGCCGAGTCGGCTCAAATGAAATTTGAGTGAATGAGAGTGTTCTTGAATGTTTGCAACCTGAATAAACACTAGATTTCTTGACCAGCTAAAGTTCAGGGGCTCAAGTTTAATAGGATCGAGTTTGCAACGACAAGAGCCTCCCTGTTCTGGCAGGAATAAACTTTGGCCAGGGAGTGTCTATCTAGCTCTCTTTCTTCATTCACGCACCCCACCTGCCCGCCCTCGGTAACGATGAGATCACTCGGCTACTGATAACATTACAGGTCTTTTCAGGCAAGCCAAATCTTTATTGCACTTAACAAAGCCTAAACTTATTCAGTATGATACAATAAAATATAAGCAAGATACAATAAAATGTAATGAATCATTCTGCAACATAAATTCCACCACACCTTTCTTACACTACCGAGCCTGGCCAGATCACGGTCCAAGTGCTGCCTTGCTGTTTTACTCTCTCGCCATCATATGTGACGGATTCGAGTGCTCTTTGTATGCAGACCTGCTGTTTGCTGACTGACTTCTTCCTCCCCCATCTCATTCCTTTATGGCAGTGAAACAGAGAGTTTTGCCCATCTGAATAGGCAGACTGTTGACACAGCTGACAGCAATGCAGCACACATGTGAAACGTCTCTAATGTTTTGTGATTGCTAGGCAGAGCCCTGAACAGGTGACTCTGGCTTTAAGCAAGCAAGTTTAATAAAGGCATTCTACACTTAGAGGACCAATAAGACCATCTATAGGAGGTATTAGGTTCGCACTTAAATCTATCAAAGCCACTTATCTGCTTCTAAGGCTTCCATTATCATAGGCAAAGCATGATGGGTATAGGATATTGTGGCTGTGAAATGCTATTATTAAAGGTATACTTGGGGTTTTACACTTGGAGAAAGAAACATACAGTATGTGTGAAGTGGTTTGTGCTCATTTGTGATGAATACTTGCATCTTCTCAATGACTAGGAGTGCCACTAAAAATGTAAATAGATTAATTAGTTTTTAAATCGAAAGCAAGTAGATACATTTAAAACTCTTTATTTCATGTTTAATGCACCGGTTATTATGCATACTTTATAGTTATTATCATAGTAAGCAAATAAGACACATGTGAGACACCATGAAGTGTTACCAAATAATAATAAAAACATTGCTTTATTTTAGGTTTATTTTGTTGTTTCTCGTTAAAAGTGTAATTATGCATTTAAGTATTGAATAATATGAATGTATTTGTGCACTATTTATTAGTAAGTACATTTAACGTGAAACAAGGATAATTTAAAGTCTTCACTTATTTTAACGAAATATAATAACTGGTGATTAGTTTCTTCCTTTTACTTTTAAATGGCCCTCCTATTCATACATATCATACGTAGAGGAACTTTATAGAAAAATGGCAGTTGATGTGTCTTAGAAATGACCCTAAGCTTCATTTCATGTTCTCCTCAGGTGTGATCCGGACACAGGAACTGCTGGACCATGAGACCGTACCTCACTACTGGCTGACAGTCTATGCTACTGATCGTGGTGTGGTCCCGCTGTCTTCCTTCGTGGAGGTCTACATCGAAGTCCAGGATGTCAACGATAATGCCCCACAGACCTCCGAACCTGTCTATTATCCATCTGTCATGGAGAACTCGCCCAAAGATGTCTCCATCATCCAGATTGAGGCGTTTGACCCAGACACCAAGTCGAGTGAAAAGCTGTCCTATAAGATCACTAGCGGGAACCCCCAGGGTTTCTTCAGCATCAACACTAAGAGCGGTATGTAATTCAAAGTGTTTCTATGTTTTCATCTTACAGACCTTCTAGCACTCGATTTGAAGATGCAGAGGTTGACAGGAATAGACTGAGAGTTTGAAGTAACCAAAGTTATCAAATGTGGGATTCACTGGACATAAGGAAGATTTGTAAGACATAAATCATTTCTATTTTAAAATATTTAGCACACATATTGGGCAACAACTACATTTAAAACATGTTCTGTCTCATAGATGTTGTACAGCACTGGTAAATTAATTATATACCGGAGTACATTTTGCATTAATTTTGGGGGGGAAAAAATTAATTTCAAGTTCAAAAGTAACATAAAAAAGAAAAGAAATTAATACTTTTATTTAGCAAGGACACATTAAATTGATTAAAAGCACTAAAGAAATTTATTACAAGGTTGCAAAAAATTCTATTTCAAATAAATGTTGTTTTTTAACCTTCTATTTCTCAAAGAATCGTAAGGAAATAAATAAAAAATCAAATGTTAAGCAGCTAAATATAATTATTGTAATATTAAGGCTGTTGAAAAGACTGCTTTGCCAAGAAATAAATTAATATTGAAATGTAAAACAGCCTTATGTTATTTTAAATTGCAAAAATATTTTACAGTATTACTTACTAAAATCTTACTGACCCCAGCAGTGAACAGTAGTGCATATGGTACCTAACAGCACTTCTGTTAATTATTTGTTCCGCTGACACACAACTGGTTTGCACAGCATATTCTGTTCAAAAGGGCCTCTTCATTTCAGTATGATGAAAACGATCCATCAATGAAGATATCCATCTACAGCATGCACATAAACAGTTAGAGATAGGTTAGCTATGTCCTGATGCTCTTCTGAGATTCTTTGAGTCAGTTTTTTTATGTAAATCTACTGAAGCATAAGGCTCAGTGAGTAAGTGTTTCGTAGGCACATTCAGCTGCTCTCGGATCTACTCCGTGTTCTTGTTTTCTCACCATGCCTCTCTCTCTGTTGCTTTCCTCTCTTTCTCACTCTCTTCATGGATCACTGTGTACGCATATGGGGTTTGCTAAATGGACCCACACTGAATATTTTATACAGCTATGGTTCCCCCTCCTCGTCCTCTTCTCCCCCATAGAGTAGAACATGATTTCGCAAGGCATACCGAGGAGAATAGGCGTAAAAAGGTGCAAACAGAGGCCCGGCAGCTGTAGAAAACCTTGAAATGATTCACACTTCAAGTTCAGGAGTTTTCAGAAACATGTTAGGTCAGATTACCTAGCGCCTGCAATGTCTTCACTATTGTTGTCTGAACATGTTTTAGTGCAAAGTACAAATAACCTTTAAAGCTTAACTGAGGGAGATTAGCGGATAGCTAGCAGCTAACGTTTTAGATCATTAAGACACGCTACCATTCAAACGTTTGTGCTCGGTCAGATTTTTTTGGTTTTTGTAAAATACCTCTTCTACTCACCAAAGCTGCATTTGACCAAAATACAGCAAAACAGTAATATTTTACAGTATATTATTTACAATTATTAATTTATTTACAATTTTAAAAAATATATTTTTATTGCTGAAAGTTTTCGTTTAATGGCGGTGTTTTGGCTATTACTCCAGTTAATTATTCTAATAAACAATAATAGTAATAATAATAAACAACAAAACATTATTATTAATAATAAACAATAACAACAGTAATTATTATTGTTGTTGTTGATGTTGTTGCTTAGTATTTTGTACAAACAGTGATAGTTCCTGTGATGATTCTAAAGTTAAAAGAAAGATTTATTCAATATTAGAATGTATGAATGTTTATTCATTACCGCAAATCCAAACATTTTAAATACTTAATACTGACACACATTCGGTTTCTTTTTAGCCAAAAATTGGTATTTTCACATAACTTTGTGTGTATCTATCTGTTTAGGTGTTTAAACGTGGTTTCTGGATCGCACCTCTCTCTCTCTCTCTCTCTGTCTCTGTCTCTCTCTCTCTCTCTCTCTCTCTCTCTCTCTCTCTCTCTCTCTCTGTCTCTCTCTCTCTCTCTCTGTCTCTCTCTCTCTCTCTCTCTCTCTCTCTCTGTCTCTCTCTCTCTCTCTCTCTCTCTCTCTCTCTCTCTGTCTCTCTCTCTCTCTCTCTCTCTCTCTCTCTCTCTCTGTCTCTCTCTCTCTCTCTCTCTCTCTCTCTCTCTCTCTCTCTCTCTCTGCGTTCATGCTATGGGTGTGTGCACAGCGGCTTGAGCGTAGAAAATGGCGCACAAGTTCTGATTCGACTCTTTCATCTGAATGGTTTAAAATTGCTTGAAAGTGTAAATTGGCAAAGGCAAAACACATGCAAATGATAAGCTTAACTCTGTGATTGAGACCATGAGACGGATCGTCTACGATCTGTTGCCCTCCTGTGAGCTACAGATCAGTTTGTAAATTTGTAATTAATTCCATGAGAATTATTAAGCTTTTTAAAAAAATGGCAAATCTGAGCAAATGTTCATATTTTGAGATATTTTCTGAAACTTCTGAATGTGATATTATATATATATATATATATATATATATATATATATATATATATATATATATATATATATATATATATATATATATATATTTTATTCAGTCTCATTACTGCCTAGGAGGAACATTTACTATTATAAAGAGATTTATTTTTGTAATTTAATTTAATTTTTTTTTTATGGGCGTGCTTTCTGGAAATGCACAAGCTTTTGTGGATGGAGTGAGTATGTGCAGCAAGTCCACTTAAACATTGTTCAAATTTGTGAACCTGAAAGCAGTCAGTCTGAGAAAGTAGCCTTGAAGTTTTATTTGAGTTGAAGGTTTTGGCCAGTCTGTGAAAGTTGGTGGCCAGCCTCTCTCACAGTGTTTTACTGACTTGTGTGGTCTTTTTTCCCCATGCAGTTACATACACAAATGTGACGGTTATTTTTGCTAGCAGTGGCCAATGAGAGTTTTCAGACCAAATAAGGGTTTGTCCTCCAGCAGACTGTGTTCTCTCAGTAACGGTTCCACACTTGGATTCGCTCCAGGGAAAGAAAGAACGAAAAGAAAGGGAGGAAAAAAGAGGAAAATCCGAGGCAGTCTGACTTTTTAGTAGAATATTAACCATTCAAGGAGGATGTGTGTGGATTATTAAAGTGCCTGTTACCAAGAGTAAAAGAGATAAGACTCTATTTAAGCAAAAAGTGCTTTTGCAACACTTGTAGTTTTAAGGCCGGAAGTTGTTTGTGGTTCACAGGATTTCATGAAACATTTTGTCATTTTGCAAGTGCATATCAGATCTCCAGAGGAAAGGCTCTGCAAAGCACAACTGGACTTGTACAACCATATCGGTATGTAATGTAGACGGTACATCTTTTGTCAGAAGCACAGGGTGCTCACCCACCCAAACACTCACAGACTCAGACATAATATAATATAACTGGGAGTAATCAGGGATGGGTCCGGCTCTTCCTAGATAACATACAGCTGCACAGCGTGTACATGTCTGGAAATGAGTACAGTTCATTGGAGGAGGTCTTCTGTGCACAGATGTTACATTTATTTATATTTATAAGCGGTTTCTAAAAAATAGATAATAAAAAAGGTTTTCAATGAGTGAAAAAATACAGCCTAAAGGCACTTTCGTTAACTACAACTAAACCTGTTGGGGGTTTTTTTGTTCCGAAAATCAGATGTCTGAGTATTCGATTTTTTTAAAAATGAGAAATGTTACGTAATTGAATAAATAAGTTAAAAGTACTAAAATGATTCAAACAAAAGCTGAAAAAATGTGTAAAACTAAAATCTAAAAATAAAAGCTAAATTAAACTTGTCAATAAACACTTGCATGCTGAAATACTAAAATAGCGCTGTGTCGAGGTTGATTGGTCTGGCTGCTTGAATTTCCTTTAGCGCAGATTTGCACAGGCTTATCTTGGGTGATGAATGAACAAGACAATGCTCTCCCTGCTTTACTAAGCATTTCACAATAACCAGGAGTATAATCCATTTAATCATGATGACTTGCACTACTGTTTGAATTTTGAGCCCATAGGGAAAAGATTTCACTTACTAACTCAGAATGAAAATGAGAGGATATAAAAAACACACACTAAACAGCCTCAGAATGATAATGATATGTTTCAGTCACTTATCTGTTTAGAAATAAATTTACATTTTCAGTCACTGCCTGTAATAAATGAAAGTTTGGGTCAAATTACAGTGACTGCCTCAAAAAAGATGGGACTTAAATCCACACTAGACTTTGAGACGTTTCACTGAGAAGAGATCCGGGCTAAATCTCTATACTCGGGTACAAACAGCCATTTTGTGTGTACCTGTGTGAAAGAGGAAGAGCGTGCTGACATTAACAATATACTACAATAGTCATTTCAACAATCATAACTTCTTGGCAACATTTAAAATCTCTTTATGCACTTCAAAGCAATCAAGCAATTAACTCATAACCTTTATCACAGGTTGCAATAACACCGTAGCTACCTGCGATGTTTATATTTGAACAAGGTTTCCATGAATGCTTCGTTGAATCTGGAGTTTAATTGTTATCACCGCTGACCTCTATTATTAATTTTTCTTCTTTTTTTTTTTTGCCCAAACCGTCACGCCTGACGATAAAGCAGTTAAATATACAGCAGGCCAAACCTCAGTAATTACATGCTCAGAAACAGCAGAGCCCTGCGCTGGCGCGTCTACAAAGCTGCCCTGCAAAAAATAGGACCTGTGGGAAGAAGCAGAATAAACTTGTTTGTTGGTTCGCCGGTAGATCGGTGAAGAGCACATCTGCAGCCTTGGAGTTTGATTGTTTATTTCTCAGCTGACATTTTTCTCTGCTTGGTCACAAAAGCACCTTGGATGATATTGACTGGTTGGTTTAGCTGTTTGTGCATGTGTGAGGTAACTAAGGCCTTTGATGAGAGGCTTTTTTTTGGCAACAGTAAACAGGTCTTAGAGCTGCCTTTGTGTTTCATTGAAGGGAACATGTCATGGAAAACAGGATTTTCCTTGATCTTTTGAAAAGTGTTTATTGTACAATATAGACATACTCAAATGTGCACAACACAAAGCCTTCACCCCAGTACAATTAGAACATTTCTAGAAAATAAGCTGCAAGCCAGCTCATTCAAAAACAGGCATAGCTTTAACATCTATATTTGATATATGAGCATATTTGCATAATATGCGCAATGCTTTTTATTTTTAATTAATTTATCCTTTCATCCATAAGTTATCTCTTATTTATTTTTTTCATTTATTTATTCATGCATGTATTTTTGCATGACGGATGCATGGATAGATAGATAGATAGATAGATAGATAGATAGATAGATAGATAGATAGATAGATAGATAGATAGATAGATAGATAGATAGATAGATAGATAGATAGATGGATGGATGGATGGACAGATAGATAGATGGAATAGAATAGCCTAGATTAAAAAAAGAACTGTGCACATTTTTGCTTTCAGTTTAACATTTGCAGCAATTCAACATCAGTTGCTTGAATTCAATTCAAGCAACAACAAAATACAAGGTAGAGCATAGAACTTTTATAAACAAAATGAATAAAAATACACCATGCTATATGGCTAATATAAAGTAACAAATGACTTCCACAAAGTTTAAATAGGTATACAGATATTTTAAACAGGTGCTTTTGCATTTAGTTTTGAAACAGTTAGCTCAATGCATTCTACTCACGTGATGAATGAAATCTATCTGATCTATGTGCTATCTGTGCATCTGTGATCTATGTGCTATCTTGGGCATACATATATATATATATATATATATATATATATATATATATATATATATATATATATATATATGCTCAAACCTAACCCTTACAAAAAATCATTTTGCATTGTTACACTTTCAGATATATATTTTATCTTTTTTTTTTGCCTGTCAAAAATTTCAGGTTTCACCATCCTTGTGGGAACATATGGTCCCCTTAGTGTAGCATAAACAAATGCACTCACACAATTTAAGGTAAAAGACAGTCAGGCAATAAAGAATATGCAGAATACAGCTGCCTTAAAAATCCAGCTCGTAACATCTAGACTGTAATTTTCTCTGACACCTGCGCGCCACAGCCACACTCGACAAAAAGCACTAGAATTTTTCCATGGAAGATACCTGGCAGAGAAACAACGATCCCTGTTGAGTTAGTGTTTTGTCCTAGAGCTGCATTCAGAGGCGTTGTGAGCGCAGATTTGTTCAGCGAGTGTAGCTGAGGATAATGACACACACTGCAGGTGAACGGATTGTTCTCGTCTTTCAGGTCATGCAAAAGAGTCTGAGTCTGGTTAACCTGCTCATACTGACCTCAATCCCTTTTGCACAGGTCAGTTAAAGTGATAAAGTGAGTGTGTGGGTGTGAGCTTGCATAAATGCGGTGTGTATGTACATACACGTGTGTGTTCCTGCATGAGCGTTCATGCATTAGCTTACACGGTCCTTCTGCCCCACCGTTCTTTCACACCATCATTTTCTCACTTTCTCTGTATCTTTAAGGTCTTTCCCAGAGGCCTTTGCTTGGTGCGAGGTATGTGGGTGGTTCGCTAGTCTCTCTGTCTTTTCCTTTGCCCTCATGAAATGCTTTCTCTGAATGACTGCGCTATGCTTTTGCTCAAGCGTATGTGTAAGAGAGATCCTTTTCATGCTCTACCTGTCGGTGAAGAGAAATTAACCTATCTGCCTGAAAGCTGCTTTCAGCCTGGTTTTCGAAAGCACCCCGCTGAGTTGGACTTCGAATGATGTGATAAAGGAAAAGGTTTTATGTGAGCACCGGTGTATTTGCACAAGTGAACGTGACTACTCATTTCTCAGAGTGGAAGCGCATGTGTGAAGAGACATGGATCAGATATCAGTGTATGCTTCATGACAAGAGCATTTTCAGCTTAAAGGGATAGTTCAGCTAAAAATTAAAAATTTACTCACCCTCATGTCTTTTCAAACCTGTGTGACATTTTAGTTTCTGAAACATAAAACGTATTTTGAGAAATATCTCCCATGTTTTCATCCCAACAAATGGAAGTCAGTGGGCACCAATGTTGTACGGTTCCAAATATTTTGTATTGTGCAGAAGAAAGTCAGTCATGGTGTTTTGGAATGACACAAGGCTGAGTGAATGATTTTAGCAAAACTATGACTTATCATATATATCACGGCATATCATATGCTGCCGTTTTGTAAAAAAATATGTTTATTACAACACATATTCATTGTAGTTATTTTTGAATGGCGCTGTTCTGACATTTTACTGGGCTTATGTTTCAATTCCTTTTTCTTGTGAAATTTCAGAAAATTCAAAAATTGAGAATGTAATGTTAAATTTAGATTATTTTAACAATGTACCTTTTTTATACTTATGAACTTTAGATTTTTTTTACATTATAAACCTTTACTCATTTTTACTTATATTAATCATATGGTCAGTGTTGTTATTGTTAACTATTAAAATCATCATTAATAATATGAAATTAATCTAAACAAATAAATAATAAATAGAAAAACTTAAAAAATGTTAAAATGTTAAAATGTTGCCTAAAAATAAGTTCAAGTTTTAAAAAGTAAAATGAAAATGAGATTTGTAGAAATATTTAAATACATGCATGAAAAATTCAAACAAACTAATTAATAAAATGTTTTTAATTATTTTTAATTGAAATTATACAAAATAAAAGCAAATCTAAAATATACCACATGTAATATAATAGTATATTAATAATACTTAAATAGCACTGCACGTGTGGAGTGTTTATTTTGGACCGTGAGTATGCTGGTAGTGTGAGTATGAGAATAATTTCTTTAGCTGGCAGGCACAAGCAGAAAGAATTGTGTTCAGTATAATGCAGACAGCTCTTGTTCTGGTGTACAAACCACACACACACACATATACACACATTGCTGGAAATCTCAGATCTCTGGTGTAATACCTGATATCTGCATTAGCTCTCTCTTTGTCCTCTTACCAGAGTAGTTTTAGCTCGCTGTTCTGACAGTATCAAGAGCACTGGCTGCTGGGATAGAAATCAGCTCAGGTAATTAGAAGTCTACGAGCCACCTCTGTGCCTTTGAGCTCTGCTCTGCTTGTTTAATTGGAGTGAAAGGAGGATATAGCTGCAATGATTCACAAGGCCTGCTTTCCTCTGCTTTCTCCTCCTTTCCACCTTCCTATCAACTTTCAGCAAGGCCCTGTTTTTTTTTAAAAAGGAGAAAAAAAAGGGTTGTTATACAACAATGCCATGCGCTCTTTTCAAAGGGTTCAACCTAAAGTAGGGAAAGCTTGAAAAGAAATGGATACTATGTCCAACGACTTCCTGTCGTTTCCTGTCTTTTAGGCTCCCACAGTTGGCACGAGGTACAAAAGGTTATTAAGGATGGAAAACTAAAGCGAAGTTCAGGGGGAAAAACACATACACACACAAATCACTCTCCCTCCCTCTCACTCATTCCTGTGGATAATGTTGCAGGGTTTTAGATGCTTGTGAAGCATATCCACCAGCACACCTGTCCTGCTTGTTTACCGCTAACCTACGGATTTCACACACCAGAAATTTCCCTGATATTCAACCCAGCCAAGCAAGCACAAGTCCATGAATGCGTTTGACCTCTGACAGAATCTTTGCATATATATATATATATATATATATATATATATATATATATATATATATATATATATATATATATATATATATATATACATTGACAAATAATAAACAGTGTGATTTGCCATTGTAAGAGAAGCTTGATACATTAGTATACATTTTTCCCTTCAATGTGATCTTTTCTATTCCAGTTTAATATGCAATTATATATAAGCCATTCAAAGGCTAACCTATTTAGTCACATACCTTATTTAAGACAAGCTAAAGCTTCAAAAACATGAGTGGGATATTGTTAATGTATTGTATGCCAGAGAATAAAGCGTAAAAATATCTTGAATTTGGTGTTAACCATAGACCTTATTACTGGCATTTAACCAAAAATGCAGTAAATGAAATAAAAAAATAAAAAATAAAAAAATCAATTTTATAAATCATTCAGAGTTCTTGCAATTGCTTTTGTTGCCATGAGTGGTACAAAAACAATTCATCCTTAAAGGACAGGACAGATACATTTTGTGGCAGCGTGCCATACCTTGTGATGTAGGAAAAAAAAATCAATGCTGCAGTCTTAATGCTAACATGACCTTGCGCGCATATGTTCACACAGAGGTGGGAATGCAGTAATTTAGTGTTGTAAATCCAGGTCATCTCCATGCATGAGTGAGCCTTGAGCTCTGGAATACTCAAATCAAAAAGAATGTTTTGAAAGAGACATTATCTGCCAGGGATTTGTCTCTTTATTCTTGTTCATTCCCTCTCTCTCTCTCTCTCTTTTTGACCCACACTCTAAATGGAGTTAGTACACCAAATAGAGCGGAGGTCTGAAAGCTCAGTGTTAGTAATCTCAGTCACTCTCAGATAGGAATTTCCTGCTATCAGCTGCCCCATTTCCAGGGGCCTTTGGATGCTAAATGTGGAGACTGAGCTGAAGCCACTCGACAAGACTGATGGGATTTATTCAGATGATGTCTGCTTTATCTACCAATGAGTTTGAGAGGTCCTCGTTTGAGAAATGCCTGGAGACGCCATCACTTACTTGACTCTATATTTACAGAACACATACTGTACACTCACAAATACACCGTATGGCTATTTAGTGTTTTATTTAAATGTTTATTTATTTTATTTAGATTTAGCATGACATAAAAATAATAATCTTGATTTTGCCCAGAATTGTAATACCGGTGCATATCTAGCAGTTACCTCTGTTGCTTATGGCATCTCTATTTGTAAACTCTGATTAAAATAAATTACTTTAGGTCAGGTACTTTACTTTTAGCTACTAAACACTGTCAGTGTAAAAGCTTTTTACGGGTAATGTATACACTATTTTACATGAACAGTAGTATGGTTAGTAAAGTATAATAAACTGAAGTCTTTTCTGAAATCTGAAAGCATTTGCATGTTTTTGACTTATCCAAGCACATATTTGTGTGTGCGAGTGTGGCAGAGTGTCTCTTTGATAGGCTCTATTGAGTGTTCTGCAGGAGGTTAATGGTGTAAGGCTAATGTGAGGCTCTTTCTGAGAGACACAAACCTAGCAAAGTCTTCTTTCTCAACTCAAGTGCTGCCATTCTCTCTCAGTCTCTGCTCTCTGAAATGGCTGCCATTCACAAACACAGTATGTGTTAGAATGGGGAGGAGGGTTTGGGTGCATTTGGGAACGTTGCCCAGGTCTGCCCACTGTAGTGCATGTCTTTGTGTGCACGCTCATTTATCTATGTAGCTGTGGCGTAGACTGTTTTGTGCTTGTTAGTGGGCCTTGAGAGTGTTTTGTATGTACATTCGTCTCTGCTTAAAAGAGAGGTGCATATGCATTTCTGTAAGTGCGTGCACTTTAACATGTGTGCAAAACCCTTAATGAGGAATGTGGCGTCTCAGTCTCAGATACAAGGTGTTGCATTCCTGCCTGCTAAACGATACCTCTTCTAAAGTCCATCATGGCTTTCCATCTAAGCAAGGGAGAGTTCAAGAGATCCAGAAAGAGAAAATAGCGCTTCTTTTTTCTCCCAAGCAAAAGTGTTTTAGAGGAAAGGGCAGAGTGTCATTTACCCAGACACTTGGATGCTCTTTTTTTCTGGTTTCTTTCTGATTTTATCCTTTTCTTTTCTCCAGAGGCAGTGTGGCGGCGCTATCATTATATGCAAGTTTTCACTATGTGTTTACTGTAGGAGATCAGTGGTTAGCAGAGGGTCATGCGCTTGTGCTCAGTGAGACAAGCTCTAGGCGTAAGTACCTCGGACTACGCAGACAGATCAAATAATGAAATCTTTGGGCGAAATTCATTTGCTTTCTCAAAAACAATGAGGGTAAACATCATCTGACGGCCAATGAAATGAGATTCCTGCAAACAGGACACGATTCATCCCAGTCCCCACTAGGCTTCTGGTTCCTGGTTCGATGAAACTTTCTCTGGAAATGCAGTGCTGAGTGATCAAACTGTACCATACAATATTAAATATAATTTTTTAAAATTATTGGCATAGATGGTTCCGTGAAGAATCCATGGGACCTTTTTATTGCAATTTATAGTGGAAAACTGTTCTTATAAAAATGTTATTTAAACTAAGAAAAAAGAGTATTATCCATAAAATCCATAATAGGGGCACTTTAAATGTTCACAAAAAGATTCCAGAATGGTTGTCCTCGCTACCTGTTTGGGACCTTTTTAAGAGTCTTAATCAGTGTAAACCAGTATGGTTTGTTTGGTTATTCTTTCTTTCATTCCTTAGTTCTTTTTAATTTTTTTCCTTTATCTTTCTTTCTTTCTTTCTTTTTCTTTCTTTTTTCACATTTGCTCTTGCATCTCCCAGCCTTAACGTTCTTGTTTTTCTTTTTCCAAAAATGGCTGAACTATAATTTTCTTTGGCCATGCTTAGCCCGCAAGGCAGTAGACCACTGTTTTTTTGGCCGGGGGAAGAAATGGATTGTGGGTACGAACACGGGCATCTTTTTAGCAGCATGTTCTTAAGGTCCGTCCAGAAGCCATACACCTCAACAATACACACACACGCACGCACGCACGTATGTAATGATATCTAGGGAAAAGAGATTCATTTTAGTTGAGAGATACGTTTTAGCTCAGTATACATTCAGCGTACGCAATATATATTCATGAAATTGTATTCAGTTGAGGAAAAAGTAAGCGCCATATCTGCGTATTCTGAACACCAAAACCACTGGGAGACGCTTAAAACCTGCCTATCTTTGATTAAATCAGAATATCAGCTAAATAATATTATTTTTTAGCCTAAAAGGGAATAAAGTTCCTGTTAATTCCTATAAAAACCTATATACCTATTTAAATATGCCTTTTTAATGTTCTTTTCCATTCCAGTTAAGCTCTTGGTGTATAAATGTAGCTTTGCCTTTAATATAACGTTTTAAAGTGCAGAGATTTTGATGACTGCCCACATTCAGAGTTTATTTTCATTCCCATGTATGACTGCAAGAGCAAAAGAGAGAGATGGTTTTCAGCCTAGCACAGTTTTGACCAGGAGCAGGAGGCGTGTTGCGGCTGGGCTATTTCTGCTGTCTGCATGTGCGCCATTGATGGCTTCTGGTTTCGGAAATCCTTTTTCTGCACTAATCAGACGCGGTGCGGTCGGCAGGCGTCTCTCGTGTGGCCGGGGCTGGCAACATCTGCCGCGCTCTCTGCCCCATCTAATGTACAATTATACTGACGGAGAAACACAAGTCTGCTTATTATCTGCAATCGAGACGCTCTTTAAAGAAACGTGTGCTCATTTGCATTGTTGTTCGATCTCTGTCTGCCTGTTTATGCTCTCTTCACTGGGTTCGACACTTGAATTCACTTCCAATTGGATTTGCGTTGTGTTCAGATCTTATTTTCCTGTAATGTAAAGCCCTTGAGAGAAATCTTCTAAAACCCACCACAGAAGAACCCACACCCAGAACAGATTGAAGTAAACGCAGTGATGGTTGCATTGGCATTTCACTCATCTTTCAGTGCTTGAAGGTGTTTATTATCAGCATTGTGTGTTTGGTTGAAGGTAGCCTGTGTATGTGTTTAAAGTGTGGTTGTTTGTTCGGCTTTAAAACAGTCCTGACACAAGCACAACGCCTTTCAGTTCTTTGCAGCTGAATCTGTGGTATTTAACACTTGTGTGTGTGTGTGTGTGTGTGTGTGTGTGTTTACTTCACAATATTGCAAAACCCCTTTTGAGAATGTCTGGGTAGAAGATTGTTTAGATGCTAAGTTTTAATGTGGTTATTAATTGTGTTCATGTGTTTGCAGGTCTGGTCACCACCACATCTCGGAAGCTGGACAGAGAACAACAGGATGAACATATTCTGGAGGTAAAACACCTGGATACATCCACTGACCACACCTCTCTTTAGAGCTAACAATCCTGGAAACTCATACGTAAAAAGAAAGCAATTTCAAATGTAAATTATTCATGTGATGGATCAATATTCAGCAGCCATTACTCAATTCATAAATATCACATGATTCTTCATAAATCATTCTAAATATGCAGATTTGGCGCTTGGGAAACATTTATCATTATTACCAGTGTTGAAAATAGTTGTGCTGCTCAATATTTTTTTTTTTCAGGAATCTTGAATGAGTAGAAGTTTCAAAAGAACATTTGACATATTTTTGTCACTTTTATTTATTTGAAGGCACAAGTATCATTTGTATAAAAATATTTACTTACCCCACACGTTTGAACTGTGCCACATATTAAAATGTAATTTTCTGGTTGAACTTTAACATAGAAGGTATATTTTAAAGAGAACTCTTTCTTGGGGTAAAAGTAAAAAAAGGAGGGAAACACAAGAGTAAAAAACTTTGACTTTAGAGACCAAAGGCACAAGCCACCAAACTAAACTGCGCACGTGAGCGGACTGCATTCTTCCCCCTCCATTCCTTCCAAAGTGCTTCTGAGGGGATTTAGATATCCGGTGTGTGTGGAGGGTAGGTGTGTGTGTGTATATGCATGTGGGGGTTTGCCTTTGTTCTCTCTCAGTGTACCGTCTCGGGATTAGGCAGGCCAGAACAGGAAGCGTCACCCTGCCCAGCTAAAGTTTATACTTGTGGATTTTAATTGAGCTGCAAGCTTCTATCACCTTCTCTCTCTCTCTGTCTCTCTCTCTCTCTCTCTCTCTCTCTCTCTCTCTCTCTTCCTTTCTTTCTCAGTAACTCTTTACCACCCGCTCCCTTCATCTCCTAAAACCCAACCACAGTTTGCTGATACTTCAAGTTGTGCACAGATTGATGCCCTTTTAATTATTGTTGCTGATTCAAACCCTGTGGCATCTAATATAGTTAGCAAATTTGCACCAGCTCTTACCGGTTCTTTTATGCCCATTTCCATGACCCTAATTTTATTGTAAATGACAGGAGGGGTGCGGACAGGAAATAAAACTGGGGAGGATGGTACACCCTGCAGCATACGCTTATCCAGTGTCTGTCCTCCCTTCTTCTCTCCATGCCTCAGTGATGTGAGGAGCTCCTCTTGACTTCAAAGCAAAGCCTGCTGACCGATAGACAGTAGGCTTGTAATTAGCTAATGCCAACAATTCAGCTAAATATTAGTAGTGCCAAGATCCCCTCAAGGTTAAATCTGTTCCTCTGGTTTTTAATTAACTAAGCTTTTTTTTTTTTAACTCTTAAGATTGGAGTTTGGTGGTGCGTGTAGTTTAATTTGACTTGGATGCCATATATTAGGTGTCTTAAGCGTAAGGAGCTGTAAGGAATGCTTTTCACCTCACATTGTGTTTTACCCTTTTTATTTGCACTTTTAAATAGAAAAGCAAAACTGCATAAATTTGTAGCCAGCCCTGACTTTAAACAACATTTATTGTCGCCATGGGTTTATGCACCTTGTTTTCAACAAGAAGCTTGCACACTGTAACTTGAATTTTCTTGAAATTGTCATCCGTTTTCAGCTTTTTTTTACCGGTACAAATACAGTCCGTTATGGTGCTTGATAGTGTGATGTTTAAAGGGGTTTAAAATAATGATGCTAACATTACTTTGTGTACTGTGGTGTAATGCAACTTGTTTATGCGGTTTAAGGTTAAAAACTTTCTGAAAAGCGAAGTGTGCCCTCATTGGCTAGCTGTCCAGTGCATTTTGATTGGACGAATCAATCAAGCCTGTGACGGAAATGTTACGACCCTTACTATATTTGGAAACACAAAACACATTGGAACAATTCAGTCTTCCTGTTAATTCTGCCTAGGACTTCAAGACGTAACATGAGAAGTAACCTACGGAGCCCTGCACATGACATGCAGAAAAAAAATCATGTGCATGATTTACTATTTTGTTCCCTCAATTTATTAATTATGCACACGATTTACTAATTAGTTTCCTCAGTTTGCCAACAGAATGCATGGAACTTAAAAAGTAACTAAAAAATGAACAGTATCATAAATTCTAAAACTATTTATGCAACAAACCAGTGCATTCATGAAAATATGTTAGCACTTTCAATAGCATAAGCTAAAAAATAACAGTGTCTGCTCTTAGCTTAGGTAGTATGTTAATGGTAAGCGATATGCTATGCTAGTGCGTTAAATAACTGCACTATAAAACTTAAAATACTAACACAGAACATTTTAATGAAAAAAAAATATTTTAAAGACCTGTAGTTTTGCTTTCTATACTACTGTGTAAAAAAAAAATTATAATAATTTAAATGTCACGCACCATAAAGCAATTCAGCGAATTTGCCTTTAAATAAACTAGCCATTTAAAATTCTTTCTCCCAATAAAATCATTTTAAGGGTCTAGGATCACTGAATTGTTCATTACATTACAGTGGCCCTAAATTTATCCTTGCATCATAGCCAGTAAAATAAGTTGAACAATTCAGCAGACTGAATAGTCATTCAATATCTAGACCATGAAAGCAAAAAGATCATGATGTGAATTCTGGATACATTTCTCCCGACCTGCTTGAAACAACTCTTCTTCTCGGTTTAAACACCTTCTGGGACTGTTATGATCTCATGCTTAATTTGATTACCACGCCGCTTTAGACCGGCTGAGGGAAAGACTAATAAACAAATGACCATCAGTCCAGTCACTGTTCACACACATTCTTCTGGATCCTGTTTCTTCTTGTTTTTTTCCCGCACGGCTCCGGTGGCCCACTGTAGTAGTCATGACAACCCCGGCAATTTGCGTTTTTGGCCGGTGTTTAGTCAGGGGTCCAGCAACAGGAAGTTCTTTATTGACATCTTCCCTCCAGGGGTCTTGTCTCACCCAGCCTCCCGCCCAGGAGTCTGGCTGTCTCTCTCCCAGGGGCAGTACAATCCTGCTGGGCACAGCACCGCAGGAGACGGGGGAATGAGCTGGTGCTCGGGGGCTTACTGAGGTTAGTTGGAGGCAGCACATGCTTGGGGGGAGGGAGAGGCAGTTATATGGGGCCAGGGTGAGGGCATTTGAGTGTGTATGTGCATGTGTGTGAGAGATATATGGGAGAGTGCCCTGCAAACTTTCACACACACTTAAGGCTAGGAAGGAAGGTGTAAGGTGTAAATGCTTCTAGAGGGGGAAGGGAGGGAAATTCGAGAAAATAAAGAACAGAAAGCGAGAGAGAGAGCTACTCTGGAACATGTCGAGGCATGCAAAGCAAGTCAGAAAGTCTGCCCTCTTGCTCTTTGAACTTATAAAACCAAACAGGAAAGTATGCCCACGATTCACTTAAGTTAATTTGCAAAGAAATGAAATTTATTTCTGGGAATGCACCCTGAGCGTCTGAAGATGTAGGGCGTTGCTTTGCCTGTTTTCCAGGCATGTGAAATGTGTTACTGCTTTGCCTGCAGCAAAAGCTCAAAACACATTTCTAATGTTTAAAATGCTTGTACTTATTAGTGCTGATTTATTCCACTGATACGTTTGAATTTCATAGAAAAGATTTGTTCAGATTTGGTCACTGATTCATTTACAGTGCAGTATTTTTTTGCAGATTACTTCTGTTACAGCAATATATGTAGAGTGATTTACGAGTGAGTCATTGAATCATTCAACCAACACATTTGTTTTTCGTAACTTTTCGTAACAACAAGCTACGCATCCCTTTCTGTTTGTTTAGTCAGCCAGCAGAACCTCTTTCACAAATATTGTTGTTTGGTTGCCCGTTTCATTGAGGTACCTTTTTTTTTTTTTTTTTTAATGAATGACATAAGAGGACATTCAGAGACTACAATATAAATCACTGCATAGCAGTAAAAGAGAATTGTTCACCTAAAAGGATTTTTTTCAAAAGCACAAATTTGTTCATAATTGAAACAAAGTTATTGCTCATACACGCTGGATTTGTAACCTGTCCTGCTACGATTGTAAAAGAATGAGGAACATTTGTAAGCTACTTTGCATGCAGTCAACTGCATAAATGACTACAAATCTTATTTTTTGTTGAGGAGAGATGTGCTGTAAATTTAAGCAGCCAAGCTTGATTTTCACCTCGTGGACAATTTGACTCAGGCAATCACCACAGAAAATGTAAAAATCTAGTTATATAATTGATGTTCAGAGCAGACATGGTATTTTTTATTGAACTGGAAATTTAATTTCAACTGTCTGAATTCTTTCCAGTTGCTGGAAGAGGTTTTAAAAAAAACTGTGCATTGCAGGCATACAAACACAAGCTTGACTCAGGAGAGTGGACTGTTGGAGCTGACCGAGTCCCTTGTCTTCCCGTTCAATTAAATCTGTTTGGCCAACAGTTGGATGGCACTGGACAGCTTTGAAAACAAATACACATTATAGGTCTACTTGCTGTTCACACCAAACGCTGGACTGCTTTTACAGAGTGTTGAACAGATGCTTTTAAATTTCTGTGCTGGCCTGTTATTTTATCTGCTTCTGCCATAGACTGCAGTAGTATTATATTTTGCATTCAAAGCTACACAAGTCTGCTGAGTTCATTAGCAGGGAATAGTGTGTATGTTTGCATCTCTGTGTGCGTTTGCATTCATCAGCTTATGCACCAGCGTACCATTAAGCTGCCTCAAATGGGCATTTTCCGAGATTAACTGAAGATATCCAGAGGAAATTAATGAGCTGGTTAACGGATACCAGCTGAGATTGGACACGGCATTCTGAACATGAGTATATGCTCAACAAACCACCAGCGTCTGCTTAATGCTGTTGTCACTGCTTGTTTGGAACAGCTCCTGTAAATTTTACTGTTCATATTCTTGACAAAAGTGCTTTGCTGTTAAAACTGGTTTTTTGCGGTTTTTTTGCGGTTCTGCTGTCTGTTTTTTGAATAATGTGTAATAATTCCTTGGTCTGCAAACAACACATTCAGATTAGACAATTGGACTAGCATTGAGAAAAATCTAAATTATGTTTATTTTGAGACTATGTAACCTATCTGTCTATTGCATTCATTATGATATTTTTCATCAGCTATGTCATAACAGAGAAATTATATAGAAAAAATAAAACGTTATTCTGCAATCATACAGAAAAATGCATAACAGTCTGTTCTCACCTCTGGAAACCCTACCTACCTTGCACGACTCTGAAAAGATTGCTTGACAGCTAAGCGCACGGGGAATTACTTCAATTTTGTCAGCCAATTGACTTAGATAGGAACACTTGCCCCCGTGTTCTGAACAGGAGATTTTTCTTTACCTCTGAACAGCGATTGATTGAAGCTCTCGCTATAATGAAGGTTTTCAATCACTTGTGTCAGATATTCTTGAGTGTGTTCTATTATTGTCCCGTGCACCTCTCTTAGTACCGCTCGTTTTGTCACTCTAATTGAAAATGTTCATTATGACACCGGCTCTCTTGGGTTTTGGGGTTATTCAACATGAAAGGAAAGAAGAAAACTAGTACCGAGTGAAAGAATCTTTCCGCCCTTTCGATTACAGGCTTTTCTATCAGCTCCCTGAAGCTTTCTACCCAAACAAATCAAACTTTTAAGAAGCGCTACATATTTTCAAAACCAACTAGTCTGTGGGTTGTCTGAACAACTAGGCAACTAATTGGTCTAAAGAATACGCTCTATGATCTGTCTATCTGTCTGTCTATTCATATCCATCTATCATTTGATGTGGCATGTACTTTGTACTATTTTGTGACAGTTTCTGAGTGAAAATAGTTTCAAAGAAACTACAAAAAAGACCAAATTGAACACAATATTTTGGAGTAAAAAGACTGTGAAATCATATTTTGTTTTAAAAGACACACCAGTATGCTTTTATTTACTAATGTGGAAAATAATTTGCATTCTATATGCTTATGTTACAGATCACAGTATCCGATCAAGGCATTCCTGTGAAGTCGACTACAGTCCGTGTCATCGTCAAAGTCCTGGATGAGAATGACAACAAACCACAGTTTATGGAGAAAGTCTACAAAATCAAACTCCCCGAGCGTGAAAAGCCAGAGAAAGAACGTGCAACCAGGAGAGATCCTGTGTACCGTGTTATCGCTTCAGACCGAGATGAAGGGCCAAACGCTGAGATTTCCTACAGCATCGAGGACGGAGACGAACAGGGAAAGTTCTTCATTGAGCCCAAAACTGGCATGGTTTCTTTTAAGAAGTTTTCTTCTGCTGGAGATTATGATATCTTAACGGTGAGGATTGAGCCATTTCTACAGCCCATATTCTGTCAGTTTATATTTGCACTTTTTGAAAGATTAGAAATGTGCAAATAGCAAGATATGAAAAACTGTATCCTTTTTATTGCAAATGTATTTGCTTACTAGCTTAAGTTACAGCGTTCGAGGAGGCATTAATGTTATGACTTGGAATGTAGAAACCTGAGCTCTCAGATTTGACACACACTACATTTTTCCTGAATGTTCCTTTGATGGAGGTTTTTATGAGTGTAAAGTGAACTTCCTGCCAGCCCATGTGGTCGGTGACATTTTTTTTGCCAGACCTCCCATTGTTTCATTACCTAACATCTGTTGCTTTCCAAAGTCACAGTGACAGGTGTTCTGGTAGCATTCTGTATTTCCCACATTTAGTAGTATCTTTCTCGGATTGAGCTTGAAGTCTTTATTTTTGGTATCGCTAACTTAATTATTATTTTTCCCATTACAGTTTACATTGCAGTTGCATTATTTGATTTGACATATCTTATTCTGTTTATACACTAGATTAAAGCAGTGGATAATGGTCGACCCCAGAAGTCATCCACCTGCCGTCTACACATTGAATGGATCCCCAAGCCGGAGCCGAGCGAGGTCCCTCTGGCATTTGATGAGCCATTTTACTCCTTTTCTGTCATGGAGAGTGACCCTGTGGCACACATGGTTGGGGTCATCACTATGGAATCTCTGGATACACCAGTCTGGTTTGAAATAACAGGTATGGTGGAAGTAGATTATGTAGTTTTCTTTACATGCTGAATCTTGGATTGTAATCTTTGTTAAAAAATTAAAAAATTTGTAACAAACTATGATGATGAAGTCTTCTAATGAGTCTCTTTGGAGGAAGTTTCTTTGCATGAAATAACCTCTATCTTTGTGTTTATCTTCTCAATAGATCTGTCATAATATGACTTAATAGTTTGCTTGACAGCTTCCTGTCCCTTTATCTTTTAACCAAACTTTCACTGACAACTACTTTCTTACTTTCTCTCTCTTTCCTGCTTCTTATTTTTGGAATGGTTTGGTTTCTTCTGCTTCTCTCCTCCCGCTTTCCTCCTCTTGTTTGTCTCCTTGCTCCTCTTCTTGGCTTTGGAAGAGGACATGGCAGCTAAAGAGCTGTTTTACATCGTTCAGATGGCTTGCGACCTGAACTGCACTGCAGAAGGTATCTGCCGCAGATCTCCTAATTCTACTGTGCGTGGCCATTATGAGATCTGTCATGTGCTTTTGTACTCATGCTGTTGTAACTGTTCCACATTGGTTGCACCAGGTCCCAAGTGTTGATTCTCTTTCAAGTGCTTATGAGCTGGCAATGAAAGAGTCACATTTATATCATTAAATCAAAATTATTTGTCTCTGTCCACTTTATGAGATACATAAAGAGTGGCTTGTTTTCCTTGCCAGCCTATGCACTTAATGTTGTTGACTTTGAAGGCACAGTGCTCTCATTTTCTTTCATGTATCGTGTTTTTATTATTTCTATATTTGTGTTTGGTCATATAATCAGAAAAAAACATACTGCTGGTAATTCAGTGGCTTCTGGAAAAAAAAGATGACGTCTACTATAATAAGAATTAATGATAGCATATGCACATGAAATTGCAGAAATCAAATGAACAGTATTTTCATATAAAATATGGAAAACATGAATTGGCAGTACTGTTAATGCCATACAGTTACTCCAATCTCAGAATGCCAAATAAAGATTTTAAAAGTATGTATAGGTCAGTGATGCTGCATATTTATGTGCATACATTAATATATACAGTATATAAACTTCTCTATTGATTTCTCTATATGTTATTAATAACTACATTATTTAAATATATTTCCTCAGTTGTTTCCTGTATTATCTTGTGGGGGTTTATTTCACACACTAAGGCAGCAGTATGGTATAATGTATGTCAGTCAGCCATTATTGTGGCATACACAAAAAGTGTGAAACAGTTGCTGCGAAACCACAAACGCGACACTCTGACTTTTGCCACCTGTGCCGTTCTCTTCCTCTCTCTCCTGTCTTCAACTGCATAACTTGTGATGATGGCCGTCTAATTTCCTGTCCATTTTGGTTGTGGTGAAAACCTCCTCTCAACAGGTGGTAATTCTGACAGTCGATTTGAGGTGGGGAAGGCGAGTGGGACGGTGATTGTGGCCCAAGCCCTGGACGCAGAGCAGAAATCCCATTACAACCTGACGGTGGACGCAACAGATGGCACCAGATCTGTCAGCACGCAGGTAATTGAATTGCTAATGAAGTGTTTATGGAAGCAGAGCATTGTGTGTTCACCATAGAGGCATGGGCTTCTTTTTTGAGATCACTATGAGGGGCAAAAAATGGCTCCGATTTTTTTTGTACATGTATATTTCGCTGGTGGCAAGGAAGGAAAAGCAACCCAAGCATTTGCCATTTTCCAAATTGAGTTCCCATCTTTGGCTGCACTGGAACTGTAGGTCCCAAAGGTCTTTCTTGAATAAGCTTCAGGATTAAAAAAGGAGCACAACATCTTGCTATTAATTCACATGTAGATGAGTCAAGAGAAAGTCATTAATCCAAAACTTGTTTCGCAATGCTTTTTTGAGGTGTATTTGTAGGTACATTCTGTACAAGTTTGCGTGTGCCAGGTTATAAGCTCTACTAGGCGAAAGGGTTAAACTAGCAAGCTTCAGGCAGTTTTTCTGGTTAGATTCAGGTTAGCTATTGTAGACATTTTTTGATGTCTGAAGGTTCCCTAAATGTTCTTCAAATACCTCACGTCACAACATGCTGGCAGACATTCCTTGGCCTGCCGGACGGAGAGTTTTTGGCCAGGGTTCCTGGAATCTTCCATTGTCTCATTCCTGGAGCGTGTGAGGAGGATGAAGCCGTCTGGCTCCCGCATTTTCATTTTGCTTTCTCTGACAGTCAGACTCTGAATTCTTTAATTCGGGTATATGTTTAACCCACGAGAACATTAACCACACCTTTCAATAATGCACATCATGACATTGGTTCTTAAAGGTTTTTCAGACTTACAGTCAGTTTATTTCAAACACTGCTGCACTCAGCATATGGCAGAAACTGTAAAACACATCGTCTCTGCATCATTTATATCATCTCCAAACAGCCTGCACAGTTTATGTGCTGATTTCCTGTTGAATCGTGAATAAATCTTTGCATATGGTTCTAAAGAGGTCACTGAAGAGTGAGGCTCTCTGGTTGAGGACCATGTTTGTGCCCTCGCTCTCTCGAACAGAGCCTGCATTGTGACCGGCTCTCCCAACCCCCCTCCCAGGATATGTTTAGGCAACACAGTCGGAACTCTCTTGTGATCAAGAAGACCACTGTGGCCAATGATACCACCGCACACATACATTCCTGCACGCAAAATTAACCGCCACGAATATCCTGAACCAAAGCCCCCCACTATCAACTCTCCCTCCGTCTTATTGACGAAATTTCCAAACACAAAGACATGACATGACACTGTGAGTTTTTTGCGCTGCAGCTCTTCAAAGCGTCTCTCGATCAGCCCAGCTTAGCTAAAGCCATTGTTGGGCCCTAAAAGCTTTCAAGTCGAATCAGTTACAGTTGTCACATTCACAGATTTCGGTGCCCTGCATCTGGCTTTGGCTGGACCTGCTTGTGCACACATTTTTGGGGTTTGTGACTCTTTTGTGTTGGGTTTATCATATTGATGTAGTAAAAATCATTACTGCTTGAGATTCATTCGAATTTGTTGACCTATGAAGATTGAGGCTTTGATGAGAAACATTAAACAGTCAGCTCATCTACTGTATCATGTAACAAAAATCAAGTAAAAAATTAACAACAGATATTTTGGGTAAAACTGAAAATAAATATGGTTCTTATTTCACTCCATAATAAAAAAGCAAAAAAAAAGTATTTTGCATTAAAAATAGCCAAACTTTAGTTTGGAAACCAGTTCTCACTATTAAATATATATATATATATATATATATATATATATATATATATATATATATATATATATATATATATATATATATATATATATTAATTATGACTTTTGCCTTAATAAACTTCAAATTTGCTGCTTATAAATTAATTGTACCTAAGTTCCAGTATGGGGTAGGATTAAAATAAAGTACGGTAGAGTATCATGCAAAATAAGACAATAATATGTTCTTCCGTAAGTACTAAAAACCCCTATTAAATTTCAGAATCTATAGCTTGTTGTAACATTTTCCAGGTGTCTCAGTTCTGGTCTAACTGTACCAGACTAGGAAAGTTTGTTTTTCCTTTGCAGGCGTCCTCCCTGCGTTAGACCACCCTGACAGGAGTTTTCAGTCTGATGGCTAATTAGTAATGACAAAAGTCAGTTTATACTCAACACTTTCATATATAACTGTAAACGCTCAGGCAGGTGCTAGAAAGAAAACGAGGCCAAACGAACAAATCAGGCAAATATTTGCCCTTTAAAACATTAAAGAGACGATATTAAGCGCATGCCTGCAGGCTTTCATCTCGCCTTACAAAGTAAGAGAAAGATGGATGGGTAATATAACCCATTTGAAACTTGTTTCATCTTTGATTTCTTCATTGACCAACTAATGAGTTTAGAACCATTTTGTATTTGGATGCTGCTGTTCTAAAACAAGTGCTTCTCTTAGCCAAAGTCAATTTCAGCATGCAATCCAGCGAGTATATCTGCAATAATATCATGCTGCAGTTGTATCGGAAAGAAAACACAGTCTTAAACAGATTACAGCTGACAAGGAAGGGATTTTATTTATTTGTTTCATTTATTTGTATGAGTCTGTTACCCTTGCAACTCGACTAACACACATTTTTAATCACAAATCTGCATTCAGGTTCTGCTTTTGCCTTTGTATGTCTAGTGACCCTCTCCTGAAGCGATTAGCTCTCTCCTCCTCGTGGAGCCGCATATCTTTGTTTAAATCAAAGTCATGTGTATTCCACATGGGCTTGCCAGACCTTCTCCATGCTCTATTTTCATTGTTTTTGCCATTTATCTCCACACTTTTTTTTTTATCTCTCTTTCACCCCAATCTCAACAAAAGCACCACATTTCAGACAGGCAATGAGGGATTATGATTATTTTGGAAGGGAAGAAAAGAATGCAGAGGGGGAGGAAAATGTATGCTGGGTGTAATCCTATTTTAGGCCTTCTGAGAGAATGTGTGGCAACTCTGTGTGTTTGCGACTATGCCAAAGTCATTTTCCCTAAGACATGTCAAATACAAAGAAATGTGGGGATCTGGGTGAACAGTATCCATTTCTGACTGTGATTTTTCCTTTTTTTTACTCTTGGTTTAAGGGAGCACTCTTAAGAACAATATCCGTCATTGAGTTTTTCCTTAGACGAAAATGGCTGGATAACTCAAGGCTTACATTTGCGAGTAAAAATTACTTTTTTGTTGTAACTTTTTAAATGTTTTTGTTGTGACTTTTAGTCAAATGAATGGATCCTAACGGAATAAAAGTATTATTTTTGCTGAAAAAAAAGTAATGACCCCTACTTTCAGAACAGTAGCTTTGCACACCACAAATACCTTAAGATGTTAAAGCCAATAAACAGCATGCATGTAATTGCATAAGAGAGTTTTTAAGGTATGTGCATGCTTGAGACACCCTGTTCGAGACAAGCAAGGCATTGAGGTGGCCACGAGGGTCAAACACTAGAGATCGGCTGAGCAAATTGGATTACGGCTGCAAAACTAAACAATTTTCAAAAAGCCTAAAATGCAATTGAGTCTGAAGTCTAAAATTACATTTCTTGCTAAAAGTAGCACTGGTATGTTCCCTGTTGCTGTTGTTGTTGCCCATATATATATATATATATATATATATATATATATATATATATATATATATATATATATATATATGTATATTGTTGCATCTGAGATGTTTTAACCCAGTCTATCAGATGTCCATGTGTGGGAGGTAATGCGTTTGCATGCATAGTGTAAGTGGTAGGAGTTTATAACAGGAATTTCTCTTCAATAATAGGCTGCTAGCTTCTGGAATAGCCCTCCTCGGGGATCATCTGATGTGTGTGTATATATATCACTTTCACACATACAGAGCTCATTTTCATATAGTGTTACAGTCCTTTCTGTTTTTCTCGCTGTCTTGCTCTTACTTCTTGCGCCTCACTTCTGTTCCTCATCTTTCTGCTTTTCTGTCTTTCACACGCGCATCCTTCTTCATCTGTCATTCACACTCTCTGATCTTTTCCTTTAATCACTCCCTCACTCACCACTTCCTCTCGAATCCCTCCATCTGTCCTTCTTTCTCTGTGTGTGTTAGACATTAGTGGAGCTCCTTTGAGTTTTTTTTCCCCACAATCTAAAGCATCATTGAAAGCAGGCAGGATATAAACAAATACAAGCTACTAGCTTCATCTGTTTACACCGGTGCTTTCAGTTGACTGTCTGTGCTGGCATGAATTACAAAAAAAAAAAAAAAAAAAAACAGGCTGCCAGGGCCAGGCGGCACGTCTCCAGGGTACGGTGTGAGAAAGAAGGCAAGAGAAGAGAGAAAAAAGGCAAAGATTTCTCTTCCCCGACCTTTGGCATTCGATAAAACCAAACATGTTCTTCAGGGACAGGGGACGTGCTGATGCTGTCAGGACAAGTGTGAGTGTTGCCCACACTCACACCCACATGGGCTAATCTTGTGGCAGCTAACAGCTAAGATTTGTTTTGTATTTTATTTTTGGCTATATTTGTCTAACATGGTTAAGAAATATATGTATATAGGAGAAATAAGGATTTGACAGCAGTTATGTAAAGCTAATAGTGAATCAGCATCATTTTAACACATCAAAAATCTACTACTTATTCTAAATTATATTTTTTTATGTGTAAGTTTGAGGGCTAAAATGGAAAGTCAAGGTTTTTACATTGCTTAAAGAATTCGATTGTAATCTTAATAAGAAATGTTTCTTCAACACCAAATTGTATCACATCATACACTGAAGACAGGAGTAATGTCTGCTGAAAATTCTGCTTTGTCATCATATAAATAAACTGCATTTTAAAAACATTAAAACATCTACACACAGTGTATTTCTCAGAGTGACCTCACTGAAATGCCAGAAGAAATGCTTTAGAGGACTTCTTCTGTAATTGAGCCCTCAGAATTGTATTGAACTATATTATCAAGTAGGATTATGTGCTCATATATAATACAGTGTTTTTATTTATTGACATTTGACTGTAGCACAGTCATTCATCAGTTTAGGGTATATAAGAATCTCAGATGTTTGTAAATATGATGCAAATACGATGCAAATAAAGCAGAAGGCTTTCTAGATGATGCACTTTTTATGGTTGCTGCTTGGTAATTATTCATTCATTCACTCTGTGATATACCAGAACCATCCGACATATTCCAACTTTCACTCCCGACCAGTCACTTGAAAACATATGTGACTAGTGGGACACATATGTGGCCATTCCATTTGTTAGGATTCTGTTTTGAATCAGTGGATCCATGGAGCTCTAAGCTTTTGCTTGTTTTATGTAAAACAGTGCCCCCTGATGGCTGACATGCATGGATCCAGTGCACTTTGTTCTCCATCCTGGTTTTATAAAAGAGTGTCTGAGAGGATGAAGACAGATTGTTTAAGCACACACTCATTTTGCACATCAATTCTGCTTTGATTGTGCCACGCGTGGAGATTGTGTTGAGTGTGGTGTCTGGCCTACTAATCCTCACCCAGAATGCAAATAAATGGATAGTTGACTTTGATTTTTTAAAAAAAAGATAAATGTGTGAACACAGTTGATGTATGTGTCTCAGAATGACAGTTCATAAATGATATCACTGCATTAGCCTATGTACAAGGTGTGTGTGTATTGAGAATTGCTAAAAAGTCAAATCACTCATAAGTATGCAGTGGAATAACCTTGGCATTTCACTCACTGTAGGACTTTAAACTGTTAATGAAACACATCCTTGTGCATTCATGATACAATAATTTGTAACCAAAGAAAATGTCAACATGCAGTGTTATCAGAACCAGCCACAACTCATTTGAATTCATGCTGGGTTTTTTAACATTCATTGCTGGATGTAAGTCATAAGTAACCGGGCATTAAAATTATTGCAGGTTTGATCAGGTTAATATCAAAGCAGCTCTGATAAGAATTCTAAACCCCGAGGTCCAAGATGGCAAACATAAGTTCAGTGTCAGGTTGTGCAAGTTTTTTTTAAAAAAATGACTACTCTGTGTATAGTCTGAACAACTAATGTGTAAAAGAAGTGTGTAATATATTTTGAATTGTGTGACCCAAATATTGATCGGACGGCCCAGCATTATATTTAATTTGTTAACTGACATATATTTAAATAACTTCATTCAAATTTGCATTTAACCATCACATTTCTCACGTACAAAAGGAAACCTAGAGATTATGCATAACCTTGCTTATAGCAGGTTATTTGAAGTCTAGTAGTAATTGTCTAGAAATACATTGTTGAAAGCAATTCATTTGTAATAAAAGCGGTTCTTTGATGGCTCTGCCGGCGGAGCTTTAAAGAGAATGAATTTAGACACAGCTTACCTGTGAGGGTTTACCTGGGCTGACAGGCACAGAGATGTGAGGTTTTGTCTTTTAATTCATCCTTTTGAAATAATTTGCAGCAACTCGTAACAAAATATAGATAAACTCACTAGTCAGCCTCATTAATCATTAGACTGTTGTTAAAATAGGCTATCCTTACTGACCTGCTATTTTGTAAATTAATGGTTATGTTCCAGAGTTTTGCCAAGTATTTTGTATGTGGGTGTTTTAATGGATCTTTTAAGAGCATGGATACCTTTAGGACACATTTCTTTCTCTGTTTCTTTTAGCCTACTTAAAGTGATTGTTTCTAGCCTGATATTTTATTTGTTTAATGTGTTATGGTTTTAAACATATACTATATAATATCAACAATGTTATCGTAGTAGTGCACTTAAAATTGATCCAAAACATAACTGCTATTGTTATTCTTTTAAAAAAAAGAAAAAAGAATTCTACTATAACTAGATCATTAATTAAAGACTTATTTAATTGTTTTAATTTTGTTTTTACAGGTTCTTATTAAAGTGATTGACACCAACAATCATCGGCCAGAGTTCTCTAAGTCTAAGTATGAAGTGAATGTCGCTGAAGATACCCCACCTGACACAGAGGTGTTACGGATTACAGCTTCAGACCAGGATGAGAAGAACAAGTTAACCTACACCCTCCTCAGTAGCACTGACCCATTCAGTCTACGCAAGTTCAGACTAGATCCTGGAACTGGGGTGTTGTACACTGCAGAGAGACTAGACCATGAAACCATGCACCAACATATACTAACTGTCATGGTAAGATCATGTGGTCTGCTACCTGCTTTTCAGCATCATCTGTCCAATTGATTTTTCTGTCTGATTTAAAAATGTTAGCCAGTGAGCCATCCTTCACCATACATTATCTTGGCAGTTTGTTTTCTCTTGAATTCAATAGAAGCTGAGTTGAATGTCCTGTGTTTTATTTGTTTCACATAAGCTTGTAACTAAAGTGTTTAAATTACTGGAGAATTGCTTTTTTATATACCCCTTTCTCTGTCCTCCACACTGCAGGTACGAGATCAGGACATTCCTGTGAAGCGGAACCTGGTGCGTGTGATTGTAAATGTGGAGGACACCAATGACAATGTACCTTGGTTCTCTGGTTCACCGTATGTGGGCCGTGTGTTTGAGTCTGCTGCAATTGGCTCTGCGGTGCTTCAGGTCTCTGCTCTTGACAAAGACAAAGGGCAGAATGCTGAGATCATCTATAGCATTGAGTCAGGTAATCCATCTGATTGATTTGATTGCTTTTGATTTTTATCCATTTTGTCCATAAACAACATATTTTACACATATGATGCATGGCATGTCTGAAACAGACTTATAATCCTATCCTATAATCCTATATAATTTATAAGCCTATCCTGTCTTCTTTGCTTTAACGTGGGATATTGCTAAGACATCCACAGGAGTGGCAAATGCTGACCACTTAGAGTTAAAAACGTGGGAGATATTAAATGTGGCAGCCAAGGGTCCTGTGGTTCACCAAACTGTGAGAGTTTTGAAAGCAGAACATAGCACAGATATGACGCCAAGTGGCCTTTTGAGAATGCACATATTTTAAATGTCTGAGATTACAGAAGCTAATTGAAATGTACTGTGTGTGTGTCTCTGTGTGTGTGTGTGTGTGTGTTTGTAAGAGACAGCAAACATTGTTCAGGTCACGTACTGAATGACTGATGCTTATTTTCTTTGACAAAGTCAAATATTCATTATAAATAAATCAAAACAAACTAAACTAAAAGTTTAGATTTTTTTTAGAAGTTTAACATTTTTAACTTTAAATCAATGCGTTATCTTAAATAAATCACAGGTAAAGGGTGTCTGCAACCCCTTCAGCTGTGATTTATTCACGATACAGCACTGCCTCAAGTGCTTAAGTAATATTTTGTATTGTTACCACACAACAGTAAATGACAATAGAATGTTCTGAATACAACTCTTATCCAATGGAGATTAACACAGGGAATAGCAGAGAATAGCTTATCATCCACTGCATTATTTTTTAACACAACTATAAATTATATTTTCTCTTACACATACATCTGCTTATTTCTTAGCATGAGAAAACATCAGTTTTCCATCTTTTAGTTTTAAAAACAGATTGGTGCTCAAGAATGCAAGCGTCATTACTTTGTAAACTGATGATACAAAATCAAACGTAAAACAGAAAACCAATAGGTACCGTAATATTCCTATTTCACATTGGAAACTTTCACAAGCTTTCACAAAGACGTGCGCATGTATCAACATATCATGATAAGCATTTATTCGATGGAGAAGGTCATGGTCTCAAAATTAAAGACGAAAGATACAACATAACGGCAGCAGGGGTCACTCGTATGTCATTAAATGAATAACAGACATTTAATTTTAAAGTAATACACAAAACAGTTTTAATGCTGTATTCGTGATCATTTATGTTGCTAAGGATGTTGCTTAGTGATACACAGAAATGTTAGGTGAAGAGATCATAGCCGTGCTATATCGTGAATAAAACACAGCTGCTGACCAGAATGGAGGAACAGACCTAACCGTTTTATAAATACATTTATTCTTTAAAGCAGTTTCACACAAAATGTTTTAATTAATGAGTTCTGAAAGTTTTAGATCTAAACCTTTTTGCAAGTATTTAATGCATAATTTTTCATATTCCTTCATAGGAAACGTGGCCAATTCATTTGCTATTGATCCTATTTTGGGCACCATCACTGTGGAAAAGGAGCTGGACCGCAGCAGCAAGAACCGATTTGAGCTAACTGTTAAAGCCTCTGACAAAGGCACACCGCCACTTAGTGCTACCACTGCTGTTGACATAACTGTCACTATTTCTGACAATGCCATCCCTAAATTTGAAGAGAAGGAGTTCTCTGCAGAAGTCAGTGAAACCGCTCTGCCTGGAGCCTTTGTGAGTCTAGTTACCGCCAACAGCCAATCATCAGTGTTCTATCAGATCAAAGATGGAAATGTAAATGGAGCATTTGACATCAACCCTAACTCTGGAGTAGTTGTGACCCATTCAGTTTTGGACTATGAGACTATTCCTTCATACAAACTAACCATTCAGGGAACCAACATGGCTGGTCTGGCTAGTAACACTACTCTACTGATTCACTTGAAAGATGAGAATGATAATGCACCTGTATTTATTCAAGAAGAGTTTGCTGGAATGGTTAGCGAGTCTTCTCCAGTGAACAGTGTAGTCCTCACCAAAGACAACACACCACTTGTCATTCGTGCTTTAGACATGGACCACGATGCAAACTCTAGACTGGTTTATCAGATTGTTGAGCCGTTTGCCCATAATTACTTTGCCATCGACTCAAGTACTGGTGCAATCAGAACCATCAGTGAATTGGATTACGAGCAAAGATCTGTGTTTCGCTTTTCTGTACAAGTCCACGACATGGGAATCCCCCGTCATTTTGCTGAGAAGGCTGCTAACGTAACTATTGAGGTCCTGGATGTCAATGACTGCCCACCTCAGTTCAACCAAGATCTATATGAAACCACAGTCTTAGTGCCAACTTACAAAGGAGTGGAATTGATCACAGTCAATGCCACAGATGCAGACTCGGGGCCAAATTCAAGGCTCTTTTACTCTATTGTGGAAGGCAATATTGGAGAGAAGTTTAAAATGGACCCGGTCACAGGGGTTATCACTATTCAAAATGTCACTCAGCTTAGAAGCAGGTATGAGCTCAGAGTAAGGGTGTCTGATGGCAGGTTTTCTAAAACAGCTTTGGTAAAAATAAATGTCAGAGAGAATAAGGAGAGCACACTGAGGTTCACCCAAGAATCATACAAGGCCTTTGTGCCAGAAAATTCTTTAGAGAAGAAGACTATAGCTGTAATAGTTGCAGTTGGAAACCAAGTAAATGAACCTTTGTTTTATACCATTCTGAACCCTGATAAGAGATTCACAATAAGCCGCACTTCAGGAGTACTCTCCTCTACAGGCATACCCTTTGATCGAGAGGAGCAAGGCATATTTGATATTGTGGTTGAGGTGACCAGAGAAGACAAGTCATCTGACATAGCCCATGTTCTTGTCACAGTGGTAATAGAGGATGTCAATGACAACCCACCTGTGTTTGTCAATTTACCCTATCAGGCACTGGTACAGGTTGACACAGAAGTGGGTCACATCATCACAAAAGTGGCTGCCGTTGATGCGGATGTGGACAGAAATGCTGAGATCACCTACCATCTTCAAGAGCTGAATGAGTTTCTTCAGATCAGCATGGATGGTGAAATCTCACTAACAAAGAAGCTTGAGAAAGACTCTCTTAACACTGAATTTGTAATCACAGTTGTAGCCAGAGATGGAGGTGAACCAGCACTTTCCTCATCTGTTGAAGTGCCAATAATGGTTGTAAACAAAGCAATGCCCGTGTTTGAGAAAGCCTTCTACAGTCTGGAGATCCCAGAAAACATACCATTACTGACACCTGTTGTACACATCCAGGCTAATGACTCTGAAGGCCCTAGAATAGTGTACACAATCACAGAAGGGGATCCTCTCAATCAGTTCTCCATTAACTTCAATACTGGTGTCATTCAGGTTATAAAGCCTTTGGATTTTGAGACCCACCCAGCCTATAAACTCAGCGTAAGGGCCACAGACTCTCTAACTGGTGCCAAAGCTGAAGTCTTTGTTGACGTAATCTTGGAAGACGTTAATGACAACCCACCTGTGTTTCATTCCAAACTGTACAATGCAAATCTTTCGGAAGCATCAGTGATAGGTACTTCTGTATTACAAGTACTAGCGTCAGATACTGATACTGGTAACAACCAAGTGCTCTTTTATCAGATTGTTGAAGATAAAGATAAGAGCTCTGATTATTTTAGCATTGATCGTGACACGGGAACAATCTGGACAACTCGGATGCTTGACCATGAAGAAAAACCTTCACATAAGCTGATAATTAGAGCAGTTGATGGTGGAGTACCTGCCCTTTCCAGTGAGGTCATTGTGTTAATTTATGTAACAGATCTCAACGACAACACTCCAGTGTTCTCACAGAATGTCTATGAAGCTACAGTCAGTGAACTGGCGCTTCGTAGCCACTTTGTCACCCAGGTTCAGGCCTCAGATGCTGACAACTCGGATAGTGGAAAACTTGAATTCTCAATTATATCTGGAAATGAGGGGCAAAACTTTGCAATGGATCCAAACACTGGGGTTATAGTCATATCAAACCACCGGAAATCCCATATGGAGTCCCTGTACAACATAAATGTGTCTGTATCAGATGGTGTATTTAGAAGTTCAGCTATTGTGAAGGTCAATGTAATTAGTGCTAACTTCCACAATCCTACATTCAACCAGGTGGATTATGTGGTTGAGCTTCTTGAGAACTCACCAGTTGGAACATTGGTAGCTGAGGCTCAAGCAACAGATGAGGACTCGGGTACATATGGAAGACTCACTTATCATATAGTCAATGACATTGCAAAAGACAAATTCTCTATCTCTGAAAATGGAGAGATCTTCACTTTGGAGAGTCTTGACCGAGAGAATGCCTTAGAAAAAGTCATTCCGATTTCTTTAATTGCTAAAGATGGTGGTGGCAAAGTTGGCTTCTGCACTGTAAATGTGATCTTAACTGATATCAATGATAATGCCCCGCAGTTTAGAGCTGCTGATTACAAAGTTAATGTCGCTTCTGACACGCCAAGAGGAACAACCATACTTAGGATTGCAGCATCTGACACTGATGAAGGTAGTAATGCAGACATCACCTATTCTATTGAAGCAGACGCAGACAATGTTGAGGAGAATTTTGAAATCCACCAGTTTAGTGGTGTCATTGTAACAAAGGAAAGCCTCATTGGATTGGAGAACCAGCTTTACACGTTTCTTGTACGAGCAAAAGATGGCGGAAATCCTGCCAGATCCTCTGTTGTTCCCGTTTATGTCAGGATTCTCTCTCCCGAGGTCCCTGTGCCAAAGTTCATAGAGTCCCACTACAGGTTTGCCATAGATGAAGATCTTCCTCTTGGTTCAGAAATAGATGTCATTCAGGTGGAAAGTGACCAACCAGTCTTTTACAGCCTGGTGAAAGGGAATACTCCTGAGAGCAACCAAGATGAGGTGTTTGTGGTTGAACCCAGCTCTGGATCTTTGAAGCTAGAGAAGAAGCTTGACCACGAGAGCACCAAATGGTACCAGCTAACCCTACAAGCACAAAGCGAGTATGATGGTAATAAAGTAGTCTCTGCTGTGGACATTAGTATCCAGGTCAAGGATGTCAATGATAATCGGCCATTTTTTGAGTCAGACCCTTATGAAGCCTTTGTTGTGGAGAATCTCCCAGGTGGCACCTCTGTTATACAAGTAAAAGCCACAGACTTGGACTCGGGCACCAATGGCCATGTTGTTTACAATCTCGATTCCAACCAAGAGACAAAGGACATTGCAGAATTCTTTGCCATCAACAGTGAAACAGGATGGATTAACACATTAAAGGAACTTGACCGTGAGAAGAAAAACAAGTACACTGTTTCAGTCATAGCCACTGATCGTGGAGAAAAAGTCCAGCTGATGGCCAGTACCAAGGTGGATGTCACAGTGGTAGATGTGAATGACAACCCACCAAGGTTCACAGCAGAGATCTATAAGGGCACAGTAAGCGAAGATGACCCACCTGGCGGAGTCATTGCCATTCTTAGCACTACGGACCTGGACACAGAGGAGAGTAACAAGCAAATCAACTACTTTATCACAGGTAGGTCACATGTTGATTTTTTACTTCTAAAGTTTAGCAGTTGCATACCACCATTTTCATTTTAGTCGTATTTGAATAAATAATTTATAGTAAAAGCAATGAATAATCTTTGGGAAACCACTTACAGCCAAAGCAAAATGTCTTATGATGTGCTATAAAATTGTCATTTTATAAATAGAAAATTGGATAATTTTCCAAATGACACTTTTGTAACAAAGCAGGAATGTTTCAGCTCTGGTGATAATTAATTAACGCGAACATCGATGCCAAGCATGAGATGAGATGAGCACTTTCTGGCAGAAAACGGTCTCATTACATCCACTCGTCTTCGCCTGATCTTAGAGTGATGACAGAAATTGGTATAACAAGTCACGCTGCCACTTATTTACAGATGCTTTGTGTTAATATTGTGAAGTCCAAGCAAACAAGAAGTAAAGCTTTGTAAATCCATGGGGCACACATTGCACAGATATCTCACAATAACTTGTGAAATAGAAGCAGTGAGAAATTGAGCCATTACTGAACCTACGACACATATAGCAGGAAACCTCACAAATAAATAATAATTTGAACTACCATCCACATTCATTAGTTTGACTGACGCTTCTCATGTGTGCTCTGTAAAGGTGGAGACCCCTTGGGGCAGTTTGGCATTGAGCATACTCAAGGCGAGTGGAAGGTCTCTGTGCGGAAGCCTCTCGACAGGGAGGAGAAGGACAATTACTTGCTGAACATTACGGCCACTGACGGGACCTTCACAGCCAAGGCTGTGGTTGAAGTCAAGGTCTTGGATGCCAATGACAACAGCCCAATTTGTGAGAAGGTATGAATGTTAGTTTTGTGTGTATGTGTGTGTGGGAAGTGCATTGCTGCAAAATGTCATGTAGTCTGATTCTGTCAGTTAAGGGGAGGGCGCAGCCTACCCGCTGTGCATGCTAAATGGGACGAGACTTAGAGAGAAAGAGAGAATGTCAGGAGGGATTTGAAAAGGTCCTTATGTGAAATGCAGCATTTAAGAAACAAAGAGAGTGATTTTGCACTGTGAGAGGGTTTTGTGAGGGCTAATGTGCTTTTTTTTACGTATTGTGTTTCTTTTTGAATAATGTTAATTTAATAGAACTCTTTTAGCACTCTTTTACATTTGGGGTGACAATTACCACCTTTCTCTTTACCTTTATTTCTCTTTTTTTTTTTGGCCCTGTCATCCCATTTTGAAGTCACTTCTGCTTTTCACATGCCTCCCTTTCTGTTCTTTGCAGTCATTCTATATGGAAAGTGTCCCAGAGGATTCCCCTGCTGGTAGGCTTATCCTGCAGGTCTCTGCCACAGATGCTGACATCCGTTCCAATGCACAGATCTCCTACGAGCTGCTCGGGGCTGGATCAGAGCACTTTAGCATTGATTCTGAGACAGGTATGCGTTAGTATTTTATATTTGTATAGCTATATATTTAGTACTAGTGTGTAGTATGCTAGTTGTGATACTAGTGTATAGTATAGAAAATTATTATTGTATTATTTTATTTAATATTTAGCTTGTTTAAATAAATGCCACGTTGATGAGGATCTGTCTTAAATGTTATAAACCCCAAAAATCTGAACCGCTTAAGACCATTGCCTCAACAGCCATACAAGTATTACAAATATATGCCTCATACACACAGAACATTTTCAATATCATTTACTTTTGCCTGCAGTCAAACACACGTCCCATTTAAAACCATAATGATTTCTAATTTAATTACTTGTATAATTCCAGGGAATGGTGTACACCCTCTGGCTTTTATTACTGTTTTACATTGAATACCATGGAATTCTGTTCCCATAACTGTTTTCTTCTCTTTTTTTTTTTACTTGCCTGTTTTATTCACACTAAGACATTTACACAAAATATTTTAATAAAGCATTTCAAGTGTTGCCCCACTTCAGCTATTAACTCAAATCAGCTGTCTCTCAACTGTGTGAATTAAACATTAGTTCCAGGCGGAAAGAGAGCAGAAATCAACAGTGGGTTTGTGACAGCGTCACACTACTACAACACAAAAGCTATTGTAAAGGCGCTAGTCACTGGCTCTTTGATAAAAACCAAGTGTGAAGGCAGGGAATGCTGGCTCGCAAACTGAAGGAGCGCTACTGTTCTTGTGTGTGGGTTTAGTGTGCACAGAGAATTTCTCCACTTTGCTTTTTTTCCCCTTCGTTCCATCGTGGAAAAGAAGAGTAGCATTATTGCAAGTTAGCAATGCCAAGTGTGCTCTCGTGCGAGCCAACCAGACCCCTGAAAGCTGGCGGCTGCTTTTCCTAGGGTGACTTTCCCTTTGCTTCTTTTCTCAGCTCACTCTCCGAGCTGCCCACATGCAGACTGCACTTTATTCTCCCTTGCTATTTCTCTCATTTCTCACCATCCCTCTCCTCTTTAATCTTTTCTGTTTCTTAAAGCCGCTCAGCGCGAGGATGGTTTTAGCTTCCCTCGAGGGGAAACTTTTGGACACCCTGCGTTCATTCCTCCTTGTGATGCGCTCCAGTTAAAAGGTCGACACCAAACAGCTGGCACACAAAAGGGCCGTTTTAAATCAGTGACTGCTCCGATGGAACGTAGCTTACGCTTGCTGATTATTAGGTCAGATCATTTCCTCGTAAAAGAGACGCCTGTCTCCTTTTCTCGCTGCTTTTCCTTCGAGGGTGTTTTTAGAGTGTCCTCTTGACTGGACTTGACAGATGAGATAGTTTAAAGTGGAATTGGATTGTGTATTGTTCATTAGTGCAGTGCCAGCTGATGTTCAAAGTGATTGATGGGAAGTGAATTTTGGGTTTTTAGAAAGCGACAACTATAATAAATATACATAAAGAAGCTTTGCAGACATGAATAATGAGAGAGCAATGAACTGTTTGTGTGTGCGGAAGCAGCCTAAGAGATCCTATAAACTGGAATTTACGTAAATGCACAGAAATTGCAAATTAATTAATGAGTTAGCTCACAAAAAAAATACAATTCTGTCAATTTTTACACATATTTCTAATAGAACTTGAGAAATTTCTTTCAGTCTGTTTAAAGTCCATGCAACCAAAACTCTGAAAATCAAAAATCACTTTATCTCAAAAATAATTTTATGTCACTGTAAACATTGTGGTGAACGATTTAATTAAACATTGATCAATGCACATGCATAGTTTATGTTAAATATGGTAAATCCTAAATAAAACCATAAATCTCTTGGGTTTCATTAGAAAGTGTCTTAATTTGCATTTCAAAGATGAACAAAATTCTTATGGGTTTTGAACAACATTGTTTGATGAAAATGGTTGCAAAGACACAAAAACTTTTGTGAACTTGACATTGTGCTGTGTGACCAGAAGTTGAAAAGATTTGACCTTTAAATGCAAAGCACTGTGACACAGTTATCACAGAGAAACTTAGCACAACACCCCGGTCGCAGCTGGTTAGAACAAAAAAATCATTATTTACATGGAAGAGCTTTTATCTCTAGTGATATTAGGACACAGTCTAAAGTGTGTTTTCGTTTTTTTAACAGGTGAATTAAAAACACTGCTCCCTCTGGACCGTGAAGAAGAGGAGGTGCATAAGATGAAGGTGCGTGCTCTGGATGGAGGCGGGCGCTTTTGTGAAGCAGAAGTTGAAATCACAGTCGAAGATGTCAATGACAACGCTCCACAGTTCACCTCTGACCCCTACACCTTCACTGTGTTTGAAAACACAGAGATAAACACACCTGTGGCTCGCCTGTACGCCTCAGACATGGACACAGGTAAGATTTTCAATATCCATTGATATTTTTATTTATTTATTGTATATGTTTCCCTAAATATTCAAACATTTTGCAGCAGTATGGCCTGTTAGGGTTTTCTCAGATTTTTATTTGCATGGATTTCTCTCTTATTATTTTTGTTCTGCACTCCATATCCTTAAAACTGACACATTTTATGTTCGTTGTACATTCTTATTTCACTTAAAGTCTAAAAAAAATGTGTATATTATAATAATAATATTGTTTTCTGTTTGAAAGAAGATTATTTTGCTTATCCCATTGGCAGATAAGTTTGCTTGTTCTAAGAAAACAAGACAATATTTTTTACTTTTCTAGAAAAATCCTACTTGATCTAAGTTTTTTACATATTTTGGCTTGAAACAATACAAAAAAAATCTAGGCTAAAAAGCATTGTTAGCAGTGTAAACCCAACCAATCTCTTATTCTTACCTCACACAACCTTCAGATCACTTGTTATTTTTTCAAAGCCCCTAAAATAGAAAAATACTTTTTAAACTGTATTGCACGCCCCTAGGACATGATTTTACCTGCACTTACATTGAAGGTCTATGAAACTAGTCTACAACCAGCTAGCTGCCTCATAGTCTTGAAAGGATCATAAGAAGGTGTTTGTCAAGTGATCAATAGACTTGCTTAGGCATACTGAACTGTCATAAAGCAGCTGCATTGCAGTAATTTGGTCTGACTGAAACTTTGTAGAACACAAGAGATTGTGTTAACTGGCTATAATGAGAGAGTGTGTCTTGATAGATAGGATTGTACTAGCAAGCCACAAATGAGGCTTACTCAAAAATGCATTAGAGGGATTAGTGTACTCTATCTTCGTCTTGTTTGTTTGTGTGTGTGCATTCCCCAATATAATAAGTGGCACTCACTCACACTTAATATGCAGCTCAGGACCAGAGGTTTTACAACTGAATCTTTTGTTGGATGAATTTATAAGTCATTATAGTTAAGCAAATGAGACAAAGACACAGACACACTATAGGTTCTTGCAAATGATTATAACTGCTGGAGGCTTTGCCATCGATTTGAAAGCTTCTTAATCTGCAAAATTATTTGTTGGCAATCTTTATAAATTGGTTGTCCTTTCTTAGTAAGAAATATGACAACAGCAACAGCGGGTCAAAATTGCAAGTTAATTTTTGCATTAAATGAAGTAATAATTGATTGATATTACTGATAATTCCAGTGTTACTGGAGCTTGGGGTTAAATGTCTATATTAATCTTGTGGTGCTTTATGCATGTTTTTAGGTTCTAATGCAGAGGTTCTTTATTCACTGCTGGACTCTGCTGATGGGGTGTTCTCCATCGATGAGGAGACAGGGGTCATGCGTCTGGAACGTCCTCTGGACCGTGAGCTTCAATCACTCTACACCCTCCGCGCTCGCGTCACCGACCGCGGAAGCCCACGTCATCTCTCCTCCCTCACCACCGTCAGTGTTTCCATCTTGGACATCAACGACAACCCTCCAGTGTTTGAGCGGCGCGAGTACACTGCCACCATCGCAGAAGACATTCCGGTGGGCACCCAGGTGTTGCGAGTGCACGCAGCCAGCCGAGACACAGAAGCAGGCGCTGAGATTACATACTCTATTATCAATGGAAACGAGAGAGGAGCGTTCCGCGTCGACCCCCACACAGGTAAACACTACAGCTTTGATGAACCTGCTAAGATCCACTTCATGGCTTAGCTCCAGATTTTTGGTCTCTCTTATAAAAATTTATATCCCAAACAGGTACCTTCAAGCTTTTTTGTTCTTTCGGCTTTTCCACCTTCCATCTACATTTTCTACATACGCACCAAGATGTGGAAGCTAATTATAGATTAAATTCTGAAGGACAGTGACTTTGAAATTTGAAAAAAATCTTTTTCCGAACCCCTTCTCTCTTTCCCACTTAACCTCCTGTCAGCTCTGATCTCTTCTATCATAACAAAAATAAATCTTAAAAAATTTATATAAAATAACAAATTTTAAGTCAGTTTATAAATTGTTGTATGTATTGTTTATTTTTTCTTGAATTTATTATGTTAAACACTTTAATAAACTTCTTTAAAGGTATTATATAAAAATCATTATTATTATTAGCATATATGAGGATCCCAGATATTCATAAAACCAAAAGAACACGGAGCACCCAAATATAAAGGATGCACAAAGTTTTTTTCTTCTGCCACTTTCCTTTTCTACCTCATTACATTTATTTTTTGTTACATATTAGTTTTTGTTTGTTAGTTGTTGTTTTTTTTTTCATTTATTTAGTTATTTTCATTTGTTTGGTTATTTTATGAATTCTTTATTTTAATATGTTTTTTTTAATTATATGGAAAGTAAATACTTTATTTTTTTCATATTTTTATGTACCTTGACATCTCATTGTTCTTTTCTGACCAGGCGGTGTCTTCGTGATCGAGCCTTTGGACTATGAAGCAGCACATGAGTTTTATCTAACAGTGGAGGCTACAGATGGAGGAACGCCACCGCTCAGCGACATGGCCACAGTGAACATTAACCTGACTGATGTAAACGACAACAGCCCTATTTTCAACCAAGATATTTACTCTGCTGTGATCAGCGAAGACGCAGAACTGGGAAAGACCGTGCTCACTGTAAGTCATCAGCCTCTCTTTCTGAAGCACTTCTGATTTTATTGTGTCCTGCTCAGGTCTCTGTGTTCCACCGTCTCCTAAAATCAGCACAGAGCAAAGAACACACACACTAAACAAACTCAGCTCAATGTCAAACTAAAGCTCGGCGACCCACACCAATCTTTAATCTGCAGTCTTCTATCTTGGTCTCACTCTGGCCATTTATTTGAGATGTTCATGCCGTATCATGCTGAATATAAATTGTCAGTGTGAAAGTGATGGCTTTGATACCCAGCTCTGTTTCACCTGCATGCCTTCTTATTTCCCTTGAGAGTTTCAGCCAATAGTTACTGACTCATGAGGCAAGAAGGGCGAAAGGCGGGAGTGTTGCATACCTGAATCCATGGTAATCTTTATCTTAACCAGGTGTGTGTGTTTTTCTGTGTGTGAAGGTCATGGCTGATGATGCAGATGGTCCATCCAGTAATCAGGTGCGCTTCTCCATCATTGATGGCAATCAAGGCAGTCCTTTCACCATCGACCCCATCAGAGGAGAGGTCAAGGTGGCCCGCCTGCTCGACAGAGAGAAGGTACAGAACACTCTAGTGTCTCAGTAGCAGGTCCGTTGGCAATCTGTTCCTGAAACCTAATGATGACATTTTGGTTTGTTTTTTAGACTTCAGGTTACACTCTGACTGTGTTGGCCTCTGACAATGGAAGCCCGGCTCGTTCCAGCAGCGCTACAGTCAACATAGATGTCTCAGACATAAATGATAACCCCCCACTCTTCTCTCAGGCGAACTACAGCATCATTATACAGGTCTGATTCCTCAGAGGAGAAAATACAGTGATTTTACTGTCAACGATCTCTATTCTGGTTAAGATGCATTGGGGTGTTCACATACCATATGATTTCCTATTCAAAAACAGCTGCAAAAAGTATTGACGTATCCTAACGTTATACAAAAACAGAGAAAAAAAACAGTGCAGTCTTGTTATTGTTAGTTATATTACACTAAAACTAATAAAATAGTAAAGAAATGCAATTAAAAATGGAACACCCAAGCTTTCAAATCTTTAGTTTTTAGTTTAATATGAAATAATGTTAATATTGTATAAAAAAATAAATAAAAGCATGTTAAATTACTAAAACTTAAACTAAAATGAAAGAGTTAAAAATATAAATGATAATTAAAATCTTTTTAAGAAATCACTGAAATAAGTAAAAAAAGCAAATGTATATTCATAAAAATTATAAAAATGTACATTAACTTATTAATGAACTACCTTGACCAAAAACAGTAACAATAATATTCTGGTCTACTTTTTTATGATGCACCAAAAATTAATAGATAGTAGATTATAATTTATGCCCTAGAAAATTATTATACATTACATAATATAATACATTATTTTTTGCAGTTTATTGTGTTTCACTAAAAACCATCATGGAAATTAAATGCATTTCGAAAATGTTCCCATTTGCCTTTTGAAACATTGCTCTAAGGAAAAAATCATTATTAGTCACCAGATATGTCTGTGCTTGCTGGCTCATATTAAATATAATCATAGCTTCTCAATGTGAGCTGTAAAAATTGTTACATGCCAAATTTGCCTTAAGATGTTAGAAAAAAGTGTGAATGTTGTAGGTCTAAATTATAAAACCTTTAAACACGTTTTGCATATGTTGTATAGGAGAACCAGCCAGTCGGTAGCAGTGTTCTCCAGCTGACCGTGTCTGACCGTGATGCCTCCCACAATGGACCTCCTTTCACATTTTCTATCATCAGTGGGAATGAGGGCGATGCCTTTCAAATCACTTCTCAGGGCGTGCTGGTCTCTGCGGCAACTCTGAGCCGCCAGACCCAAGAGTTCTACCTCCTACAGGCCCAGGTGAGACCTCAATCTCTCCCTCTGATTCTCTAACTCTCACTGAAGCTGTAGGGGTCTTGTTCAGTTTTCACTGGAGGTCTGAAAGGATAGATGAATAGTAGAGCTGAGGTGAAGCAGTGCTTGTTCAGTACTCCCCACACAGGCCAGGCATGGTCAATAGAGTATGATGAAGGAGCAGCAGTGAAAACCTGAGCAGAGGAGAGGACCTGTGAGAAAATCATTACAGCTGTCTAGTTCCCAGTCTCCTCTTCTTTTAGGTGTTCTGTGTTCTTTGTTCAGTAGGAGGTCGTTCTATGCAATGGACCACTTTTCAATTTTGATACATTTAAGGTAGTTTTTGTAAGATTTAAAAACAAAAGATGTCTTTAAGTCTTAATAAATTGCTTTGTGCTATTTAAGAAACCAACATTTTTAATGCTGTTATGCATATTTTTGGTTTATGAAACTTTTTATTATGATAACAGGGTTGATGTATTGCATGAGACACAATCTCTAGCCTTTGAATGAATACATTGTCGACAAAGTTATATGCATGTGTTTTAAATAGAGCTACAAATTGCACTCATTTTGCAAAATAACTAGGGATTGTGAAATGGGAGGCAAAGTGATAGGTACAAGAGGACGGAACAGAAGTAAATAACATGAGCCAGACTCGAACTTGTGCAGCTGTTTGTTGTTTAAAGAGTAAATCCAGGCTCGAGTGCTCCCTCTATTGACTGTGACTGCACATTTTGCACGTAGAGGCTGATAATAAGTGCGAAAGTCGTTCTGCCCTTAATACTCAATTTCACTTCAAACTGCTGACTTGATAATTTGGCACCATATGTTAGAAGACTAATAATCTATTGTTTTAGTTAACACCATTTATGGTGCTTGCTGTTCTGTGCTGTAAAGTGAGATATATCACAAGAGGTATGAAAACAATTAACTGGTTTGAACTTAGACTTTTCTAGGAGTTCTCACTTCTGTAAATACTTACCAGTGCTTGCTAAAGCAAACATCATTATTACTATTGTTTAAAATTTGTGTTTTAATGCCCAATCCCCAAAATAGTAAACCTTGACCCCTAAGTATGAAACTATAATGATAAGCATTTCTTATTGTTGCCATTCTGAATCCTAAATCTGTAAATCTTTTGCTCTAGGTAACAGACAGTGGTCGGCCACCATTGGTCTCCACAGCATTTGTGAGTGTGCGTTTGATCGAGGAGAGTATCTACCCGCCTGTCATTCTTCCCCTGGACATATTCATCACCACAGCAACAGACGAATATTCAGGTGGGGTCTTGGGTAAAATCCACGCCACCGATCAGGATGTTTACGACACTCTAACCTACAGCCTCGCACCCGATAGTTCCTCTTCCTCCGAAAACACTGGCCTCTTCTCTGTCTCCCCTGCTGATGGGAAGCTTGTAGCCCGTGGGAATCTGGATGCTGGTCAATACGTCCTTAACATCACAGTGACAGATGGCCGTTTTACTGCAGCTGCCCGAGTCAATATTCACATTCGGCAGGCAACAGCACAAGCGCTCAACAACTCCATCGCTGTACGATTCTCCGCAATAGCACCGGAGGAGTTTATCGGAGATTATTGGCGTAACTTTTTACGGGCTTTACGGAACATTGCCGGTGTCCGACGCACAGATGTGCAGTTAGTAAGCTTGCAGCCTGCTGCCGATGCCTCTGGTGACCTGGAAGTACTTTTAGCTCTAGAAAGGTCAGGAAGTCCATTCCAGCCCCAGGAGGTGGTGTACAGGAAGCTGAATGCTTCAGTTGGGGTAATCGAAGAGATGACTGGAGTCCGTATTGTACGAGTTGTAAAGAAACTCTGTGCTGGGTTGGACTGTCCTCTTAGTTACTGCCAAGAAACGGTTTCCTTGGAGACGGGAGCAGTGTCGGCCTACAGCACGGCTAGGATTAGTTTTGTTACGCCACGTCACATGCGTACCCCCAAATGTCTCTGTGAAGGTAACACGAATATACAAACACCAGATATTTCAAAGATATATTTAATTTTCAGTCTGGAGTTATGATAAAAAATGTTTTTGTGTGATTATAGGAGCTGAGTGTCCTGTCCTGAGTAAATTATGTGAGGGAAGCCCCTGTCCTGATGGCATGGATTGTGTAGAAGACCCCACACACACCAAATTCAAATGCATCTGTCCTGAGGGAAAACAGGAAGAGTGCTCAGGTATGAAACGCATCATATTGCAACGTACACTGTCTATTAACCATACTGAGGTCCTATTTATTTACTAGTGCTACCTGCTCAAAGTATCTCTATTAAGTGTTTAATATTTTGAATATGATGTTGCATTCTGATTGGTTTGTGTTTCTTATGGCATTGCAAGCACTTATGTTCATGAAACAGACATTTAGGTTTGCTGCAATATGTGTGGACATTATGATAACATTACAAGTTTGCTCTGTGTTTTAGAGCGTCAGTCATTGACATTCAGCGGAAACGGATATGCACGATACAGGCTGATGGAGAACGAGAATAAGGAAGAAATGAAGCTGTCCCTCAGACTGAGAACATTCTCCACCCACGCTACTGTCATGTATGCCAAAGGCACAGACTACAGCATACTGGAGGTGAGTGTGTACTCTTAACCCCCTCAATCCTTCCAAAAAAAGAAGAGAAAACAGAAAGAGAGTTATTCTGGAGCTGGGAGAAGAGAGGGGAGCTCTTTCTCACGCATTCCACTTTGGTGAGGGAAAACCACACAGCTGACAGAAAGAGCAAATAGGAGTCTGGGACTCAGATGCGAGCAGTGTCATCTCCCCGCACTTACATTATAATAATCTGTTTCTGCTTATTCCTGAAGAATCATTCCTCATTTCATGTTTAATCAATCCGCTATTGCCAGAATACTCTAATATCACACCTGAAGTACTTCACAGAGTCATCTTTTTGGCTGTTTAAAAATAACTGATAAACTGCCTACTTGGACATTCATTTTTATTGGCACACATTTTTGGCCATCATAAGCTAATTTTCTGTCAAAAAATGGTGCTGACACAGAATATGCCCGTGATGCAAAAAATAGCATGCCCAAAAACATTGCATGTGCTTTAAATGACCTTGCTTGCCTATTTAGGTGACTTGATAGGTTTGGAGAGAACTTCTTTTATATATTTATGCATACAACATACAACTTAATGGACAAGTTTTTAATATATATATATATATATATATATATATATATATATATATATATATATATATATATATATATATATATAAAAATAATAAAAACAATAAAAATGTAAATTAATTCATTAATGAATAGATTTTTCTTACATTAACAGAATCCCAAATAACAGTAAAGTTTTAAATATACTTTTATATTGCAATAATTTCACATTCAGTCATAAATTAATGTACAAACAACTTTAAGACAGTACATTTTTTAATATTTGTATAATGTCATCTGTTTTGTGACTGAAGGCCAGCATCACTCTGTTGTCTCTGGAATAGTTTTTTCCCCTAGTAGCTATTTAATCATTGATTTACCATTCAACATTACAGAGCTATCAATTTTAATGTTTAAAATAACTTAAAACAATTTTCACCTAAAGCTATTGTAATACCAATACTGATTTCTTTATAAAAAATATTTAACCCTTGATTGATTGCATTCAGCATTACAGTATAATTGAGAGCTGTTCAATTTATTATTTAGACTACAAAAAAATAACTTCTAATTTAAGTGAACTTAAAATAATCTTCATGTAACCAATTATAATAAATGTCATATTTACTTGTGCCCTTCAGCAGAAATATAGAAATTGAAATTATCAGACACATTCTAAATTAAATATAGATTCATTCTTGAAGCTATAAAAGTTATTTCATATTTTTTTCTTTGTCCTTTGATTAATAGATTAATTCTTTGTTCTGTGACCAATCCTCCGCCCCTGCGTTAAATATTTTTAACGTGTTAAAAATCTGATAAAAACATGTTAATTCGTATTTTTTTATTTTATAAATATAATATATTTTGAGAATTATTTATTTTTAATAAATGTAATAATGTATCAATGACCATTTAAAACATTTTGTCTGTCAATTGGCTAAATGTGGATTTGAGATACTGAATAATTTAATTGACCCCTGGCATTTTTATAAATGGGCAGCATAAAAGACAACCTATCGGTGTATGTTTCAGATTGTGAACGGCCGTCTGCAGTACAAGTTTGACTGCGGCAGTGGTCCTGGTGTGGTGTCCGTGCACAGTACCCAGGTCAGTGACGGACAGTGGCACACTGTCTCTCTTGAGGTAGATGGTAACTACGCTAGACTGGTTCTAGATCAGGTCCACGCCGCATCTGGCAAAGCCCCGGGAACCCTCCGCACCCTCAACCTGGACACCAGCATGTACTTTGGGGGACATGCACGGCCAACATCCGGCTCTGGAAGACTTGTGGTAAACGGTCTGCGGGGTTGTCTGGAGGGGATCGTGTTTAATGGGAGGGAGCTGCCACTATCTCAGGTTCGAGGAGTTCACTCAGTCTTGGAGGAGCTGGTCGAGGCGGCTCCCGGATGCAGCTTGGCTCCTCCACTCCAGGGCTGCTCCAGTAACCCCTGTACCAATGGAGGCACATGTTCATCGCTGCCTAATGGAGGTATGTGTGGCCTTTTTTTGGTTTCTTTTTGAATCGAGTCAGTCAAATATAGCACTGATTTAATACGCCGTGTACTATTGTGTGTTATAGGGTATTTCTGCAAGTGCACCGCCGCTTTCATGGGCACTCACTGTGAAGTCACTATCAGCCCCTGTGCCTCTAATCCCTGCCTCTATGGAGGCACATGTATCCCACGAGGAGGAGACTTCTACTGCCAGTGCAGAGGACAATACTCTGGCCAGCGGTGAGAACACATACACTTGTGATCACTACAATTACACTGAGCAATACTTTCATTGTACCTGCAAGCAAATGATGTGAAATCTAGGGCATTTTTAGTATATGCAAGTCATTGCATTATCTATATACATGCATGTTTGACCAGAAAACATTTCTGTATTTTAAAAAGGTACTTTCAGGTACTTTGAACTAGGGATGTACCCAGTGTTTGGCACCCTAAATAGTTTGGCAAAAAACAGAAGAAAAAAAAGCTATTTCAGAATAAGCGAAAAGATTGAATAAATTATTCCGAACATTGGCGTGATATGATTAAATATAGGTGCGTGCTAATGCAGCAAACATGTTGACTGTGTAAAAGCAATTAAAAGATGCTACAGTCATTACAAGCAACAGTGACTGTTTAGTACTGCATCCCATGTCTCCAATGAGAAGAGCAAGGGTGGCTATGGCTGGTTGATGACTGAATTTGAGACATATCTTCAAACGAGTAGTAAATAAACTGCAGACTGTAATGTTTTATAAAACACACATGTAGCCTATTCTAACAACTATTTAGATTGGGATGTGTAATATTTTTCAAAGATTTCTCTTTCGCGCAGCAAGGCTGCATTTATTTGTACAGTAAAAATATGCATGCTTTTTTCAATAGGGGGTCTCAAAAATGTCCAGAAATAGTTTTTGTACATTTTTTGTAGCTAATTTATTTAGTTTTCTTTGAAATGCTACACAAAACAATATAAAGCTCATTTTGGCTATTTAGTTTGTTTAATGATGAAAACAGTTGGCAGAATATATGGTGAAAAATGAGAAAACCCATGTTCAGTATTTCATTTTGGTCGGCTTTGGCCAAGAATTTCCATTTCTGTGCATCCCTACTTTGAATATTAATATTGTATCTTGTTTGATAACTTAAACTTTGATCATTCTGAACATGTGCTATCTTTGTTTAAAAAAATATTTTGATAAATTGTCCAATAACAATCATACCCTGTTTGAGTGGCTTAAGTGTCCAGGTATTTTTGGGACAACTGTACACTGTTTAAATTATATGGCACTCTTATAAATGTCTACTTTTCATTTTAAAAATCAAATCTCTGATTTTGTCCTAATACTATTTTAAGTGAAATTAAAATGTGTGTTTGACCTCATAGCATCAAATAACGTTCCTCAAATTATTTGTAAGGTTTAAAATTTCATTAAAATAGTTATTTTTTTATTTAATAAAAAATGTTGTATACTCCATGTGTAGCCAAATAAAAGCTCTGACGATATTTTCATAAATTAAACTTCATTAATATGCATGGTGCAACTCAAACTAAAAGAAATACTTCACAAATCCATGCGGCATTCTCAGTAATTCCTATTAAATTGGAAATTTAATCAGAAGCTTTGGGAGGCAATGTGATTGATAATCAGATTTAATTCAGTAAGACAAAATCAATTTTCTCTTCGAGAAATTTCTACCCCAATTAAAAACTATGCAAACAAAGTTCTTCCTATTTAAAGTTTATCTAAAGTTGTGTGTGTGTGAACTTTCTGAATGACATTTTGGCTCTTTGTAATTTCCTTCCAGGTGTCAGCTGGGTCCATACTGCACAGATAACCCATGTAAAAACAGCGGAAAGTGCATTGATAGCCTGGATGGTCCTGTGTGTGAGTGTGAGCTGGGTTTCCAAGGAGACAGGTACATCTTTTGATCTAATAAACATATATTAAATGGGTATAATGAAAAGCTTCTTTATGAGATGCTACTTCTCTTGAAATTATACCTAGATGAGACTTTTTAATGAAAGAATAGTATTAGTATTTTCTATTCAGCAAGGAAGCATTAATTGGATTAAAAGTGACAGATTTCCATTTTAAGTAAATGCTGTTAGAATCCTAAAAAAGTACAATGGTTTCCACAAAAAAATCTTATTGGAATTAGCATATTAGAGTGACTTCTCAACTTTCATGGGATAATGACTGCTAAAAATTCATCTTTGTCATTACAGGTACACATTACATTTTATAATATATTCAAAGAAAAAATTGGTTTCAAATAGTTTTTACCGTTTTTGCTGTATTTTTGATCAAACAAACACAGTCTTGGCAAGCATTAGAAACGTCTTTAAGAAACATTACATAAATCTCATTACATAAATCTGTATTTACAGTACATGCTTGTATGTGTGTGTTTAGGTGCCTGAGTGATGTAGACGAGTGTCTAAAAAACCCTTGTGGCAATGGTGGTCACTGCCAGAACACGTACGGCTCCTTCAACTGTAACTGCTCTGTGGGCTACAGTGGGCGACATTGTGAACTCCGCTCCGAAATACGCAACGAATTTGTCTCCACCTCTTGGAACATCGGCCTGGAGGAAGTAATCGGAATCGTTGTCTTCGTTGCCAGCATCTTCCTTCTCGTCCTACTCTTCGTCGTGGTTCGCAAGCGCGTTTGCCGGCGCTCAAAGTCCAAATCTGACGATGACGACAAGCTTGGCATAGGCACAGGAGCCTCGCATGCCTTCCTCCATCGGCCGTACTTTGACGCCAAACTCAACAAGAACATCTACTCCGACATCCCGCCGCAGGTCCCCGTACGGCCTATCTCCTACACTCCCAGCATTCCAAGCGACTCCCGCAACAATCTGGACCGCAACTCATTCGAAGGCTCAGCCATACCGGAGCATCCAGAATTCAGCACATTCAACCCTGATTCAGTGCACGGTCACAGGAAGACAGTGGCTGTCTGTAGTGTAGCACCTAACCTGCCTCCTCCCCCACCCTCCAACTCAGTGTCTGACAGTGACTCCATACAGAAGCCCAGCTGGGACTATGATTACGATGGTATGTACAGAAACCCACCTGGAATCCAAATGTCATGCTTGTGACTTGTAAGGCAATCTATTTTATGGTCTCTGAAAGTGAGGGAAAGTTCTGTTTCTCTCTCCCCGCAGCTAAAGTAGTGGACTTGGATCCGTGTCTAAATAAGAAACCAGTAGAGGACAGTGCCTGTCATCCTTACAACACCAGAGGCAGCATGTCTGAGGTCCACTCTCTCAGCTCCTTCCAGTCCGAGTCATGTGACGACAATGGTATGTATGGAATAGAATGCAGAATTTTCTTTTACTCGTCTTATAGATCATAACCGACCAGTTAAACTGCAGAATATAAGTCAAATACTTCTGTGACATGTTCTTATGAGTTGGGTTTTTTCCAGATGATTAATGCTGTACATTTCTATGTAAACAAGATAGAAATATGAATATTGAAAGAATGTTACATACTTTAGCAGACAAAAAAAGACAATGTTTGGAATGGAAATACTCGGATGCTGTGAAGCAAAATTCGTTCTTGCCTTGAACTTTTTTGATTCACTTCAAATGTTGATGTGTGTGTGTGTATATAACGTTTGTTTCAAAAACTTGCTCTTTCAAGGACAATATAGCATTACAGTTTTATTTTTTCCCCGGTCCAGTGACAAACTATGACACCGACAACCTGTATCCGGCATTATTTTTATTCATTCAACATTCTACATACTACTGTATATAGTGTATAAACTTTACTAGTATTCTATTCCAAACATAAACTAAATCTCTTGCATGCTCTTTCAGTTACAGACAACTATACAGTTTTTTTTTTTAACATCTGTTATCCCTCTCTGTCTTTATTTTACTGATGTAACCGAGTGTAAAGGGTGATATGTTTTTGGGTCATGTGTTATGTCGTTTCTCTCTCTCTTCTTTATCGCTGCACTGGGGCTTCAGCTCCCATTTGGATCAAATCTCACCACAGACACCGAGCAAGGTTTTAAATAGAGGCCTGCTCGTAAGTGAACACTCGCCCACGGTGGAAGGAAGCGATCACTAAAGGCCCTGCAAAATTCTCAATGCATAAAAAGAAGAAAGCTTGTCTTCCCTCTAAGCCCCCTCGTCTTTTTCCATTGCCGAGAGCAACTTTTCATAAGTTTTTCATCATTTCAAGGCAACATCTGAGAATGACCTATATAGTATCTTTATTAGTTCTCTTTGTGAAATTCATATTTTGGATCTTTTCTCTTCTTTTTCCCCCTTCCTTTCTTTGTGTCTCTTAATGAAGCCAGTGGATGGTTGAAGACAGCATCAGCTCAGAGTGTAAAAGCAGGGTATGAAAAGTACACATGATGGGTCTCCAGCATACACAGCACAATGATTCTGTTGATCCTGATTCCTGTATCTGAAGACCTTTTCACATGACTTATGACAGAACTGTATGGAAAAAACTGTCAAGTTATAGCATATCTATGCACTACTTTGCATTAAGCTCAAGTCTTGCAATAGTACTTTGTAATAGCTTCAGCTTTTTACTGACTGTTCAAAGCAACATATGATAGTTGTGTTGAGAAATGTATTGAAACTTGGGATTTGTTGTTGTTTTGAATTAGTTCGTCTTTTCCTTTAATGTTAGTAAATGTATATGCTTTTTTCTTATTTAATATTTTCTTATTTCAGTTGTAGTTCTTATTTCAGTAGGTTTTAGATCTAAATATATTTATATTTTCAATGAAACTTCATTTCAATTACAAAAAAATGTATAGTTTTAGTTAGAAGCACTTCAAGATGGTCATCTAGCAAGTTTAGATTTTTTTAGCATCAGTAGTTAAATTTTTTCTCAGTTTTCTTTATTTAAACATCACTGAAAAAGACAATAACAGCAATAACTCTAAAAGAAGTCAACTTTTTAAACCTAATCTGTCATTTTGCACAACCTGACGTGAGTCATGTGAAAGGGACTGCAGTCACCTAACCATTGACACTTGACCCTCATTTGACCTTTTCAACCCCTGACCTTGACCTAACAACTCCCCCACTGAATCTCAGATGAACACTAATGCGTTATATTGAATGGATTATTCATATTTCCTTTTGGCCATGTACCTGCGTATTCCTCTAAAGCTTGAACCCTTCTTCTTTCATTTTTCTCCGTCTGCTAGTTTTGGTTTGGGGCCAGGAGTGTCTTTGTTCTCTTTTATCTTTGAGAATTTTCCTGATCCTTCCTTTCATCACTCTCTTAATGTATGTAATCATGAGCACAACATCAGCCGTCACTCCCACTGTCCTCCACCAGAGCTCAACTCAGACGTGTGCTTTATCTACACAACCGATTCCCTCTCCCATTAACCCATCCCTTAAGATCACACCCTGGCAGAAGCCAAAATCCCATAAATCCAGTTAGTATCTGTTGTTCTGACAGTGCCAGTCAATCAGTTCAAATCCATCAGTTTTGTCAGATGTCAGAATGCAATGTCTCATCGTAAGAAACACTTTCGTCTGTTTCCTCTCTCCCTTGCAATCTTGCCTTCCAGTGTTTCTTTCCTGTCATGTTTACTTCTGAAAAATTAATGTTAGATCTCTCTTATCTGCCCTTTTTACAAGCCTCCCTAGTGACAGTAATCCACCTTGTCAGCTCTGTTGTTGACTCGGTGGAGAAAGAAGGTAGTATTTTGCTGCTTCAATACTGATTATTGGGTATCTGATTCTTTAGTGTTTGGTGGGTCTCCAAAATGCCATTTTCTTCACCTAAATCGCATCCACAAAGACAAAGAAATTAAAAATGACTAATCACATCAAACCAATCGAATGCCTCATTAGCCAATCAGGTGCCTCATTTGATTTCAGTGGCACATGATTGTTCAGGCTAATTTGAGGTGGAAAATTGCAATCTTGCCAAGAATGCAATCACCACTATATTTCTGTGCAAGCAAATGGCATAAAAATCGTCTCATACATTTATGTTTCCTACATTTGTATACACCTTGTCCTGCACTCTTTTTTTCCAGTGTTTTTCAATCTCATAGTATTTGACATTTTCTCTTTCTCTCTTTTCTCTGCAATTCTGTTTGCCTTTTATCTAAAGAGTCTTTCTCGGCTCATGAACACAAGAACCCAAGAGGTGATTTATTTTTACTTTGTACAATTTGCCTGAAGCCTTTCGATTCATTTTTTTTGTTGTTGTTGTTTTATTTTGGCTTGGTTTACACCCTTCGATATAACAAAACTCTGCATGTCCACAAAATCTGTGACAAAAATTGTGTCAAATTAACTCCCCTTTTTAAATCAACTCAGTAATATTGGTATTTACAGATGAATGGGGTTTGTGCAATTTTTTTCACAGCTTTGTGTGATAAAACGTTTTTGTATGTGTTTGCGTGTGAGAGTGTTTCTAGGTTTAACTTGGTGTCGTCTCCCAAAAATGACCTTAAAATCCATAATAATCCATAATAAAACACTCTCTCTAATAATACAATGGAGACATGGATATTTGGAAAAACTGACTAACTGTCGTATTGTCAAGGTTGTTCACAAACAATAGACATACTCAGAGTTAAATGTACATGTGTGGTGTGTGAAATATCTGTGCCGCGCTGAATGATCTGCATTGTGTTGGTGTGATACTGACGTTGCATGTTTTGATTTTACATGACTTGGCTGGTATTAATTGAGTGGTTTGAAGTCAATTCAACTTCTGTTCACGGAATAAAAATAAGTAATAGAAATAAGTGCATGTTCTTCTAAATAAAAACGTCTTTATGATGTAACTTAACGTTAGTGTAATAAGTGTTATGCCAGAAGCTTTAAAAGTAGGGATTGGGAGCTAGCATCATTTTACTAATTTCCTGCTCAACTTCTGTGTTTTTTACTACTATAACTCTTTCACCACCAAACACAGAATATTCTGTTGTTCACAAGACAACACTTCCCAGCCAAACACAGAAATTTCACTAGGGGCGCTGAGTGAGTTTAAAAGCAGTATATAAATGAAACCTCTGTAATATTAGAGAGTGAAATGTCAATCCAGGAAGTGGTAAAGAACTGTGAAAGCTTTAGGAGTGCTGATGGAAGCGATCTTCTGCCTCTAGCTTGAAGCTAGAATAAAATAGATGCATGTTCAGATATTCATACAACAAACTGTTCTAGAGGCCATTCAATTTTAGTCAAATTCCTCGAAAATTATAAAAAAAAAAAAAAAAACCTACGGCGACAAAGAGTTAATACTAAGTAAAATAGGTCATAATATGCCATTTTCAAAATTAAACCTCTCTGAGGTTGAATTGACTCCAGCATTTTTTTCAGTTTGTAACCTAATCTAATCATAATATTTTTTTTTTTTTTCGTATAGTGGTACTGTGGTATTTATTATACATTTTTGTCTGACAGGCTATCATTGGGACACATCTGACTGGATGCCGAGCGTTCAACTTCCTGGAATCCAGGAGTTTCCTCAGTATGAGGTAGTGGAGGCCCCACCCACCCTTTACAGTGACCCCGCCCTGCTGGACACGGACTACTATCCCGGCGGATACGACATCGAAAGCGACTTCCCACCCCCACCCGATGACTTTCCTCCCCACGATGACCTGCCCCCTCCTCCGCCCGTGCCAGAGTACGGAGAGCGCTATGACACACTGCAGCCTACCGCGCGAGCGTTAAACAGCGCCCCCTCCAGTCCCGGAGGCACCGGAGTCCGCCAGCGCCCGCCCTTACCCCAACTCTACAGCCTCACCCAATTCCTTCCTCACCACCATTACTCGTCGGACCCCGAACCACAGACCAACCCCGCCAGCACCATCACGTCGTCCTCCACCGGCGGTTACCGGCGCGGAGGGTTCCCGCTGGGCTACGGCTGTGACTTCGATCCCCCTGCTGCCGATAACATGTCGCTGTCGCTGTACACGTCCACGGCGTCCTGCTCGGACATGTCCGCCTGCTGCGAGGAGTCAGAAGTGATGATAAGCGATTACGAGAGCGGTGGAGAGGAGGAGGGAGCGCAGTTTCAGAGGCTCGTCATACCGCCGCTGGACTCTCAACATCAGCAGCATACTGAAGTCTGACACTGGATCCAGAATATCAAAAGTGCCTAAATGAAACCCTGCTACAGGAGACTTGACTGTGTGTTTAAACCATAACCACACCACATACACGGTACACAAACGTAGTCTTACACTTAACGTAAATGCCAAACATCCAAACGCACACGTTGTATACATCTGTATCTCACTCGAGAGAGAGAGGTTTTGAAAAGACTTGCTTAAACATGAGTTCTCTTGGCTAGCTCCTGTGGGCTGTTATTAATAATATTATTATTTAACAGTATTGGGAGAACGTGGCTGTGCCATTTAATAATACGTCGATCATCGTGCACAAGATCATGCTGAGATGTACAATTCACACAGAAAATATAACTGATATATCGTCTTGGATATTGGGAGAGAAGCATCATTTCGAGCATCAAGGTGATAACCATGCAAACTGATTTCTTTTTTTTTTTTTATACAAATCCTCATTCATTTGTAATGTAAATTTTAATGTACAGTTTTGATTTCAAGGTTTTATTAGGTTTTTGTAGATATGTTTTGCTTTTTTTTCCAAAAAAGAAAGACAGGAAAAATAGTGTACCGACTCAAATGGTGTGTCATTATCAGCCTTACTGTACGTTCATTCACAGGCAAAGAAAAAAAGCATAAGAGAATCTTTAAAAAAAAAAATAATAATAATAATAAAAAAATGTCAAGGTTGTGAATGTGTGGTCGTCTCAACATGTTCATTTCTGAAAGACGTCTGCATATTCTTGTGATGTGTTATGTTTTCTTTTTTTTTTATTTGTTGTTTGTAAATTGTGACTTTGGAACATCTTTATTTTTTGACCATGAAAATGGGACCCAATATATTTATAGTGCGAGATTATTCACAGACATGTGACTTTTTCAGGGTCTGCGTGTGTGTGAGCAATGCTATGGTCTTGTTTTATGATTTTTATTAAATACTGCCACTAGCTTAACTGCTTTACTACTGGCAATAAATTATTCTCTAAAATGGGTGTTTGTCTTGCATGCATTCATTTACTTTTCATACTTCAAATACTTCTGATTTACAGTATAAAGGGAGATCAATGCTTGAATCTGTTGATCTGTAATCAGAGCTGTCAGCAACAAGGGAAACAGACATCTTAAGGACCCTTAGTAGTAGTTTATTTAATTTTTTATAGAAATAGGAACAGCTCCATTGTGGTAATAATGAGTAATTGAACAAAAGCTGTTTAGTGTTTTTGAAAGACATTTCTTATGCAAGGCTGCGATCATTTGATCAAAATACTTCTTTATAATCATTTTACAAAATAAATGCTTTGTCATTCTAGAAAACAGAAAAAATATTAAACAGCAAAAATGTTTTTCCATTCCATTTTCCATCATAATAGGCTAAAAACCATTATTTACAATGATTTCTAACAAACCACACAAAACCAGAGCAGAACCATTACAACAGCAAACAACACACAATGCTTCAATAATCATTTCTTTCTAAATAATGTGAATGTATGTATGTGTATATATATATATATATATATATATATATATATATATATATATATATATATATATATATATATATATATATATTTGCAATAATTTATTTATATAAATGTATTATTTTTCTCAAGAGGTTGAAATGGTTTTCAGAACTCTCTCATCTAACACATCCGATTCAACTCATCCATCATTAGTAGAGACTGAAATGGGTCAGAAAGGATGAAGAGAGTTGAGAGAACATATGATGCTTGTCAGATCTGCGTCATGTTCATCAGTCATGACTCTTCAAGAAATAGCAGCCAAAAACAAACTAATAACCAGCTGCTTTGATGTCTGTTCATAGAGAATAAAAAAATAAAGAGGAAATCAATATTTATATATATAGATAAATAGATAGATAGATAGATAGATAGATAGATAGATAGATAGATAGATAGATAGATAGATAGATAGATATGAGTATTTACTTGTATTTAGTTGGGTTTATGTGCAGAATGTTTTAAGTTCACTTAAATTGGAAGTTATTTTTAAAGTCTAATGAATGGTAAAGTGTATAGTTAATTATAATGTAATATTTAATGGTAATAGTATATGGTTAAATATTAGGCTAAAAAAATATGATAAATGAAAACAGATGCCATTAAACAAATATTTAAAAATATGTTTTTGTGCATTAATTGAATATTGTGAAATTATTGCAATATAAGTATATTTAATTAGTTACACTAATATATATATATATATATATATATATATATATATATATATATATATATATATATATATATATATATATATATATATAACATTTTAAAGTTCTATAACTTTTATTCTATAACTTTTATATGTGTGTGTGTACTGATAAAGGCCTGAGTATGCTCTTAAATCAAAGGCCCCTTTTCATGTGTAAGAAGACATCTGTCCAGCAGAGGGCGATGTTGTAGCGCAACAGACGAGGGGCAAAGCCTTCGATGTACTGTAGTCAATAGTACTTGAAATCCCATAGCAACTGCTACACCCTTCACGTTACCCGTAGCCCGAGCACACTTCCTGGATGCTGAGTAACCGCTTTGTCCTCGGAATCCCGTGCATGACAAGCTTCCCGTAGCAGGATATTTTCGCGTATTTGGTAAGCATCGACTTTACTGTTTTCGAACGGAGGTTTTTAAGTGTTTTGTGTTTAGCCAGACTTCACTTGTTGTCCGTTTGAACGTTCACAAGCAGACAAAGAAACGCCGCGCGTACGGTTGCACAGCTTTAACACTTTTGCATACATCAAACAGCCACGTTGCATTGCAGTAAACGCTTTGATTGACTTGCGCACGAGAGTAGTTAGACATTCAGAGTTTTTAAGCATGTTATTGTGTTCATCCTGCGTTAGCAGGGCACGTGTAACTTGACCTTCCTTACAGTGGCTGTGTCTTAAACCCTCCACAGTTCACACCTAACTTAGAGGCTTTGTGAACGCGCTTGTTTGAAGCACGCTATCTAGAAAGGCAGCTCACGAGGTTTTGGCGCACAGCCATCATGTGAATTATCTACAGCTGTAAGAGGTCTTGGTTTTGACTTTGCTCACTGATATATCGCACACGCTGTTTTTATAAAGCAGGCCTACGCTATACCCAAGTCTTTTTTTGTTTTGTTATTTTGCACAGCTGTTAAAGGGTAGCTGACGTCGAGCTGTGTTGTGTTTTTTCTCGTCTCGTGCAGCTTCTCATTGGCTGGTGGAGCGAGTCAACAACAACAACAATAAAATCATCCTTCCGGCGTGAGGGCGCGGTTATCGGTCTGCCGATATCCCGTTATAAGGCTCAACAAGTCTCCAGATACACTTCAACGGAGGTTTTATCTTATTAAGAGTGACCGTTAAACGTTTGGAGATGAACGGAGATTGCGTGGACGCGCGGCCCGGGGACGCGACAGAGTAAGATGATCTTGACTACTGTTGCTATGCGGCTTTCGGAAGTGACCTGACCTGCTTGTTTCTAGCATTTAGGCCTAGTAACGTGTATTAATGCTTAATAATAATTTATGCTAACATGTGACATTTTATATACATAATCTGAACGGTGAATTAATATTTTTTTTTTATATTGATGTATGGTTTGTTAGGATATGACAGTGTTTAGCCAAGATACAAGTTTTAGAAAAAAAAAAAAAAAAAAAAATAGAAATTTCTTTTAAAGTTGTCGAGATGAAGTTCTTAGCAGTACATATTACTAATCAAGTTTATCTAATCTAGTTAATTAAATCAAGTTAATCTATTTATGGTAGGAAATTTACAAACTATCTTAATATAAACATGATCTTTACTCAGTATCCTAATGATTTTTTGTGAAAAATAGAAATGGATCATTTTCACCCCTGCAGTCTTTCTGCAAATATACCCGTGCGTTTTAAGGGTCACATATTATATTTAGTCCATAAACATTACGTTCCAAAATTAATCAAATATAGATTGAAAGAATAAACGGGTCCACACAAAGTTTTAAATAAGGTTTATTATTCCAGTGCTGGTCCGGATGGGGCGTCAGGAGAGCAGGATGTGCAGGTTGATTCTAAGGCTCAGTCACATGACTTCAGATACAGCCTGAGCTACCCCAGCATTGGCCTCTGCATCATCATCAATAACAAAAACTTTCATCGCAGTACAGGTAACACTTGTTTTGTGTTGTTGATGTGAAAGCTGTCTGTTCAAAGCTCGTCAAACTCAGATGATTGTTCAGATGCATTTACCTCATGAACAGAATGGTGAACAGAACAGACTCTAGGCACCGATGTACCAATATCAAAACTCTTTTCCTGTAATTGTTCAGTGGCCAGAATTAAATATTCACGATTGAATCCGATATTAAATAGTTTTACTGTTAGTTTGCTATTTATCTGTTTCACATTAGGTAATGAAAATATTATGCATATTTGTCATGTTAACCTTTTACTGCTTTTTTTTTTTTTTTTTTTTTTGCCTTTTTATGACCTGTTCTTCACTTTTTTTCAGGCATGAACCAGCGGAACGGTACTGATGTAGATGCAGGAAATGTAATGAATGTGTTTCGGAAGCTAGGATACACTGTGAAAGTCTACAATGATCAGACAGTTGCACAGATTATGCAGGTTTTAACAGCAGGTATGGTGCATTCAACTAAAACCCTTAGCCCTTTACCTCAATATCAGTAGATGGATTTTAAAATCCCAAGAATGCCTGTTGCATGTCGATGCCAAGAACCACCCAACGTGAAGCCCGTTAAATTATTTTATGCACAGCTCGTCGTGCATTATCCCGTTTATACCATGGTCATTATTCAGCATTTAGCAGGTTTACATGCACACCAGTAAGCTGATAACTCACTTATTAAATTGATTACAACCAGGTTTTCTCATTTACACGCACACCAGTAACCTGACAATACTAGTAAGCTGCGTTTACATGACTTTATTAATAAATCATTAACTTTTTTTTAGTGACATTTAAAATCTATATTATTTGCATATCTGACGCCGAGTATTCCATGCATCAGTCAGTGATATTAAATAAAGCTTTCAACATGTCGGCATGGAGCTCAGAGCTCATATTATCCTCTCACGCCGTTACTGTATAAATGCAGGGTTTTAACTACCTCTGCTTCTGCCGCACGAGAAAAGAACACTTTTGTCTCCTTTTGTGACGCATTTTCTTTTACCATTTACTTTTTTTTACCACTGCAAAATTTTGCTCTGTCTACACTTTAAAAAAAAAAAAAAAAAAAAAAAAAAACTTTTGTTATGCAAACTTAAAAAGCAGAAGTTGAGAGAACTCAAAAATGGGCTCAAGCTGTTTGTCTTAAAAGTTTAAGTTTGCTCAACCTTTTTTGTTATACAGTGTGGATGTGCTTAAATCCGCAGTAACGTTGCATCACACACGCGCTGTAAATGACTGTTTGTTTCGTTTTATCACAGTGGCCCGTGACGACCACAGCCGCTGTGCTTCGTTGGTGTGTGTAATGCTCAGTCATGGAGATGAGGGAGTGTTTTATGGCACCGATACTTCTGTGGAGCTCAAGGCATTAACTAGCCTTTTCAGAGGAGACCGCTGCCCATCACTAGTGGGAAAGCCTAAGCTTTTCTTCATACAGGTATGGCCAGAATTCCCGCTCTAATGTCCCCGCTGGGTCGATGTTTAAAATGAGCTGTCTTGTTCCACTCTTGAGATGTACTCTGGCTGTGTTTGTTTAGGCCTGTAGAGGTACAGAACTGGATCCCGGCGTGGAGTCAGATACTCATACGAGCTCCGATAATTCTGTGAGGATTCCTGTGGAGGCAGACTTCCTCTATGCCTACTCTACCGCACCAGGTACAGACACGCAAACCAATTAATTTGTCAAATGATTTTTAGTAAAATGAATCGCTTGATAGATTTGAGTATTTCCTGCGAAAACATCATTTTGATACTTTCCACGTCGAGGCTTTTTCCTAATGGGGTTTCCTTCTTGTGTCAGGTTACTACTCCTGGAGAAACACCATGACCGGTTCTTGGTTCATTCAGTCCCTTTGTGAAATGATGGCAAAGTATGGCAGAGAACTGGAGCTCATGCAGATCATGACCAGGGTCAACCATAAAGTGGCACTCGGCTTTGAGTCTACCTCCAACCAGCCTGGTTTTGACGCCAAGAAACAAATCCCTTGCATTGTCTCGATGCTCACCAAGGAGATGTATTTCACTGCTTGAAGGGACAAGGGAACTATTAGAGCTTCTCCAGCTTTTCTGTAAGCAACACAGGTACAGAATATACACTGAGGGTAGACTTTAAGCACAGAAGCGTAAGCTGGGCATGCTCACTTTGGGGTTTCTCTGTCTCAGGACTGGTGTTGTGGGTCGTGTTGGCATTTAAAATACTGCATGTGAAAGCAGCTTCTCAGGTTTTTGTTTACCTTTTGAAAATATACAGTTTTGTCTCTGGTTTTCTAATTATAATCTAATAATGAGCAATCACCAATGACAGGAGAGGTTAGGATTTTTTAAATTACAGTAATCAGGGACTTTAAAAGGGTGCTGTAATAATTCGACTGTACAATAAGGGCATTTAATTGAAGTAAATTCTGCTAACTTAACGTAAAAAGCAAAGTACAATCAATAATATTCCCTGTCACTGAACCATGGGAACGTTTTGGTGCAACTTCTGAAATCTAATGTACAGGTTTCCATTAGGAAGCAATAAAGCATTTTACTGTACTAGTCTATTCCTACAGGGAAAAAAACAGCTAAGTTTTTTTTTGTTTTTTTTTGTGGTAATAGACACCAATACTACCTTTTATATTATATTAACATAAATTATATTTAATTTGGACTGCTTTTTGGTTAGTCTCTTCAAGATGATTATGAAGACTGTGAGATCTTCCTACGAAAACGTACTGTTCATGTTTATTGTATACTCTTGTTTACTATACATAAATGCTTTTTGTGTATAAACTGCTTTTGCATGCGTTTAAACGGCTCTGTAGTGCACTGGATGATAATACATATTTCCCTCAGAACCTAAGAGTAGGTGTTTCATTCAGAATTAAGCTTATTTTAAAATGTGCTTTATTAATCGCCTGATATCATAGGAATGTATTCCCAGGGGATAGTATCTGAAATGTTGGTTTTTTGTTTTTTTTTTGGTTCCTAATACCATCTATAATATTTGGGAAAATGATTCTGCGGTCTGTGAATGTAGCGTACAGGACACTGACAGCCAGCGAGACTAGTTTCCTGAGTTTCAAAGTGGGCGTTTGTATTTAGAAAATTTGTTCAGGCGTATCAATATAGCCGTAGGCACAGGTGAGAGTGAGTGACAACAGAAGCCAGCAGCACAGTTTCCCAGACATTTATTCAAACGCATGCCTCATTACCTTCTCACTTTCACATTTGAAAATCATTTTTGTGCTCTTCAGGTCATAGAGTAGCTCTTACGGCAAACTGTGATGATGGAATCTTTTTACCTTTAATCTTATTCACATTATTATATGCAATACTTATTTTGATAGCATTCCCACTTTCTAGGTCTTTTAGTGAGATTTAAACCGTAAACACTACAATTTAGTTACGTAATGCTCATGTTTTTTAAACACAAGCACTGGAATCGTTACCAAAGTTAATGAACAGGAACCCAAGCACTATTAAAAGACAATGCCATCAGTTTATTTCTCTCCTCAACGTCCACATGCAACAAATAACTGCACAATTTACACAAGCCAGAATAGAATAAAGATGTACAAATATAAATAGAGAACCTATATATTTAATCTCCAGGGGCCTCGTTTATAAAATGTTGCACAGAAACCGTCTTAAAATCGATCTCATGATTAACACTTAAATGTGTGTACATTTGATTCATAGAATGAATGAACAGAAAACATGTACGCCTCTCTTATAGATGTAAAATCTACGACTTGAAAATGATCGTGAATGCTATGTAAACCTCTCCTAATGAATTTCATTAAAGGGTTAGTTCACCCAAAAAATTAAAATTAGGCTGTTTTACTCACCTTCGAAGCATCATAGGTTTTTTTTTTTTTTTTATGTTCTTCTAGATGAATCCAATCGGAGTCAACGTATCAAAAATGGTCCTTGCACTTCTTTGAAGAGGGCAGATGTTTCTCTTTAACAGTCCAAAACACTCAAATAAAGCTCAAGTGATTTATCTTACAAAAACACATGGATTCGCTACTTCGTTTAACCTTGGGGTTTGGATGTGCATATTTTATTTCAAGTCTTCAGAAGTGTGTAGAGCAAACACCCATTGAAAGGCTTGGAGGGGTCTGCAGGGGTCTTCGGTTTTTAATGTAATTCCGATTGGATTCGTCTGAAAGAAGGAAGTCATGTATACAAAGGACGCTTTGAAAATAAGGAAAACACAGCCTAAGTTTAATTTTTGAGTGATCTAACCCTTTAAGATTTAAGATATCCCCAATCGTCAAAATGTACAATAGCGGTTTTAAACATACTAAAATCAAATCTGTGCGAACACACTTTACAAATAGGGTCCCAGGAGAGAGAGTATCTGAGTATCAGTGAGGACTAATTGGCGTGAACCAATGTCATTTTATTCTCCGTTTCAGTAGAAATCATTTATATAATAGATATGGAAAAGACCTCAAATATTTGAAACACATGATTTACCATAAAAGTGCAGTAACTTACAATTAAGAGCATAAATTTAAATAGTAAACACTGATACGTTTTCATTTACAGAAGTTTAATGGAAATCACTATAATTTTAAATAAGTTTTGTTGAAAATATCTGCACATAGTTTACAAATCCCAAACATGAATGCCGGCTGTCTCAGTCTGTTCTGTTTTACGTGATCTTGCAGGTATGCTCTCAGTTATTAGATTCAAGGCATTCACTGGCCTAAGGCATTGGGTGGTTCACTTCCAGTTTTTTTTTTTTTTTAATTGGGCTTATGAAATGTTTGGTATGTATTTTGCTGGCAGGACTGTACTTCACCTCTTTGAGATGACTGTGGCACATCCAAGTGGTAGAAATGATAAAAGAACTAGGTACAATGGTCCTTCTCTTCCCCCGTGATACAACGACACGACAGAACTAGAACACATCCTTCATTGTCATCACTACACTTTCAGTGTAGGGGTCTCTCTCTCTCTCTCTCTCTCTCTCTCTCTGTTTGTTCACATTTTGATTTTAGCATAGAGCTGGTCTATCTGCTGTCTGAAGTGGTTTCTCAGCTCGGTTCTCTTTGCTTTCAATGTTGGCGTGAGAAGTCCATTCTGAACAGAAAACATTTCCATGTGCAGAGCAATGTCTCTCACCTACACACACACACACACACACACACACAGAGACACAGATTAGATGAAAGAATCATTAGTATGTTAATAATATATAGCATAGCTTAAATATAATAATAATAATAATAATAATAAGTATATATTTTTTGAAAACAATTATTTTAAATTACAGCAAGTAATTATTAGTAATAATTTTTAATTACAATTATATATACAATTATGGTCTTAAATTAACAAACTTTATTACATTATTCTAAACTAGTGTTGACCTGATTTCATTTATTGTCCAACAGAGATTATGCATAATTAAAATTATGTACATTTCTTTGTTGGGCAATACAATTTAGCTAATATACATATTAGGTCGACAGCAAAAACTAAATATCACGCTAAACTAATGTTGTTATATTATTGTCATATATTATTGTATTGAAAGCAACAGGTTTTTTTATGTAATTATCTTTTAGATTTTTTACATGATCCCCTTAAGATTAGTCCCAAACTAAAATGCATGTCTGGGCTGTTTTAACTGAAAGAAACTTAGTGACCTTAAACTATTTTTTTTTAAAAGGATATTGGACAAATTAAACATATTAAAAATATAATAAATAAATGTAATATAAAAATTGAATGGACTCCCCAGGTCTAAATGTCTTGCTCTAGTACTTCAAGAAATGAACAGATAAATAACCTGTTCAAAAGACTTCAGTCCAGATTCTTTCCCTAGCCGAATGATGTCTTCCAGGATAGCATTTTTCAGTTCCTGTTTTAAAACAACATCCAAAATCAGGAATGGTACAAGTCCTCATATTTCAACAAATTAAAAATGTAAACATCGAATATGAATCCAAAGCTTCCAAATCCAAAGTATTTTACCCTGCTTTTGCACATTTCGGTATAGGAGCCCTCGATGCCTCTTTTCTTCGCCCATCCAGGCAGAAAATCTGGATCAGGCACCACAACACCCACTAAACAAGCCTACAAAGAAACACAAGACGGGTTTACTCCACTGATACAAGCACATCCACACTCTGACTCGGTCATTCGGTCCCGTGTCTCACCTGCAGACTGTCTCCATGTACAAAGACCTGAGCCACAGGGTCACTGCGGATGTAGATGTTCTCAATCTTCTCTGGAGCGATGTATTCACCCTGGGCCAGCTTAAAGATGTGTTTCTTCCTGTCTATAATCTTCAGAGTCCCGTTCTAAAACAATAAACTCTCAACTTCACTAACTAAAGAAAAGAGCAGGGGGGAGGTTTCTGCTCTCTTAAAAAGCAACAACTGGTTTGAAAATATTTGGAAAAATTGTACAAAATGACCATAAATATAATTATAACAATAACTGTATTAGCGTTTGTTTACGCTGCTTTTCATTGGTCTCCTGGTAAAAATGCTTTAAAATGCGGAATATTCTATTTAGCTATAAAACTTAATTTACATAATGTGTGTGTGTGCTGTGTATATTTATTATGTATATATAAATACACATGCATGTATATATATTTAAGAAAAAAAAATATATTAAATTCATATATATATATATATATATATATATATATATATATATATATGAAAATATTGGCAAAATATATTATGTATGTGTTTTTATATAGACCTATACACAGTACAGACCTTTTTTTTCAGAACTTTTTCACACTATTTTTCTCGCAAAATTAGTTAAAATTATTTTTTTCAAAAAAATTAGTCTGATTCAGGGCAGGTAGAAGATTTACAAAAATAAGGACACTGATTAAATTAGTACTAAACTGGTAGAATAAAAAATGTTGAGAGTAATGAGAGTAAATAAGGAGCAGAAGAGAAGATGTGATATTTACCGGAAGCCATTTGCCTACATCTCCAGTGTGCAGCCAGCCGTCTTTATCTATGGCTTCTGAGGTTCGCTCTGAGTCCTTCAGATAACCTTGAAACACATTTGGTCCTTTCACACACACCTGTGGAAAACACACACACGTCAATTGAGAGGTACACCATTAGAATTATGCCACAAATGCTATCAACAGATCTTAACTCACATTGAACCCAGAGCGTTCCTTTAAAACTCAATATTTTAACTATTAACAAACCTCTCCTTCTCCATTTGCTGCAAAGTAATTCATCTCAGCCACATCCACAAGTCTGACGAAGTTACAGGGAAGTGGTGCTCCCACATGACCTAAAACCAGACACCAGTAGAGTATGTGTAACTGGATAGACTGTTTATACGGTACATCATCCAAGGTGTGCCTGTTTGTTTTTATGTGTCAATACGTGTACATGGGCACTGTTTTACCTGCTGTCCAGTCTCCAGGAAGTGACATGGTGCAGCCCGCGGTACACTCTGTCTGCCCATAGCCCTCATAAAACTAAAAAATAATAATCACAAAAAGTAAGCTTAAAACCTGTTATGAGAATACTGATTAGCAGGAGAACAGAGGGGTGTGTGTGTGTGTGTGTGAGAGCGTGTACCTGGCAGCCCAGCGCTGCTCTGAGGAAGGTGAGGACGGTGGGAGAGACCGGAGCGGCTCCTGTGATCATAAGCCTCACGCGTCCACCCAGACTGGCCTTCAGGGTCACAGGAGTCAGATTTTTTTTGTTAATGCTCAGTTTAATCGCAAGGGTTATACCACGATTGAGGTGAGACCCTCGAGCAAGGCACCGAACCCCCACCTGCAACCCGGCTGCCCACTCTTCTGGACGTCTGCGTCTACTCACAAATTCTGAGTATGGGTCACCGTACTTGGCCACACTTTCTTTTATATAGTTTAAATAACAATTGCATTTTAGTTCAGAGTTCTGAGCCAGCAACCGTGAATTGTAGATAAGCAGAAAAACTCTGTAAGCTTCATACATTTTTTTCATCTATTTATAGCTCAATATTGCGGTATTGCGGTGAAAGAAAAATGTTTCTTGAGCATCAAACGTTAGAATGATTTCTGAAGGATGATGACACTGAAGACTAGAGTAATGATACTTCAAATTCAGCTCTGCCTCCACGGGAATAAATGACATTTTAAAATATTTTGAAGTAGAAAACAGTTATTTCCAGTTGTAATAATATACCTTTACTTTTGATTAAACAAATGCAGCTGCAAATGCAACCATTTCAAAAACATGGCTGAACACTATATGCTAACAGATAACTATAAATGTAACTATAAACAATATCATTCCACTCACACCAGCAGACAGCATTCTGTTTGGCATAAGAACACTGCAATTGTCATCTGCCTTTTTAAATGACTGGGTGAATTCTGATTCGCTATCTGTGTTTTGTTTTGTTTTCAGATAAAAAACTCATTCTGAAAAAGATTTTAACAATATTGTACCTTTGTATCTGTACTGTTATAGTTATGGTGTGGACTTCCCTGTCCTCATAGAAGAACAATGATCTAAAGTTTACAGTTATAGTTATTGTCCTTGGTGCGAACAAGCCTTTAGATGCGAAATGATTTCTCTTGACTTTTTTTTTTTTTTTTTTTTTGGCTTCATAAATGTCAGTCGGATGCTAAGTATTTTGGTGTGTTGCTAGGCAACAGAGTCTTTATAGATGCTCTTTAGTTTCAGCTGATTGGTCTGTCCTTGGGCTCTACGCGCTCTTTCTCCTTTTTTCATCTGGTTACCTGCACTTTGCTGAAGATCAGTTTATCCCACATGCTGTCCTTCCTCACAACTCCACTTTTAAGCTCCGCCTCTTTTCTGCTGGTGGCAAAATCCAGAAGCCATCTTTTGAGAGGAGTGTTTGCCTGTCCGAAGATCTTAATGCAAACAAGCAGATGTATAATGAGCAAAGAACATCGCGTATATTTAAGCACAGACTTGAATGCAAACCGTTTATGTGTGTATAACTAAACATACGTACCTTATCAAACATACGGTTGAGTAGTCTGGGCACTACAGGGAATATAGTGGGCTTAAGAGTCTTTAAATCATCCATCAACAGACGGATATCACCCTGAAAATATCCAATCCTGGCCCCGTGGACCAGAAGCACACCCTACACGCACAAAAAACACAATTATACAACAAGAATATAATGCCAGTAAATACAGTTGAGAAAATGACCTTACAGGACATTAATGAATGGACTGGAGTCATGTGAATTACTTTTGGATTATTGTGATGTTTTTATACTCCCATTCTGATGGCTTTAATTTACAAATAAAAGCAATACTTCAACCAAAAATGATAATTCTGTTATTGTTTACTCACCGCCATGTCGTTCCAAATATGTATGAGTTTCTTTCTTGTGGGTATTGTTTTCCACACTATGACAGTTCTAACTGTTCGTTTTAAGATATCCTCTTTATGTGTACAGCAGAGGAAAAAATATTTTGGAAAGACATGACAGTGAGTAAATGAAAATGCAGATATGAAAGACATATTCATACTTCATACATTTATAAAATTAAGGTTGAGGCACTGATTTCACATGGACTGTGTTAATGATGTTCTTACTATCTTTCTGGGCATTGTCTACACAGGGTCAGAAAGAATATCTTTATTTGTCTTGCCGGTTTGGAACTATATGAGGGTGAGTAATCACTAACAGAATTTGTATTTTTAGGTGAACTAGCCCTTTAAGTGCACCACAAACTAACTTTGTTTCGAAATTATGTGAAACAATTGTTTAATGATGGTGTGCGTGCATGATACATACCTCGACCACTCTCTCAAACATGTGTGCTAGCGGGAGGTAAGATATGTGAATGTCTGTCTGGTTGAGCATGCAGTGAACCTGTAAAACACACACACACACACACACACACACACACACATGTGCAGTGTGAAATACAGCATACCTCCACTACTCTTTCAAACATATGCGCTAGTGGTAAGAAGGAGATGAGAACATCTTGAGGACTAGGTTTCAGCAAGCCCTAACCACACACACATACAAACACATCAACACAAGACAGGAAACAGATCATTAAATAAGGAAATGAGAAGAGGAAAACAGAAAGACAGCTTTTAATAACGTGTTAAACGGACAAACGAAATGAAGGAAAGATGTTCCTAAAAACTTCACAGATGTGATCTGTCATTTAAATCTCACTGGTTGTCACATTTGCTCATTTTACAAGAAAACCTTCTCTACAGTTTAATCTTAATATTTATGCCACGTCAACATTTACAGCTTCTCTTCCCTCTTGGCTTACCTCTGTAACTTTAATGAAGGCAGAACAATTGGAAACAACGTTTCCATGTGTGAGCATTGCTCCCTTTGGACTTCCTGTTGGAGAACAAAAACGGATTAACAGAGTCGGAGCATTAAAAATGCCAAAATACGACAGGATGAGATGAGATATGTGTTCTTATATGTATTGTTTGCGACAGAAAAAAGTATTTGTGCAGACAAAATTAACATTTCCATTTTAAATTGTAATTACAAACAAATTTTTTTCTTTTTTTAAATGAATGAAAATAAATCAGGACTAAGTCGTCAAACTGCACAAAAAAGCAATAAAAGTAACATAAAAATTGTTCTTTATGATTCAAGTGTTATAAGTCTTCTAGTCTTCTAAAGAAATAGTCATTATTCATTGAAAATCCTGAAATTCACCCAAGTTATCAGTAATTAGCCACATTTGCATATATTTTATTCTCTTTAACTAAAAAGCATAAAAATGAGTTAAAGTGTTAACTACAAAATAATCCTGAGATCACAATTAAATAGTTAAATACATAATAGATACACGCATAAAACCTTTTACCTGTAGTTCCACTCGTAAAGCAAATCAGTGCCAGGTCCTCTGGTTTAGGTGGCTAGAAATTAAATCAAAACTAAGATTCATTAAAAGACCATGAAGAAAATAAGCTATACAAAGCAATCAAATAATCGATTCATTATTCACATAAAGTCTGTAAATCAATACAGCACTCGGTTTTACTCACAATAGGTGTCTTATAGTTTGCTTTGCCAATAGCCTGCCAAAAGAAAGACTTAGTTTAGCGGAGTACAAATACAAGATTAATGGGATCACTGCTTACCAAAGGTGTTTAAGTGTGTGTGTAATTAAACCTCCAGCTCCTTGAGGCTCAGGATCTCAATGCCTGTCTGTTGTGCTCGTGCTGTCAGTTCACTGTCAAAGCTCTCCATGATCACTATGGTTGTGATGCTGTGTTTCCGGCCAGACACGCACTCCAGGATCAGACGAGCCTTATCCACGATGTCACAGATCACAGTGGAGATGGTGGCTACAACAAAGGCTCTGTTACACATTTCTCGGTTTCAACAACACGTCACAGTGTCAGCACAGCCTGTTCATAATTTTCAAATGAAATTAAAAATAGTTTGGTCAATTAATGAAATACTTAAACGTTAGACGTTAAAATTCATTTGTATAATATTTAGTCTGAATGACAGATGCAATCACATCATGATTGTACATGTTGGCATATTAAGTGGCCTCTGCTGATTTAATGAGCTTCAGTTAGCCAATCAGATTGCTTTTAAATAACCTGGTTCAGTGTTTTGCTGTAAGCTGTGCCTGCAGCGTTCCTATTAGAGTTCCTCTAAAAGCCTCCACCTCCCCAGCTCCACCTGTCTAGATCTGCTATGGGATGTATGCATAGTCGATCTAGCCATCCGAGACCTAGTGTGTTAATATTGTCATATCAATCACCCTGCTAAAACTAGATACCAAGTCCTCACAAAAAAAGATTAGATTTTTTTCTTGTATTTATCGCTCACCTTTGTCAATGATGTAACTGATGGCCTCTGTACCAAGTGTATCATACAGCGGCACAGCCACCAGTGAATATGTGTAACATGCCAGCTCTGAAATCGTCCACTGCAGAAATGTGCAGAAAACTGAATCAGTAGCGGAATGTACATACTCGTATGCAAATAAAATCGAATATAGTATTAATATAAAACGAACAAAACAGAATTACTGTTGCCACACAAATTGTTGTCACATATTTAGCAAAGCAATCAATGTAGCAATCAAGCCTGCCAATTAATGTGTAATCAAAGATTTTGATCATCAAAACCCTAATGTTTGAGGTAGACAGCTTCAGACATCTGTGAGTGCATGTGATTACCTCTGGTCTGTTCTGGGCAAAGATGCCAATGTATTTGTTTCCTGTTTGACTGTGACCTCTGTGGAGTAACGCTGAACCTGCGAACTCTGCCCTGTCTGCTACCTACACACACGAGCATCAGACAAAAATACATAACTCATAACTCAAATGCACACTCGTATCTGATAAAATACAAATGAGACAGGGTTCAATGAACATATAGAGAAAAAAGCATGAACTGGTTGTGGAATAAGGCTTCAAGTCAATTTTGATCATACCTCTTTATATGAAAGCCATTTATACGGCTTGCCCGGTTTACGTGATCCCAAACAAGGACCGTTATCTATAAATATGAAACCAAAATTGTAAAGATCTCACACGTGACGTTAAAACTTTTAAATGACAAAGCCTCCTTTTTTTTTCTTTTTACTAGTTGACTTACTTGACACTCGTAGCCCTCGTAGGAAAAACTCATACATCGTCTGAGCGTCTTTGTAGTAGTATGTCATGAATGTGTCGCTGTCCTGTAGAATAGACCGACGAGCATATCCACCACCTTAAAAAACAAAAACAATAATCTATGATTTTCCGTAACAAACGATTAAATAACAACTCATTATTCCACCCCTGCTTGCTTCACACGAGACAGATCATTTAAGAGCTTAAACGTTATCTTGTAACGCCAATCGCACTGGAGGAACAGAACTAAACATTAAAATTAAAAAAAAAAAAAAGTCCTTTGACATCAGACGAAAGGAAGACTTCGTGCTAAAGGAATTTGCAGACGGTCTCTGCATAGTGGATTTGACTGGCTTTATAGCTGTTGCCAACATCCTTCAGTGCGTTGCCATAGCAAACATATAAGAGATGGTGAGAATACACAAACTCTTTTAGGCAAAGACAGAGTCCAAGGACACGCATCTACAGTTGTACTTGTCTGGCTGAAAGAAACTGTGATCATTTGCATCAAAGTTACAGTCTGCGCACTTGTGTATATACACACTGACGTACAAAACTGCTATATATATATAAAAAAAGGGTGTGATGACAGAACATGACGTAGAAGGAAAAGCAGTTAGCAAAAGACTACTTTGAAAAAACTGTACTTGGTTGTCCTTTCAACACACATACACTACCACTCAAAAGTTAGTTTTTGTTATCAAACGTTTCTTAAGCTCACCAAGTCTGCATTTATTCCACATAAATTATTATTATTATTTTTTTTTTTTCTGTAGCTCAGTAAAACATGGCTGTAGCAACGCCAGCAACAAAAGATGAAATCCAAACTATTCACTGAATGCAATGTTTGTTTTTGTATAAATGTAATAAATGGAAATGTATTAAAACGGGATTTATTTATTTATTTTTGATTCTTTTATATATAAAAAGTTTAAAATGACAGCATTAGAATTAGAAATCTTGGAAGCTTGTATGCACTTGAAAGCTTTTCTTCTACTGGCAGAAAGTAGACATAGTCTCTGTGTACTGTGCAAGACTAACTGAGATTGTCACTGCACTTGTGTCTTGTTGGTTTGATTGTTTCTATTGTTTCTGTCATTTGTAAGTCACTTTGAACAAAGAAGTCCGCTAAATGATTAAATGTAAATGAAAAAAGAAACACAGCCATTGTTTCCTACAATAAAACCTGATTGCATGTGCGTCTGAGGACACAAATGTATAACTCACAAAAGACTCCATAGATGCATACAAAAAGAGTTTTTTTGACATGCAGCTGGGAACACATCCTGAGGTAAACCAAGAGGATGTTCCTACAGGAAGTTTGAAAAATATTCACTGTTGCATCAGATGCCTTCTCCCTTTCACCTCTAAAATGCCTTTAAAGGTCTGGCTGAAACTTGTTTAATAAATTTCAATGTGTTTAACAAAGTTTTGCAAGCTATGATGGTGTGCATGACTTCTTATGGCCTTGGTGGATTTGTAAGCCGTGGAAACCATGAATGCGCTTAATTTGTATCAGTCTTCTGGGAATTGTTTTAAACAGGTGGCCAGAATAAGCTTTCCCAATGAAGAAGTGGTCAAAGTTTGAATCTATACGTCAAACCGCATTCAAGAGCTTTGTTTGAGGAGGTAGATATCATCAAGTCCAACTGTGTAAAATACGGTTGCTTTCTCTGGCCTGTATTACTGGTCAGTAATCTCAAAATAAAACAGCGACCACTTTGCTGCACGTAATGTCGTCACTTAAACTGCCATAGTTTGTTGTGCATGTAGAACGTGTGGCTCCTTCCTGTTTATGTGGCTTGGAAAAAAAATGAAGACATTTATATTACGAATGATTCCTTACCCTGTACCATTTCACCTCACCACTGATTTTCAAATTGGTTTTTGGAGAGTAAAACTTTTGAGGAAGCATGTTGACCCCTACCTGTACCTCCACGGACTGCATGTCGAGGTCGCAGGGTGGTTTTAGGGCTTTAGGGCGAGTGGCCAGCCAGTACGTGGTGATGGCAGCGAAAGCCCCCATGCCCATGAGGGTGTTGGTGGGTAAACTGCGCACATACTGCCTCAAGTCGTCCAGCTCAGGCATCCGCAGGTGCCGGATCAGATCCTGGGCCTGCATGGCTCTCTAAAATGTAGCTTGCCCAGGTCTAAAAGAAGAAAACACAGACACAAAGCCTGAACACAAGCTGCAAGTCAGTTTGAAATTCATCCAGTGAAGTTAATGGTACATGCTTATATTTATGAGGAATATCTGGCATTATTTCTGTGTTGTCACATACTCACTGACTGACAAAACACATTTTGTACAAAAATAAAGCAGTAGACTGTACTAAAAGGTACAGTAGACTTTGAATGAGCAATATTCCTGTTATTAACAATTATTTTAAAATATTACTTTAATTATTGTTTACATTTACTACATAGAGTTTACATAATATAACAATAATTGAAATATATAATAATTGTTACAGGAATATTGTAAAAATTAAATATATATATACATATGTACATATATGTTTATAGTGTATAGTATATGTTTTTAATATATATATACACAGTATGTATTATATAAAAATATATACATTCACATATTTATATATAAATATTTAATACATGAACTAAAAATTAAATATATACATGCATGTATATATATATATTATGTACAGTATATCCATAATAAATATATACAGTACATATTTATTATGTAAAATAAATATATATATATATACTGTGTATATATCATACTATATATATATATATATATATATATATATATATATATATATATATATATATATATACACATATACACACTTTTTATTCCTGTATTTCTCTGCCTTGTTCGTGGCAGCTCTATATGAGCAGAAAATGAGGCTATAATAAAAAGCCAATAAATATTTTAGCTGCATCAGCCCATAGCCTCTAGCTGTGTGTCTCTGTACGGTCTCTCCTCGTGGAAGCGGACTAATTACAGACAGGAAGAGGGTCCTTCACTCAGTTGAGACCTCAGAGACTTCACTGCTCTAACAACAAATCTCTTCTAGCGCCTGGCAGCTTCTTTGTCTCAGTGAGGTGCTTGCTGATAATATCTCCGAAAACACTTGGTCTTCACGCCGAGGGTGAAAATAAGTGCTAAAGCCTTGTGCAGCACTGATAATGTGTTGTAGATAATATGGTGGGCCTTCACCTCAGAGGTCCGTGTGACACTCACGTGCCGTTTCACATGCAGACTTCTCACATTTATACTATTAGTCATACATTTAGAACATAAAAAGGCAAATATTTCTTATAAAGACACCAATGCTGCAACTACTTGATTAAAATAATCCAGAAAAATGGTATTACAGTTTATTTAACTCCGTGTCTTTTTGAAAGGTGTAGTACCGTATCAGCAAAAACTGTTTTTTGATATTTAAAAAATATATATTTGCACAAATTAGGCATGTTAAAATTATTTCTGAATGATCGTGTGACACTGAAGACTGGAGTAATGGCTGTTTAAAATCTAATGGCACGAATGAATATTTTTCATAAAGCATTTCATTTAAATAGTAATTATTCTTCACAATATTACTATTTTTACCAAAGCCTAAAATGAAAAAAAATTAATCTAAATTGTTCCACTTGTGTTATTGACTAAAATTCACCAATTCACCAAAAACATCATTCATATAAACACAGATTTATTTTACTGCAACCTTATAATTAATTGTCACTTAAACCGGTTGCAATACATCCATTTAATCAATGAATGGAAGCAAATGTTTTTAGTATTTTTAGAATTGACAGTGTGCATTGTAAATAAAACGTTACTACAGCACATCTTACAAGAAAATACCATTTCAGATTTTCCACAATAAAAACGTGTTTATTTGAATAATTGACATTTCTCTGTAATTGTTTTTAAAATGTACTAACAATTTCCGACTGAAATTTGTTTCGACACTAAATGTATTTCAGTGCACTATAAAAGACGACAGCAACATAGACTTTCACTTTTAAGTTTCTGTTTACTCGCTCTGTATAGCACAGTCTACCAAAAACTGAACTCATTTCACAAAAAATAAAATGCGGATATCAGTTGAAGGCTAATTTCAGTATTTCTCAAGGTGAAAACGTTCTCTAGTTTCCATTTTAGTAAAGACCCAATGCTGACCTTGAAATAATCTAGTGTAAAGTTCAAACACGATTACGTAGCTATCTAAATAAGAACATACAATAAATATTGTTTGCTTTATTAAACGATTTTCCAATTAAACACGGCTGATAAAAACGCGCCAGTTTAACGTAATCAAACTTTTACGATGGAATCCAAACAACAAGGAATAACGAAACTTACCCTGCAGCTCCAGCTGTTGGGTTTTTTTCTTTGTGTATGGTATGAGTAATATGGAAATATGAAAATGGTTGCTTTCAGAGCGTCAAAGTAACCTTAAGGAAACTACTGGCTATGAATAGCAGAATGACCCTCACGGACAGCAACACCACCACGTGGGTCTCTCTCTTTCTCTGTCACTGAATTTTCAATCTTGATTCCCTCTTTTCAAGTTCTCATTCGCCTCCCACTTCTCGTTTCGTTATGAAATATTGAACCCGTTGGCTTCGGTATTTAAACCCTGTAGTCTGTTTTAACAGATGCATGTGTGTGTGTGTGTGTGTTTGTGTTTTTGTGTCTTTTAGTGGGTTAAAACACATGGAGATGCTGGCATCCCACACATCACGCTGTAGCTTTTTTTGTCTCAGAAACATAAGCACACAAATCCGATCCAAAGATGTTAGCGCTGAGATTGCTGTGTTTGTGGGTGAAATTCCTGATGAACAGCTCGGTCGCTGATAGTCGCGCAGATCTGCTCTGTGATACGAGAGCGAGAGACGTGTGGCGGCTCAAACACAATACTGTAATTCACAAACATCAAGAGGGAAGGCATTCCACATGTGCCAGAAAATAAGCTCCTTCACACCCTCCACTGACTTTGTCGAGAACATGTGCAGGTTACATTACACACTAAAGAAGTTAAAATACAATTTGTCTGGCCTAATTCGTGACTAAACGTATTAAAAACATGTGCATTCATTGAAATGAAGCTAAAAACAAAATATAAATATTAGATGAAACTAAGTTCCAGTGGAAATCAAATAAAAATGTAAATATTCAAAATATTAAAATATTACCCCCAAATTCTCATTAGCTAAAAGCGATTTATCTCATGTTAGTGCTGTCAAATTTTGGTAATTGTGATAAACCACAGCAAAAATAAAAGTTTTGTTTACATAATATATGTATGTATGCTGTGTATATATAAATACAAAATATGTTCATTCATTCCTATAATATAAATTCTATGAATGTAGATGTAAACATGTAGATACATGTAAATATTATCAAACTATATACTGTATGTGTGTGTGTATATAACATATATGCAATATAATATATATGCAAACAAACTTTTATTTTGTTTTCAATTAATTGTTATTCGTTTGACAGCATGACAGAATTTTGTTATGTAGAAAAATGTATCAAATTATTATTATATATATCATTATAAACTTACAAGCATTTTTTTCAATGTCATTGAAGGTTTGAACATCTGTGTGTGGCGGCACATTGTTAGCATAAACATAAATTGAGTTATTCCTGAACGGTGCTGCATGTTTATGTCCACATGAGATTGTATATGAGAGGGTGAAATTGACAGTGTGTGTGTGTGTGTGTGTGTGTGTGTGTGAACGTTAGTGCCAGCAGCTGTGTGTATCTGGCTCACAGATGGGAAATGTCATGCTGATCACATGGCAGGTCTGGCAGAGCATGTCCTCGAAGTGAAAACTAACCTCTCTCCATACTTGGGCTGCAGACAGTATAAACCAATGACAGAGCTACACTCACAATCAGCCCACTGAGAGAAAGACAGTGAGAGTCAGACAGACAGACAGAGAGACAGACAGAAAGCCAGAGGGAACTTTTAGAACTCACATACATTCACTGAAGTATCAGGCGTTTCACCTAAATATGTTTAGAATAATTACAATTAGATACAAATCAAGAAAGCAATACAAATCAAGTAACGGGATATTCTACCGAAAGGTCCTGCATTTACTAGCACATCGCAGGCTGAGAAAGCTCTGTAAAGCATTATGTCACATAAATGGAACCCAATGGAAAAAGAGCGAGAGAAAGAAGCTAGAACAAACAGCTGCTCTCTGACAAGTGCCACACAGGATACCAAACTCATGACACACACACACACACACACACACACACACACACACATTTGTAGTTCTGTAAAAGCTTGAACATGTCAAGGTGAATAACTCTCAGGTCACAGAGCTGGTCACTTAATGCTCCAAAATCACTTATATCAAATATTTTCATTTTTAATAGATATATATATATATATATATATATATATATATATATATATATATATATATATATATATATATATATATATATATTTTTTTTTTTTTTTTTTTTTCAATAAATATTTGATATATTTAAATGATTTGATATTTTCAGAAAATACACTCAGTGGTTTAGCAATGTTGATCTCAGTTTGGTGAACTTCAAATCAAACATTTATAGACACATGATGGAATTAACACCAAGCTTACTTTAAGCGATATAATGAGCAAATGCTCTAAAGATTCATGATGGCACAGACCCACAAAAATAGAAAAGCCCATTTATTTAGTGTACTTTAAAAAAAAAAAAAAAAAAAAAAAAACATTATTTTTGAGAATAGTTTTAAATAAATATCAAATTTGCATGTCTATAAAACTTTTTAACTGGTTCTTTTTTTTTTTTTTTGCATTTACAAGTGCACTTAAAAAATGTATTGTTATATTTATTGTATTTAATCTTTCTTTTTTCCTTTTTTTGATGATTAAAGCTTACCGCTAACAAAGTCAAAAATATTAGAATGTTTCCTAAAATCAATAAAAATAAATAAATAAATAAAAAAACAGAAAGGTTAGTTGCAGTTCAAGTTCAAAGCTCCTTTAGCACAAACTCCAGCATCAGTGAGGAAAGAGGACGGTAAGCGCCTTCTGTGGCTTCTGCTGATATGGGGATTATTTAAACTACTGTTTCTCATCTTTCTCTTGAAAAAAAAATTATGGATCCCATCGATCCCAAATGTAGCTCAGGTCAGACATGTCGGCTCACCAATCAAACACAGTGGTATCATGGTCAGCAAAGCACTTGGAAGTGGTTCTGTCACTGTAGGCAGGTGCTAAAGTCCTGCTGCTTTTAAGCGAAATCAGCATCTCCATAAAGCTTGTCAGCTGATGGAAGCATAAAAAAAATAAATGCATATTATAAAAAACCTCTCTGTTTGGGACTCCAAGACCAAATGAAATGCAAAAATGTACTTGTATCTGTGATACAGCACTCTGGACAGCCACCTATCTGTAATGATTCTTCTTTGTGGATGATGTCTTCTGTCCATTCACGTCAGTGTCTTTCCATTTTGCTTCAAAGAACAAGAGATCCCCAGAATTTATACGGCAGGGATGGTCATTTATTGAAACTCAAATGTAATTATCCTTATATTTTGAGATACTGGATTTGTTTCTAAGCTCAAAGATCCTTTTAGTCAAAACTTTGATTTAAATTAATGAATTAAAATATGTGAAAGTTTAATTTCTGGATTTTACAAGAAAAAACACAACTTTATGCTAGTGAATATTTTAAATGACCTGTTTAAAACCTCCGCTACTTTTCAGTCAAACTGGGCATTTGGTCTTATATCCCGCTGTAAAATGTAGTGTAATTCCAGTCTCTCAAAAAATCTGCATAAAAAACTGCAGAACTCTAAATCATTGAAATTTGTGATATTTTTATTGTTTTGTCATGTATATTTCCTGTTCCTGTCTATCAACATAAAACACTGTTGAACTATTCATAGGCTCCCCGAAGGAAAGCGAGTTAGATTAGATAGATAGTCTAGATAGATGTTTTTGTCAGTCTATGTATTGATAATCAGAGAAAAGCAATGCAATGCATAGGCAGTTCTGTGATGCTAAAACTTTCTAGACAGCAACAGCCAAAAGCTCAAAGGAGCACACTGCTTTGAATTTGTCCAATTAAAAATCATATTAATATCAATAGAGGGCTTGCAACAATAAATATGTGATGTCATAAGCACAAAGTTAAGGAAATAGAGAATGTCACTATTATAAGAAAAAAATTTGTCAAATGTTTTCCTGAACTAACACTCTTTTATTCTGTTACTCTTTAAAAGGAATTTAGTTTAATATTTTCAACTAGAAATAGAAATATTATTGATACAGGAATGGCATGAAGTTAAACATTTCTCAATGATGCATTTTGTTACAAACATGCAGCTTTTAATTGGAGTTTGATTGAATTACTGGTTCGTTTTTAGCAGCAGTTTGGACTCTCTTTCCTTAAAGTTGCTATGCATTCAACAGCTTTCGCGACCCATTTACTTTTAACTTTACGGAAGTTCGTCCTTAAGAATCTAGAAATAAAGGCAGCGCTTGATTATGGTCTGAAATGAGCTCTGTCAAGTCTTTCTAGCTGAACCACACCTCAAGCTTTCAATAACAAGTTTAAAAGCTGAGCAGAAATATAATACAAACCGTTTTCTACAGACGCCCAGAGGGCAGTTTTGGCTTTTGTAAATAAAAAAAGATAGACACAGGAGATCTGAAATTCAAGACAGGCGCTTTTATCTGTAAAGCTGTTAAATATATTAAATAGCAGATGAGAAAACATTTCGATTGGTAACCACAGCAACAGTTGTTATTCTGAAGTGGGGCAACTGTTCTCAGTGGACTGCTCCCCTTTTACTTTAACATTAGTGGAAAAAACTATAGAGGATCCTGGCAAAACAGCTCAGTAAATTATGCAAACTATCGATACAAAAAACTAAAAGTACACATTTCTGAGCCACCTTATCCTTGAAAGAGGGTTAACGCGAGCACGAAACCGGAAGATGCAGAACAAACTGTCTGCATGAATATGAGAAAAACAGAAGGAAATGAAAACAGCGTAACCTCAGACTGCTAGACCGCCAAAATTCCACACATTCCTGAGCGCGTCTGCTGCTCGTATACCACAACTATACAGTTTAAAACCACAGCGGATTCACACGCTATCACTTTCTGTTTCACAAACACACACACAAATCATGCATTTAACTGATTTGATCAGAAGAACGATCTCACTGAAAAACACAAGCAGACAAGCTGTGAGAAAACTGGCTGGACTGACACAATATTGCAAAAAGTAGTATATATATATATATATATATATATATATATATATATATATATATATATATATATATATATATATAAAATGGTTAACACAAAACAGACTAATTCTTACATTAGTCACTTATGCTTTTTAAAACATAGGAAAATTATGAAATGTTTCAAGTGCATTTTAATAAATTACATAAATATAATTCCCCTGATGTGATTATGATCCAAAAATAAGTCCATCTTTCAGCCACTGCATCAACGAAATGAGGCCAAATTAACTGTGTTAAGAGGTCCTCTTGTCTGCAAACCTGTTGCATAACTATGTTCTATTCGGATGTTTAACAGACCGGCTTTTCTTTGCTTTTTGCATCAAATAACTTGCATGTCCAGGTCAAATAGTTCAGGATGCCGCCTATGATTTGTGAGGATGGCCAGTGATATGTGATATGGAAAAAAAAACGGGAGATTACACAAGAAGTGATGCCACGGCATGCCGTGGACAAGAGCTGCATTGTTTCCATGTGCGATTCCGTTCTGTATTAGCTAATTAACTAACAATAGAGCGCGCGAAGCAGCGACAAGCGTCTCCAAACACGCTCCATCTCCGCCCCTCTCTTTGTCTTCACGCGATCCTCCGCTGAACTTCAGCCATCTCTGACAGACTAGTGCCAAGGAAATGTATGTTGGCTCAGCACTAATCTAGCCTATACGTTGTGGCAAAATGTTTTATCACGCAAGACACGAACGCGCTCTTTTCCGCGCTTCACTCGCGATTGATTTCTTCTTTGGAGTCGGATCTTTTCGACGAATCGGTTGAGCCCGTTTACGAAATAAACCAGCGCGATTCGATCACGGTTTGGACGGAATTGGTCCAAGCGCTCCGTAAGCGAACAAATCGATTTATTAGTCAGTAATTACAAAACCGATGCGGTCGATTACGACTGAGCTGATTTTAAAGTCATTGGAGGGAACCGAGGATTTCAATTGATGGGGAAGTTACTTTAGAAAGCTTTAGTGTTAAAAATGAACTGTATGAAACACATACAGACCAGAGCAGCACTGTGATGTATCATTGGGCTACACGTTATATACAGTAGGCGTTGGAATTTATTATGCAACAATTGCATGCCAGAAGTAATTTTGCATTGAACTGGTTGAAACGGGCTGTTCTAAAGAACCGACTGAATCAAATGAGTGCGACTTATTTCTTCACTCCGCTTCAAAAAGAGCCGCATTTCTGCGTTAAACTGAGCGCGCGTGTGAACTGAGCAGATGTAGCGACGCACAGTTTGCATTTGAACGCTTTTCTCCGAGATATATATTTATCAACGCACACGGTCCGGATGTTTTCGACCGTTGTTCGTTTCAATCAATTGAAATAATAATATAAATCCAGCCAAGATTAAGGTAGAATTGAACAAACCTGAACGGTGTTACTGTAGCGTCCACACAGCTGTTATTTGGAGGCGTGTGTGACTCTCCCCGCTGTCTTCAGATAGGAAACCCGGCGCTCGACCAATCACGACGCGCGTTTCATATCTTTACGCTTACGAAGTGAAAGAACGAGTTCAATTGGTTTTGAGGAAATTTGCATACGCACCGTTACGACGTTGTACAGTTAAACTGTTTGTTTACCAATAAAGCAAGATGAAGCTTCGTTTTTTTTCTCTCTTATTATTCTAATAAATATAAGTTGCGAAAGTTATGAGAAAAGTACCATCTAGCTACGCCTTCCCTGTTGACCACAGCCAACACCTATGTGCGTGTTTAGGTAAACTTTATTCTTAGTAACTAGCTTTATTAGCCTACCATGTATGCGTTTCATTTTTAACGTACAATAGCGTCTTCCACGGTCACATATTATCACGGTTGAACTAAATGGCCCCTTTAGATAAAGAATGGAGAATAAACTCAGATCTGAGAAGTGTAGAGTAGTTCTTTATGCTGGTTTATTTACTCCTACATGTGGCGATAGCTATGTCTCCCTCTAGTGAGCAAGACGGCGCCATTCTTGCTCACGTTTAGGGTCAATTTATCAGGGGAGGGACGAGACAGCTACGATTCGCCCTTTAAAATTCATTCAGTGAGCAATAGATGTATATTTGATTTCGGACGATTTTTTCTGAATATTAAGGATGCTCTATTGTGGTGCCCGAACAATGCCGAATGTCTCGTGTGAAGTGATGCAGAGGAGACTCACGGTGGCGCGCGAAGCTAAAGGATTGTGTGTGTCTCTGGCCCGGGGTCACCACGGGTCACCGCCTCTCGCATGACAACACATCGTCTGGAGGATCAACATTTTTTCCCATCAACGTAGGATTTTCAAATCTAACAAATGTGCGCAACGTAGCACCAAATGACAAAAGTTTATAGCGTGCGTATTATAGGGTACTTGCAGGCGCGACCGCGGCTACAAAACCGCGAGTATAAACAAAGAGCCGACAAAACGACTAAATAGTGTCGAAACTATCGCCCGACTCAAACGAATAAAAATTCATAAACGCGTACGCGTTTGTAATACGCTGAACTCAAATCATTTTTAAGGTGACGTGTGAATTCAGGGTCGATGTTGAAACCTCCACACGATGGCGCTTCGGATTTAGTAGTAATTAATTTATAACGTTACAGCTAAATCATTCAAAAGGCGTATTTTTTAAAAACATCACATTTTCCAATCAGGTGAAGATTATGTTTATTACAGGTATACATCGCGTAAACGATCCGTATTGATTTAGGCTGTTTATTGATTTATTTTTAATCCACGTGTGATTATTACGCTTGAAAAAAAAGTGATGCTTTATCTAGCAAAAGTTAAACTTATAAAAAAAAATGTAAAGGCAGTAGCACAGGGCGATGGGCTTCTTAAAGCGTTCTTTAAAAGATTTGCCGTAGCAACCCTTCACACAAGCGAAAGCATCCCCTCCTGTCCGAGAAAGCCCAGACTGGTTAGTGTGTCTGTGAAAAAGTCTTAGGTTGGTTGGGAAATAAGGCGAACTGTACTGCTGTAATCAGGGTGACATGCATGACTGCGCTCCTCTAATTCTCTTTCACATGGATAGATCCTTACAGCCAGAGTTCAGCTTTCAGGTAGCCCCTCTTTAGGACCGTGGTCCCGATACAGAAGCCTGTTTAGACAGCTTTAAACGGCTATATGGCACAGCAATGAAACATTGATACGACATTTAGTAGATTTTATGACTTTTATCGGATGCAAATACCTTCACCCAGACTAAAAAAAAATAGTATACTTTTAAATAAACACTTTTGTCGATTATTGGTGTTTTTAGTTAGTATTATAATTGTAGTATTGTTGTATAAAGTCTTGTAATGAAAAAAAAACTTGTCATGGCGTGTTTTATTTTGCAGCCTAACATGAAAAAGCATATCAAAGCATTTTTAATTTTTTTTAAAGAGTTAACATTTAAAAACAATAATATAATAATAAACAAACATTTTTTTATTTTTACTGTTTATATTTTATTTTAAAGTACAAAATATATATTGTACATGTTATAATATACTGCACGTGAATATTTTACGCAGTGTAATATATGTCAGGAATATGTATGAAAATAAATCTAATCGGAGGTTATAGTATTTTTATATAACATCTATGGTTATTAGCTTTAAATATTAGATGAACTTGTTGCGTTCAATGATGCTTTGGTGCAGTTTTGTGCAGTCTTTTTTATCTTTAAATGTTTCTTTGAAAAGCAAAAAAGCAACAACAAAAAAAATCATCTAATTTTTATGATAAAATACACTAATCGTTTTCGTATCGGGTTGTTTGGTGTAATGTTAGGCAATTAAATTACATTGTGATAGGAGAAAATTCTGTTGACGTATTGCTCTTCTTCAATGCACAACACACGTTTACAAAAAGAAAGAAAAAAAACATTATAAACGGTCACATTACAAAACTTAAGAATCTGTAAGAAGCAAGTTAAAAAAAGGTTTGTTGTGTCGTCTCCAAAGAGCGTTTGCATAAAATTTTGTGGTAAATTCAACAATAAAAGTAATGGGATTTTATGCTTTAGTCTGTTTCACTTGTGCTTTTCTTTTGCGCGCCTTATAAAAAGTCTCCGTTGCTTTGGCTATCCAAAGGGCTTGAATTCTTTAAAAGAAAAATAAATCCTCACATCTTTGATTTCTCCCTCCACGATACAACACGATCTCGCACTTTAAAGCATAGCCAACCTTCAGGATTAAAACGTTCCCAGTGAGAAAAAAAAAAAAAAGCAGAAGATCCAGGCGTTTTGGCGCATGAAGTCCGAGGCTGGGAGCCTGGGAGAACACAATAAACCTGTTGTTAACCTTGCTGTGAAAATATGTTTGATGAAAACAGCCAATTGTTGTATGAAATGTATTCAAGTATAAAATAATGCCCTTTGTTGGGCACAAACTTGAGCAATGTGGGGGTACAAAAGTCCCCTGTGGCATGAATTGCGCTTTGGCGTCGCCACTTGGCGCGTTACCCAGACCCTTCTATACGCGATTGTTTCTTTCTTTCTAATGACATTTACCGGATCAAAACATGCTGTTAATTCGATCAGAAAGCTTCACCCTTCACAACAATACCAGAATAATTTCTCCCAAAGTTTGTTAAGTTGACCGAAATTAGGCAAATGAATAGAGGTCTCCAGGCGCAGGTGACGGAGAATAATGCGCGTCAGGACCAGCTGCATTCTTCTTTATTTCTCCTTTTCTTTTCTTTCACTGCATTATTAAAATTTAGGCCAATGAAACTATTCATTCCGCTCAATAGACATTTTCTTATAGGATAATAGGATACAAATTGAGCCCCTCTGAAGGGAATCCAGCGGTGGGTAACCCTCGTGTGCCAAAGACGGCTGGAGTCTCTAACATGGTCGGAGGGGCCGCTCGTGTGCCAGGCCGGGTCCCCACACCTGCCGAGGCCCCTAACAAAACTAGAGAATGTAAACAAAAACCCGGCCGTAGCCCATGAAAGATGGACGTGTCACCAAGTCGTGTGAGAAACGCCGCGAACAAACGGGGGGACTCCGTCTCCAAAAGGTCTCCCCTGAACTCGGCGGAACAGCCTATTATGTGCTTACTTAATTACTATAATAACAGTAGACAGGCTTTAAACCTGAGACGGGCTTGGGATGGAAGTTAAGATGGCTTGCTGGGACCCATAAACAGGCGATCGTGTGAGAAACGCGACGTGGAACAGAAAGAGACGCCTTGCTCCAGGGGCTTTGTTTTCATTGCGCGCGCTGCGCTGCGCTCGAGAGCTAGCGAGTCATCTCCAGCGATGCCTGTTACTATGCAAATAATATTCTACAACCCATCACGTGTCTTTAGATAGGCCACGTGGATTAACAAAGTAGGTCTGCCCCCCGCTAGCCCACAGCTTCAGGTTTTACTATTTCTTTAACTGATCCTAAGTGCACACATTAACCAAAAGCTCGCCTTTAATCCTATGGAATAATTTAGGGCCATGAATGCGCGAGCGCTTTATAAGCGACTGCCTCCAGTCAGCCCATCTCAGTCTGAAGCGTCTGGAAACAAGAGAACCTACTAGTCTAACTACAATTGTTTCGTAATTCTATATATATATTTTTTAATAGTTTTTTTTTACCAAATGATGGCGTCTAAGATGAAGGATCGCAAGGTACGTGGATACTTTAGTGGCGCGCACATGATGCCAGTAACTTCATACAGTCCAAACGGTCCTTGAATGTTTTATTTAGATTTTTCCACCGATTTTTCTATGTTTCGCGTGATGTTAGTTTCTCCAGAATTCCACGATACTGATATTTTCTACCTAAACTAGCATTGCTCGCGCGCATTTTAGGAAGACTACATAATGACATAGACCTATATTATTACTTGATTTCCATGGTCTTGCATTTAATGCAAGCCGTCGTCGTGTGCAAAATTTTGTTTTATTATATTTATTCACTTTATTGCTTTCCTTCATGTTTGTTGGTTATGTTTTGCGCGCTGGGAAACAGCGCTGCGCGGCTCTCCGTACGACTCGTAACTTATGTATATGGCAAATGTAATTTACTGTATGGCATTTTATCTTCCCCAGTTACGCGTTACTTCATATTCGTGTATCGATTTTAACATTTAGTAAAAACCCATCCAGCACAGAATGCAACCAAGCTTATTTTGTGTTTGGTAGCGGCCCTTTTCGACCCTTCACTCACCATTATCTTTTACGTTCTGTTTCCACAGAAAACTCCCGTTTCTCACAAAGTCATCGAGAAAAGAAGAAGAGACCGAATCAACAGATGTCTAAACGAGCTGGGGAAGACGGTTCCTATGGCTTTGGCTAAACAGGTGCGCAGCTGAAACATTCAATGCGTTTAAGTGCTCTAAGCGTCCGTGTCTGCATTGTTTTTTTTTTACTGTATACGTGATGACTGACAGACCTCGTCTATTAAAACAGAATTCTGGGAAACTCGAGAAAGCAGAAATACTAGAAATGACCGTGCAGTATCTGCGCGCGCTCCACTCCGCGGACTTCCCGCGCGGGAGGGAAAAAGGTGCGTAAGAGCCACTTGGCACAGCTGATATTTTTACGAACGATTCCTCGCTCGCATCGCGAGAGTGACGGATCTCTAACAACGCTGCTTGTTTTCGCAGGAGAGCTGCTGACGGAGTTTGCCAATTACTTTCACTACGGCTACCACGAGTGCATGAAGAACCTCGTTCACTATCTGACCACCGTGGAGCGAATGGAGACCAAAGACACCAAGTACGCGCGGATTCTCGCTTTCCTGCAGTCCAAAGTCGTTACCGAGCCCGTGTTTGGCTCGTTAGGCACCATCTCTCCAGACCCTACGGACCTTCTGTGCCAGCTGGAGTACCAGAGTCCGAGTCCGACAGAGTCAGTGTTTCAGCAGAGCCCCCCCGGACACTTTTCCTGGCACAGCTCGGCGCGCAGCCCCACGCTCGCGTACCCGGCGATGTCTCAGCACGGCGGATACTTGTCACCGGTTCAGGGACTCGATCACCATTACGTGAACTTCATCGGGCACTCGCACCCGCACAATGCCTTCAGCTTACACAACGCACAACACGCTGCTCTGTAAATACGTCTTGCAGATGTCTTAATTTATATATGTGTACATGTTTTATTTTAATAAGTAGAGCTATCATTAAATAAATGATGTTTGAATAAGATCCTGTGTTTGGAGCGACGATGGAAGTTCTTTATGGTAAAGAAAAAGTGTTTCATTCATTTTTTTTGTAGAAATCGGCTTCATTGCATTATTGCAAACCTAGGTGCTATAAAATAAAATTAAAAAATCGTGTTTTGAGGCAAAACAAGAACAATGATGGTTTTTATGAATCAGGTTCTCTAACAGGCCAAACTGCATTAGGTAAACCTGTCTGGATCTTTTCATGAAGATGTTGTTTTAATAAACAAGCACATTATTATTATGATATTAAACGTAAGAAAGCAAATGGGTTTAGGAAACATTTATGCTTCCCAAGTATTGCAGCAACGTATTGCATGGCATTATGATCAGTTAGAAGAGGAAACTAGGCGATTTTCTGTATGAAATATGTAAAAAGAAAAATAATTGTAACTTTTTTATAAGAATGTAAATGCATTTAAATATGCATTCCTCCGTCATTCAAATACCATTCATATATTTGAATGCGCAACAATATTGCAAGAGAATCAAAGAGTTACTGAATTCATTTCAGATGTGACATGCACAAATTCTTATGAAGATACCATGGCTAAATGTGTCTTTCTAGACTGTATTGTCTCTAGACTGTAGTGTCTCTTAAGATTAACCCTTGGCGTAATGGTCTGCTGGCCTGAGACCTTTTGATTGACAATAAGCCTCTTTTAAGGGGAATCCATTTGGACACTAATTCAGCCCCCGTCCTATCCCAGTGTCTCTTCCACCTATATTTAAATAGGATGCAAATAACAAATCAAACGGCTAAATACTAAGCAATCTAAGGAGGGAGTCTGATGGAGGTAGAAAGTTTTGACATAGGCTACAGTCGCAGTGAGGAGATTTTGAACAGTTATATTAAAATACCTGCATTTCTTACTCGTAAAATTATATCTTATTCCGAGTCATATTACATATAAAGACAAATACAAAGAGTCGAAATTAATAGCACAAACTATGATGCTTAACTTCATGATGCCTCTCTCTCTCATCTCTCACACTCTCTCTCTCTCTCTTCTCTCTCTCTCTCTGCTTTCTCTCTCTCTCTCTCTCTCTCTCACACTCTTTCTCTCTTTCTCTCTGTTTCTTTCTCTCTCTCTCTCTCTCTCTCTCTCTCTCTCTCTCTCTCTCTCTCTCTCTCTCTCTCTCTCTCTCTCTCTCTCTCTCTCTCTCTCTCTCTCTCTCTCTCTCTCTCTCTCACTCTCTCTCTCTCTCTCTCTCTCTCTCTCTCTCACTCTCTCTCTCTCTCTCTCTCTCTCTCTCTCTCTCTCTCTCTCTCTCTCTCTCTCTCTCTCTCTCTCTCTCTCTCTCTCTCTCTCTCTCTCTCTCTCTCTCTCTCTCTCTCTCTCTCTCTCTCTCTCTTCTCTCTCTCTCTCTCTCTCTCTCTCTGTCTCTCAGTTTTGGGCCCTTTCTCTCTCTCAAAAAAGCATATTTCATATTTCGAAGCTTTGTAGGATGCCTGCTGTTAGGAAGACTAGCAGAGATTTCCTACATCTGTAGAGTATCCCACCACGGATTTGTGAACATCCAGTTCTTTAGCAATGCTTAAGAACTTTGTTCATCTCTGTAATGTTTTTTTTAAGGTCTATGGAAGCTTTTAGGATTGAGCCATAGTTCACACTATCCATCTTTCTTGAGATTTGTCAGTTGGCTTTGTGTGCTTTCCTTCATCTCACCTTATTGACTGACCGTATAAACAGAGTTTCAGTTACAATCCACTCAATGTCTTCAGCAACACTGAGAAAGTTTTTATATTTCTTTAAATATTTTAAAGTTTTAGTATTTTACTACTAATGAAAGTGACACTTTATTTAATCTATTTAAAAACATTGTGTGTTTATTTATTTATTTTTCAATTTTATAATTTCAAATAATTGTATTATTATGTATTTTATGATGTCATTCAAGTCTGTAATGGCAAATCCATTGAAAAAATTGAATGAGTTGTCTTCAGTGTCACATGAATTTTCTGAAACCATTCTAAATATGCTGATTTGGTGCTCATTTCTTTTGTATCAATATTATTATCAGTGTTGAAAACATAATCAATTTCCCCAAGCTAATATTTGGTTAGATACGGAATGGTGATGTATGCAGTATTTAATTTTCTGAGACGATATTAATCATAGCATGTTCACAGAATAGCACGTTCCCTTTTTAAAACAAAGTTGTTGTTTTTTTGGTTTTTTGACATCATATTCAAAGCAGTGACATCATCTAGCTCAGAAGTCCAACTCTGTTACGGGGGGAAGATCATAGCGAAGCATTGTGAAATATTGACTGTAAATAATGCACAGCGATATATGCTAAAGCCGCATACTTGTGATATGTGAATCAGTCCGGACAATATGTGCCATTTCCATACTTGACTTAAGCAAATCAGACAGACAGTTGTTCACTGTGGCCGGGATTAACTTAAGACGGCCACCATGGTGGAAAATAAAAGAACTCTACCCACATTGCATATAATTTTACCAGGTTCCAGTCAGCCATGACGCTGATTGTTTCTGAGATGTTGGCACTTGCGTCCCTCCCTCTTTAACTGTAGAGGGTTTACTCTCTTTGGCCTCTACAATGGCGCAGAAGAAGTGAGCCACGCCCCTCTCCACCCCCGTCCCGCACGCTTTTTGACATCCCAAATACTACCAGAAATCAATATCAATCAGATCTCCTCAAACAGGACACCTGAGAGAGAAACAAAGATGAAGAGCTAAAGGGATAGAACAGCACGATGGGTACAAAACAGGTGCCGTTCTGTCCTGATAGATGACTTATGCCTGGGACCCCTCCTTCTGAAAGCCCGAATTCTTAAGTCCTTCTTTAAGTGAGTTGTATGGCACCAGCTTCCAAAAAAGCACCAAGGCAAAGAGAAAGGGAGCGAGAGGGAGAGGGATTCTGAAGAAGGAGGGAGAGGTTGTGGTACTTTGGCGGGGGTTGCTCCATTGTGATGGAGCTGAAAGGAAGACAATCTTGGGTTCCTTGGGCTTCATCCTTGAGTGGATCTGAAGAAAAATAATCAGCCCCATGAAATCAAAGCTCCTAAACAGAGGACCAGAATTCAGGCTTGAGAGTGGGATGCAGGACACAGCCACACGCTCGGAGGCATTTTATAATATAATATAATATAAATTACATTACAAGTCAAAAGTTTATGGACAACAAGATTTTTAATGCTTTTTAAATTCTCTTTTGCTCACCAAGCCTGCGTTTATTTGATGCATAAGCAGTAATATTGTGAAATATTTGAAATAACTGCTTTCTATATGAATATATTTTAAAATGACATTTATTCACATGGTCTTTCAGAAATCATTCTAATATTCTGATTTGCTGTAGATTTTTATTTTAGGTTGATATGATGAATAGAAAGCTCAGAAGAACAGCATTTATCTGAAATAGAAACATTTTGTTGCATTATAAATGTCTCTGTCTTCATTGTATTTATCTTTTGATCAATTCAACACATCCTTGCTTAATAAAAGTATTCATTTCTATCATTTTGTAATTTATGAATAAATATATAATGCTTTAAAAATACCTACTCCAAGCTTTTGAATGGCATAGTGTGCAATGTTTCAAAAGCTTTTTAATTCAGAAAAATGTGGATCTTTGGCTCTTTCTATTAACCAAAGAATCCTGATAAAAGTACCGCTTTAACTGTTTTAAATATTGCTAATAATAATTGTAAATGTTTATTTAACAGCAAATCATCATATTAGATTGACTTCTGAAGGATAAAGTAAGACTATGCTGAAATATGCAGAAAATGTAGCATTGTCATCAGGAATAAATTACATATATTTAAATAAAAAGCACTTTAAATAGTAATAATATTTCACAATATTACTGCTTTACTGTAATTTGGAGCAAAGAATCTTAATGTCTAAAAATTTTGAACTGGTACGTGATATGATATGATATGATATGATATGATATGATATATGATATGATATATATTTTTTATATTATCTTAAAATATTAGTTTTTCATTATTTATTTCTTTTTGAAAGAAGTCTCTAATGCTCACAAAGGCTGAAATTAATTAAAATATGGTAATTATATATGGTAAAATATGGTAACAGTAAAATTGTAAAATATTATTATTATTATTTAAAATATGTGATTCCAATGTAATATATTTTCAAATATTTTCATTTATTCCTTGTGATGGCAAAATGAAATTTTCAGCTGTCATTTTTCACTTTTCACATGATCCTTCTGAAATCACTCTAACATTCTGGTTCTTGCTTAAAACACCTGGGAGGTCTATTTTTTATTTATCCATTTTTTTAAACATAATTTACTTTAAATAAATATTGTATAATTAGAGATTTTTTAAATTTTAAATGCCTCAATTTAATGCATCCACGCTGAATGAAAGAATTAATACAAAAAAATAGTGAGTTTTAATGAGCGATAGACCCTCTGTCTTGGTGTGTATAGTGCGAACACCAACATTAGCAATTTTGGGAAGAAAAACGCATCGAACTGTCAGAGCAAGTAACTGATGGATGAACAGACAGATACATGGATGGATGAATGGATGATTGGGTGGATAACACAAGCTGTTTGCCAAACTGTGTTCAAAACGTTGGTGCGGAAAAGAGGAGAGAAGAGGAACAGAAGACAAAGAGAGCATGCAGATGGGAAAAACGATAATGCCATGAAAGACGAAAGCGATGAAAGAGCACTGAGTGACCAACAAGCCAATATTAGTTTAAATCCGCAGAGGGAACACTGTGTTAAGCGGAGGGAGAAAAGCTGGTAAAATTAGAGTTCTTTAGCTTCATCACACAGTATGAATCAAAACAAATGAAGCAGAGCTAAAATGGCTTAGGGTTTTATTCTATTGTCATGTAAAATATCTTAAAATGCTAAAGAAAGCAGCCAAGAAAGTTTCTTCTTATCTCAAGTTTTATTAATACACAAGCGATTTTGTGTAGAAAACTGTGGCTCTTTTCTAAACACATCTGACACTGCAGGGTGGTGCTGTGCTGGTTCATATTCCTGTGTTCACTCAGAGCAGAGCAGAGGACAAGATCTTAAAATTAAACTGTGCATCTCAAAAATCCTCTTCAATGAAATCTTCTACTGTGGTGATCTATCACTGTTTATTTAGAAACACTATTTTACTTTTATGGTTACTCCCATAAGTTGATCATCAGTATGCATATTACTACAATATTACTGTTTATTAGTGCTAATTAAGCACATATTAATGCCTTATTAATCCTGCCCAATACCTGAACTCATTGAGTGAATTTATTGAGGGAAAAACTGTAGTTAATAGTTAACAAGTGTTATATATTATATAGGATCACCAGTTTAAACTGTTTTAGGGCAAATGTTGCCAAATGCGTTAATTTTCTTTTTATCCATTTTTGTATTTATTAGTTCATTTTAAATAGTTCTGCATTGAGAAAAAAATAATTCATATAGTATAAATAATATGCAAAATGTTGTTTAAAATGTTTTAGAAGAAGCATAGCATAGCATGTCACAAAATGATTTCATACCTAAAAGACTGAAATTTAGTATAGTTATATTACAATGCAAATCAATTTGCAATAAAATTAGTGGACACATTTTTTTAATCATTGAATTTTATTATATAGTCCTTTGAAACATGAACACACACTACGCTGTAAAGCAATTAAGTACAATTAATTTGCCTCTAACAAAATCTAATATAAAGCAATACAATACGCGATTATAATTTGATCATTGATTGTGTGTCTTTATTTATGGATGAACCCACTAGGGTAAATATGTTTAGCTGAAATATTATCTCGGCAACAGCTCTGAATTACAAATGTACTAGTCACTGTAGCCATCATGTGTTTTAAACCTCTGACCTATTGACTCCTGTGGCTGAGCTGGTTCTTGGTCTGCTGGCTGTGACTGGATGTCCTGTGCTTGTCCATCAGGAGAGGGCGGTAGTCCAGGAGTCCAGACGGGTGTGTGTGAAGCGTAGAGAACACACTCCTCAGCTCTTCCTGGCTCTGACACACTCCTAACAGATGCAGCACAGCGCCCAGCTCAGCTGCAGACAGAAGCCCAGTGCTGGAGACATCCAGCCGGGCGCAGGCCTTGCTGATAGCCCTGGCCTTACGCTGGAGCTACAACACCAAAACACAAGAGCAAAATGTGAGCATTTTCACATTCATTCACACATATAATCCTCTGCTATGAACAATGCATAACCTTTTTTCTGATCTTGCCACTTAATGTTTCCGGAGCGGCTTCTTGTTTAGTTTCTCTAGGAGTCTGCAGAGCAGCCGCCATATTGGATCCGTGCTTCCATATTTGACTCTGGGATAGAAAAGGCTTGAGGAATTCTGTGTAGGATACACTGATATAACAAGAAAAAAAAATCCATGAGGGCGTGAAACGCTCAGTTATGTTTCATCTTATAGATGTGCATTCTCTATGAACTCTATTGCCAACACAGTCTCATACAAATTAGCCACTTCGCGAAATATGTACAAATTGCCTGGCTGGTATTACATATATTAGGTTTGAAGAAGTCAATCACAAACTGAACCTGATACTTGTGTTTCCAGTGCTTCAAGACATTAATAGCTATCAATATTACTAATAATATTATGGTCACACTTTATTTTAAGGTCCAGTTCTCACTATTACCAAACAATTAACTACAAAGTTTGCCTCAATAAATCCTAATTCGCTTCTTATTAATAGTTAGTAAGGTACTTTATGTATTGAGTAGGATTAGGGATGTGGAATATGGTCGTGCAGAATAGGTTATGTTAAGTTAGGTTATCTTTTTTGTATAATACATTTTAAAGATATTGCTATTGTACATTGTAATGCATTATAAATGCATTTTCATAACTGTAACCAAAGTCAAAATGCATTTGAATATTAGCAAATTTCTTGTTATATCTGAAATGAATCGCATGCGTTTTGATGCTTTATACTTTCTAAAGGTGTAATAATTATTAGAAATGTAGTATAATTTACAATGTGGTTGCATTTTTAATTTGGTCAAAATGCATTATGTGGTGCATTTCAAGACATGATTAATGCATTAAAATACTTCAGTATTGTATTATGTATAAAAGCTTCAAGTAAAGTGTTAGAACACAATTTAGTCTTTTATATATGTATTTATGCGTGAATGAATTTCTTTATTTATCTGTTTTGGTCCTCCATTATGTAAGCGTATCTACCTGCCATCGTGGTTGATGTCAAATTTCTTGGCCAGCAGATCACACTCATACTGGCTGAGATGAACACAGAGACTCATAAGGATCTCTTTAAATTCATCGCTGCTAACAAAACCTGTCCCAGAAAAATCCATTTCAGAGAACTCAGTCCAGAGCTCAGAAACAGACAACTCCACCTGTTTGTGAAAGAGAAACAGGTTCATTAAACTGTCTAAATAAGAATCCCATCTCATGCAGCTCAAAGAGCTGTCAACCATCAAGAGGTATCTCCACACCCCCACCTTGGCCCGTAGAGCATCCACCAGTATATCTGAGACACAGTTGAGTCTTTTGGAGAGGCGCATGAAGTCATTGTCTCCACGTTTGGGGGGATTGTGTTTGGCATTGGGGTAACAGCAGGATTTGGGAGACGGGCCAAAATGACGTATAAACTGTTGAAAGTCCACAGATCCATCCTGCTGAGTGAACAAAGAGGACCACAACCTTCGGACCTCTCCACGAGTTACCTCGGGATGGAGCTCTAACCTGATCGGGGCGAGAGGAAGAGCGACAAACAAGGACAGAGGGATAATTGATAGGCAGAGGGAAAAGGGGGAGAACAGTGGGATTCGTGAACGTAAAGAATACACCTCAGATTCTTAGAAGAATGCAAACACTGTACCCTTTAAAGCCCTTCACGCCCCGCAGACCCCCCACCTTATTTATTCGAGCTGTATTTAAGCTAAAACTTGGCAACCAACAGCACAAAAGCAACAGTTTCTCTCACACAAATACACAAACACAGTGTCTCGCCTAAAGAAAGGACAGTAATGTGAGAAAACACACTATAAGGGGACCAGCCTGTATCATACAACCCCCATCTCATGTTTTGGATATTGGATATTTAAATAAAAAAAGTTATATGTTTTAGGTACAACATTATATTTCTAAAATATGATATTACGTCAATTTATATTTTATTTAATTATTTACTATATATAGTTCTATATTAACTAAATATACTCTATATTTTTGAAAGAAGTTTGAAAGCAGGTTTCTTATGCTTCATAAAAATACAGTTAAAGCGGTAATATTGTGGGGCATTACAATTTTTTTCAAAAAGTAACTTTTCTATTTTAATATGTTTGAACTAGTAAAATGGCAAAGCTGAATTCCTCCAGTCTTAAGTGTCACTTGATCCTTCAGAAATCATTATGCCCATTTTGTTTAAACAGTATCTCTTCGGGGCTTAAAGTCGATCAAAACAAAGTTTTTTTTTTTTTATTCTTATGTTATCATGTTTTTAACCTAATCAAAATAACCTAGCTGCAGTTTGGATTAATTAGATTAACTGTAATGCACAATGAAAAAAACATGACTTGTTTTTGCGAATGAACTTTGTTTGACAGGTGTTGTTATTAAAGCCTGCCCTCCATAATCATACACAATAATGTGTCTTATTCCTAAGAATGCTTGATTAATATTAGTATATATTTAATATATTAAGCTTCAGATACTGACAGTTACACTTACACAGCATATGTGTTTTGAATGTAACACTGACCTTTGCGTAATTGCACTTAATAAATTATATTACCTTTTCAGAGTAAAGCTGTGGTCACATTTAGCATAGTTTGGTAAATATCTGTATTTTGCATTTCTACAGGAATCCATGCAATCTGATCAAGTTAATCATTCAAGTCAATCATGTAAATTCTCTCCATTGACCAACTGAAAGCTGTTTGGTTTGAAATTGACTTCTGCGCGAGCTGTGCTTCAACTATCCTTTTGACAATATAAAGCTAGACAATAGACTATTCCTAATGTGAAATTGAGCAAATCTGACCGCAACTTAAATCAGCAAAAAGAGAAACAATGCAATTGACTGTTTATGCAATTCAAGTCTGATTTACAGGCAGTAGAAACCACCTTGGCATTAAACAATTGCTATTGCTACATTGAATCCAGAATTTTCCGGTGCTTCGGCAGTTTCCATCAGCTCAGTTCGGGCCTTGTTGTATGTATGTGCACTGACACAGTGCGTGTGAACGTACACGTATGCGTTTGTAAGAATCGATCAAAGAAGCAACAGTTTCTCAGCAGACACGCACGCACGCATACACAGTGTTCACTGTGGGAGCCAGAGAAGTTGGCACTGATATGTCAGCCAAACCCTCTGTGAACTCGGCTGCTGTAAAGCCTGTTAGTGTCACTAATCTCTGAGCTGGCGAGGAGAGTTCAGTTCACCTTGGACTGGTTGGCACCGTCTCTCTCTGTGTCTGTGCACCAGTGCCACGCCACAGATTATGCAAATCCACTCGCGATGCCCCCCATTCAGACCACGACTCCTTTTAGGCCTGCCGCCATATTCCAGCCAAAAAATGAATAGAGAGATAAAAGAGGGTGATGTGGAAAAAGAATGAAAAAAGGGTGGGAGAGAAATCACAAAAGGGTCAAAGGAAGAGCTGCAAAACAGCACAGGGAGGGGAGGGATGAGAGTAAATAAACAGATAAATAATTTATAAAAATGGAGGAGTTTCTCACATGGGGTGAACGGTTCTGAAGAGTTTAGTACTCTTAACTCAGGTCAACACAACAATGTGTTTAATTCACAGACGAGACAGAAAAGAGAAAGATATGGGATAGGAGTAGAATGAAGAAGACAAGTTGTTCAAGGAAAGTAGAATCTAAGAAGCTGAATCACTTGAAGACCAATTACATGATGCAAAATGCACTTAACACGCATAATTATGAGAATAAATTGCGTAAATAATCAGCAACATACAATTTTATGCAATATATTTCAAAATCGTTCATTTTGAAATCTCAGTAGGACATAAACTCAAAGCTGGTGTATTAAAGAAAAATCTTTACTAAACTTCTATGGAGCAGTTTGAAAGTTTATATTATTAAGCAGTGAATTAAAAAAATTCATTGAACATTGAACTGAGCAAAGTTGGTGTGATGTAACCAATAAGAAACAAGTAATTTTCTTGTCATGCAAAAAGAAGATTATTTAATTTATATTCTAACAAAAAAGTTTCTTAAAATACCAGGAATATTTAATATTAATATTGAAATAATCATTAGTAAATAAATAAATAATATTTATTTATTCATTTATAATTTATTTATTTATTCATTCATTCATTCATTAGTTATAATGCCTGAAGACTTCAAAATTCACAATTCAAACATTGATGATATTGGGAAAATGTATGATAATATTTAAAAATAATAACCTACATGTAAAATATATTTATATATATGTATATGTAGTATATTTATTTATATATATATATATATATATATATAGTAATATGTAGTAATATATATATCACCACGACTCACCATATGAGTTACGTTAAGAATATTGAAATGGTTTTCAAAACTGTCCTGGAGCATCCCAGCACTGTCCAGGGCTATGTGGTTGCTCTATGGTTGTCTAGATTTTCTGGGTTGTTGAAAAGTGGTAGCTGGGGTGTTATTCACTGGCTCTCTAAAGATTCAGTGGAATCTAAAACAGCCGCACCACTTTGATATTCTGATCTCTAAATATGACTGGGTTCCCTCCTTCAATGCACGCCTCTGGAATTATGCTATTTATGTAGCAATAGACTCAAGTTATTATTCAAGTAGCAAAACTATTTTGCAGTGTGAGACACAAGTTTAATAGTAATGGCTAAAGGGCTAAAAAATATATGTGCAATATTAATAGTAAGGTAGCAAATCCGACTAATTGAGCAACAGAGATACATAGGACAGTGCAACAGCGAGTAAAGCAGGCATGGGAACATCTAAACAAGCGCGCAGTCGACCATAGAAAACCAACAGCCTCAGATCTTCACCGTGCCAACAGCCCTCTCAGGCTCTGTACACCAAACACATTGTTATTCATAGGGGGAAAAAAAGAGTAGGTTGTTAACTTGCACAATTAAGGCATCATTTGCCAAGAGAAAAGGCCTGCTTTCCGTTGCCATTGTCTTAGGAGACAAAAGAGTGCAAGAGCTCTGTAAGACCCAGGCTGGGAGACTCGGGTGGACCGCATAGGTCTTGTGAGACACACAAGGGATGCTTGTGTCACGACCACTGACTCTGGGAGACACCCAGGACTGAACACAGCGAAGAAAGGCTCAGTGATTTGGCATGGTGTTAAAGACAATGAGGAGGAATGCATTCCACATTCCAGCATATTCTTCAATTGTGTGTGTGCGTATGGGTGTGTGTGAGACAACTATTTAAATATCCTGCACATAATCTTCTGAAGCACTGACTATAATTTGAAGTATTAATAGGACTAATAAAGACATTATGCCTGCCTGAAAACACATGAATTATTCATTTGATATTCATGCATCACACAGTCTGTTAGTATTACTATTAAGCTCTACAGGTCTGCATTGTAATCAGATAATACAATTTTGGCATATAGAAAGAAAACCAGTGTTTTTTTTGTTTTTTGTTTGTGTGTGTAAGTGGCACATCACCTTTTAAGCAACTGATACATGTCCTCCTGAGTGAGACGTCTGGTGTTTTTCTCGTCCAGTTCTTCAAACTCTCTTAGAACATCTCTGTAACGGTTCGCCACCAAATCCTTCACCAGACTACACAGCTGAAACACAACAAACCTGTTCATTAATGATGCTGATCTGGCTCCATGCTGACAACGGTTATACAATAAACTTACACTTTTGATAATACAGCCTCGGAAAAAATTTTACATGATGTAAAGGATTTTAGTTTTAAATATACTGTAGAGTCTAATGTATTCTATACTCTTAAACAATAAATGACAGAAATGCTCGAGAAAATGTAATCATTCATTATGATTCATTATTGTTTTTTACAGACTTAACAGAATTCTGATTGTGTAAAACTGTTGTTTTTACCTGTGTTAGAAATATTTGTGACATATTTCTAAACAGTTATTTCTGGGAGAATCTACAGTACCATTCAGATTTATTTTTAAGAAATTGCTACTTTTATTTAGCAAGGAGACATTACACTGATCTAAAGTGACAGCAAAGAATTTTACATCGTTACAGTAAATTATCTTTCAAATAAATGCTGTTTGATCGTTCTAATCAGAGAATCCTGAAAAACATTGCACATTTTCCACAAAAATATCATGTGCAGGAGATTTGAGCACCAAATCAGCATATTAGGACGATTTCTGTATTATGTGACACTGAAGACTAACTTTCATTTGGCACCATAAATTACACTGAACAATACTAAAATAGAAAATGTGTTATTCTACATTGCAATAATATTACAAACAATAATATTGCATTTTGATCAAAAAAATGGGGAGTTCGAACACAAACTTTTACCAATCCCAAACTTCTGAATGGTTTAGGTTGAAATCATCATTGCACATCTGAATTTGTCATTTTGTCATACCTCGTAGTCACTCCGATCGTCCTCTGAGCCCTTCTCCTCACGGATCGAGGCAGGCTGGCCGGCTGCCTGGAAGAGGCTGGGAACTCCTTTCCTGAGGGAGCAAGAAGCAGCAAAAAGAAAAAGTCATTGAGGCCATAACTTTGAGGTTTTTAGATCTTTTATTATTACCTTACAAGAGAAGCCACGAGAAACCCTAAGATCGAGCCCTCCGCTTTGTGCCGTTCTCGCTTGAGTGGCGAACAGGGAGAGCTACAAGACCTGACATCGAAACGGCCTTGCCGCGCTGACCGCTTTGAGAGCAACTGGAGTGGTCAAAGCAGGCAGACACCTGACGGTCTTGAAGTGTTAGCCAAACTATGAAGAAGCACATGAGAAAAGCCGGACGCACAAAGCCCAGCCTAGGCTAATGTGTTCCCTGTGCGCTTGGATGGGTTGATGGGGGCCGGACTCGGCTGAGCGGATAGCTGTGGCTCTTTTGTGCTCAAGAGAGGACAACCACTCCCTAGGCTTTAGGGCAACGGTCTGGGCCATCTTAGGGCCACCGTCCGAACGAGGTGGGCGGACTGCTGGCTTGAGAGGTCACGGGCTAGAGCAGAGTTAGTAGCACTGTGCAAAGGAAGAAATAGAAAGGAGGGACAGAGAAAGACGGTGAGATTTAAAAGACAAGGATTCTTCAAATAATGTTGATAGCAGTTCAAAGAGACAAACGGCAGTGACACTGACTGCAAGAGGCATTATGTTTGTGTTTGTGCATTGTGTCGATGACAACGTGAACGTGCCTTCAGGATTTTCTCAAGACTGACTGCTCTTTTCAAAAGTTAAGCTGACCTGAATGAGCCAGGAATAGCAATAGGCCATGACTGTATGGTAAAATAAGTGTTTACTAAAAGCTCTGTGAGAAACGTTGCTGAAAAAATGCTACTAAACAAAGAGTGAGTCTCCTTTTGTCAAACTGCTTGTCACAGCAGAACAAATATAGAGCTAAATACTGAGAATTCATCATATTCAGCGGTTGAGTCTATTAGTGGACCTCATGGAGGCTGAGGGAAGAGACCTTGTGACCCAGCCACGGACATCTCAGCAGGACCTCCATGTCCAACAGCTCTGCCACAAAACTAACACAGCAGGACGTGACATCGGCGTGAAGCCAAATAAACACACTAGTGTTTCAGAGCGTGGTCACAAGATCCGAGGTGTTACTAGTCTAAAATTTTCTATTTATTTATTTCTTATTCTCTTCTGATTCGATGTTAGCAGCCCATATAAGTGAGATGAACACTTGGACATGACACCCAATTTGAACTGAAGAACTATATAAATAATAATAATAATAATAATAATAAAATAAAGTAAAGTAAATAGAGGGTATTAGGACTCATAGAGTCATTGGAGTGGAGTTGGAAACAAAATAAAGATAATAGAAATAATGTAAAAAAAAACAGCAATGAATAGTAAAATAATAAAATATAAAATGTACTAGAAACTGAAAAAATCTATTATATCTTTCTATATCAGCTATTAGTGTTTTATGTGTTTTCAAACTAAGCCCTTCAAGGTAATTCACATGTGCGTCTCTTTTATGCCCATTAGGGGGCACATGGCTCTTAAATTGACTTGCTAGTAAAGCTGTGGGATCAGACTAAAAAATGGCTGATGTTTTAAAATATAATCTGCATAAAAGTTATGAAAAAAAAAAAGATATCACAAGACTTCAAAAAACTTCACGTTGCCCCAGGAAGAATATATAATTTAGTGCAGTATAAAACTTTTAAATAGGTATAGAAGAAACATTCTTAGCGAGCATCTATAAATTCAGTTTAACCTGATTTAATTCTCTAATATTTAAAATTAGGAAATACAATTGTTTCTCACCCAAAATCCTCCAGTAACTGTATATGGGTTAATTTCTATCTACAAAAATAAATAAATGAACAGACAAATAAATAAATAAACATTTCTAACATTTTAGAATAGGGAAGACAATAATTCTTTTGAGTTTTCCCTCAATAAAATCCTAATTTGCTGCTTATTAATAGTTAATAAAAAATAAAATTTTAGGTATTGGATCAGATTAAGAGATCTAGAACATGGTCAAACAGAATAAAGTATTAATATGTGCTTTATAAGTACTAATAAACAGCCATACTGCCTATGTTATGGCTCTTTTTTTACATGCTATAAATATTATTTAGATGAATATATGTGTATTTCAGATTGCCACCCAAGTTCAGATCTGATTCAGAGTCCTTGGCAGACCCCCTCTATCTGCCTCAGACGACTGATCTTCAGAGAGGAGAGACAGCATGTTGTTTTTAACAGACAAGGGCTCGGTTGAACTCCTTGCTGACCCACTGCTCTCCACAAGAAGAGATGGAGGGATTTGAAATTAAAAGAAGAGGGAACTTGAGGGAGGAAGAAGTCCCATCACTCGCATAGACGGGACGCCCACAGAGATAACTGCTGAATGAATGGGCTGCTTATTTTGCTTTCATTTCATCTCGTCTGAGGATGGATGGACTGAGTGAGGGAGTGAAAGAGAGGAATAAGTAGATGCACATTTATCACGTTTGGACTGTATTGTTCTGTTTAATCTGGGCCACCATCTGAGAGCAGGAGACGTGTGTGTGGAGAGAGGAATGTGTGAAAGAGACTACAAGAGCCACATGAGCGAGCTGCAGGGGCTCAGGCTGAGAATGGCTGCGTGTTTGTGAGATTCGCTTTAAAAAGCCAATTTAACATTTTAATTGTCATCATGAAGTCGTTCCAAATACACTTACAGTTTTGGACATTTCATTGCATGAACAAAGCTCGATAGCTCATATTTCTTTTGAGTTGCACAAAATACATAAGCTTTGATATACGATATGAATAACAAAATCAAATCAGGTGGCTTCTATATAATTGTGCATAGTTTTCCAAGAAATCATAAAATTTGGCTTAAACATTCTAGAAACCATCCACAGAGCAACATCCAAAATATAAGTATAATGCAATAAATACACGACTGTTCAACAGTTTGAGGTAGGTTCGATTTTTTACATTTTTGAAAAGATTCTGCTTTATGACTACCAGTGCTGCATTTATTATTAGTAATTTTGTGAAATATTATTACAAGTTAATATCACTTTCCCTATTTAAATATATTTTGAAATGCAATTCATTCTTGTTACGACAATGCTGACTTTTCAGAAACCATTTCTTCACTCTTCAGTGTCACATGATCCTTCAGAAATTAATCTAATATGATTCTAATATATCAATATAAAAAAAAACACTGCTTTTTTGATGTATAGGAAGTTTAAAATAACTATTTATTTATTTAAGTAACTTTTTTTACATTATAATTGCCTTTAGAATATATATATATATATATATATATATATATATATATATATATATATATATATATATATATATATATATATATATATGTCTCAGTCAAGCTGCCTCATAATTTGTGTTAGGCAATTTTGATATTGAACTAGCTTTTTAGGTTGCTTTTAGTTTTTGTGGCAGTTTGTCTGTCAATATCGACGTCTATAATTTTATGTATGTTTTCAATGCCTCTTGCATAAAAGAAGTCACATTGTATAGTCCCAATGTGTGCGTGTTTGTGTGTGTGTCCAGTTTCCCCTACAGCTGCAGCTTCAGCGGATTACCCATCATCCACACGGCAACATTACACAAGTCATTCTTTGAACAAAAGTCATGGCTGCTATTAATGAGATGGTAATCCTGGGCACCGCTACCTCCCAGATCTGCTTCCACTGACAGGGGAAGAATGTCCAAACGGCCTGCTCACAACACCCAGCACAACACTGAGGCCATTGTCAGCAGCGCTGGTCTGAGCCCTGGACCCAGCTCAAGGAGTTATCCCCTTCCATCCCGATCCTGTCCCCACACCCCCTTCTCAACCCCTTCACACCCCATGAATAAAAATTAAAGCCCTAAATGGGTGGAGGGAGGAAAGGAAAGAGAGAGAGGGACCGAAGAGAGAGAAAGAGGAAAAACAAAATGTTTTGCTGGAGATTAGGGTGGGATATCTGGGATTTTGACGTCTGAGGTTCCCACACGAAGATCTGACATCTACCCATCCTATGACTGCTTGGTTCCTCCGTCTCACCATAAGGACCACACAAACTGCGAGGGGCCCTACAACCCTTTAAAACCACAGAGAGAGGCAGACAAATCGAGCTAAATCTGATACATTTTTAGTCTTCTAATTATCAGAAGTTTACAGTAGAAAACAACTGATGATACAGTAAATGTGCAATACAGTAATTCACCTTCATGTATAGGATTATACATCAAGACAATTACTAGCCTTTCAAAAGGTTCTCTTAATGTATGAATTTCCAGATCTTCTTAAAGGATTGTATTATATTATATTATGTTTTATATTATGTGCAAATGTTTTGTAAAGAGGGATATCAAAAGACCTGAAAGAATTCTTAAAGAAAAGATGGCAGTTTCAGGACAAACAAGTATCACAAAAAAAAGAAAAGAAAAAAAAACACAGATGTGGGATCATTCAGGTAAGAGCACAGCATTAATATTCAAGTGTAGGTAAACTTTTGGATGGGGCCATTTTTCTAAATTCATTATTTTTCCTCTTGTGGACTAGTGAACATCTTTTATGTGAAATATCTTATTAAGTTCTGTAGTACTAAAAAAAAACAATACCATGCATTTTGATCCCTCTTATTCTGGTACAATAATTAACATTTCGTAGATTCGCAAGGTATGTGTAAACTTTTGACATCAACGGTATTTTTTGAGTAGTAAATATGCAGAGGAAATACATAAATCTCTATAATACATAAATATATGTTGGTCCAAACCCCCTAAAAGCTGCGTTCATTCTTGGAACACAATTTAAGACTTTGGATGAAAAACGTGAGGCAAAGACCTTATTCAATGGGACAGGCACAAGCCAGTTCACATGCAAAATATCTTAAATTGTGTTCTGAGGATGCACTAAGCTTTTATGGGTTTGGAAAAACATGGGGGTAGATGATTTATGACGAAATTTTCATTTTGGGGCGGAGTATCCTTTCAGTTCGGGCTCTGTTGTTAATTCTAAAAAAAGGGCTCACTTAGGAAAATCTAGCCTACTTTCTTATGCTCTAAGAAAACTACTATTAGAATTATAATAATGTATTTAAAAAAAGAGACATTTGTTTAGTGAACTACTGTTTAATAATAAAAAAAAATAATAATTTAATCTTTAGTCTTCCCCCCTGCTGTACAAAAAACTATACTAAACCATGATGTCAGAACCTAGGTACTGTTATGTTTGTGTGCTGTTATGTCCCTATTATATTCAGAGGTAAGGGATTGAAAAAGGCCAGTGGCACATTTCCATTCACTTTGTTTGTTCTAGCAACAAAAACTCATTTGACAAATTCTGCCTGCTTTAAACATCATTTCATCATCTGGCTCGTGCTCTTCCTAACATCTGGCTGATAAAAACTTCAAGTTATCGGCAAAATGAATTTCAGATATCTTGTGAAGCCGGATCTACGTATAGAAAACATATTATTTCAAACTACACACACGAAAAACAAATGTACTTATTTTGCATTGTTGCGTTTAAATGTCCGATATAAGGTACAATAATGTGATTAAACTCAGAAGAAAGCTGGAGAGGGATGTGAGCGATGGTAATCTGGTGAGGTCTGAATGTTGACAGCTAAAGCTCTGTTTGACTAACATGTCAAAGTTTCACCCAAACAGAGGAAATGCCACACAGGAACTAGTGACACTGGGATCAGGCCGCTTTAGCATGAATGATTTAGCATTTCTCATGGGACAGAGGGAGAGAGCGAGATTTTGTAGCTGTCATTGGAGGGGAATGGTCGGCCTTTCTCACTGTTCTCCGCGAGTATAGAAGTTCTAAAGTTTTCTTTCTCTCTATTCAGGAGGTCCCTTGGTGCATGGGCTTTTTCCCCACTGTTAGTATTACAAAATCCCCATTCACTATAACCCTTGTCACCTGTCAACTAAGCCAGGCTGGTTTTCTAGGTCTTTATCCTCTACACACACTGAGAGAGAAAATAAAATGAGCAGCTAAGCTTATACCCTACCCCCATTTGATGCTGCACACACCCTAGAAACACACACACACACACACACACACACACACACAAACTAAAACCGCATGTCTCAGAGCTGCTACTCTAGCAGATTAAAATTCATTACCCTGTTCTATTTAAGAAACGTTTACATTGCGCTGGTTATTGTTGGTCATTCATTAGGTGGTTAGGGGAGTTCACATGGGTCCCCCAGGGTGGTCAGAACCTAATCCTCATATCCTACCAGTTTTAAGCATCTTCACACAAACACATAAAGTGATAAACTCATTGCAACAAACACATACCCTACGTACCCTGTTTGGTTATTCTCTTATTTCTCCGTTTACTTGTTCCCTGTTCCACATTTATTTCCTCACAATTTAAGTTTAGATATAAGTAAAAATTCTTTATTCCAGGGAAACTTTAAGAAAATTAAAAAAAACTAAGTCTGACTGACTTACAAACTTATAAGCTTGTTAAATTCTAGGATAAGTGTAAACTTAAATTTAATTTGTAGGCTAACGCATTTCTTTCTGTGGCATGCTACCAGTCACAATGACAAAAATACAAAAGCAAAGAAAAGAGCCACCCTGAAGCATGATGTCACTATAGACCTAATCTCTTCCCTCTTTCAGAATACAAATGATGCAAACTGTTGTAGCCATATTTACAAAACACACTCACACACACACACACACACACACACACACACACACACACACAACTGGTTAATAATAGTGCATAAAAACATTTTGCAAAAGAAAAGCTGAGTTACTTCTTGCTGTCATATATATATATATATATATATATATATATATATATATATATATATATATATATATATATATATATATATATATATGTTCAGAGATTATTTTCAGAAATTAATGGTCAAGAATTAAAATATCTAAAACAAATTAGACTATGGTTCATGCAATGACAAATTTCTTATTATTTTCCCATTAGTCACTGAGCTCTTGCACAGATTGCAAGATCCTATAAAATGTGAAGAAGACTCTTTTTAGCTTTAAAATGTATATAACAATGGAGACTATACGTCAAAATCTGGCTTAGTCAATAACATTTGTAATCTTTATGTGGTACTACTATGTTAATTCATTTTTGCAGTATGATATAACGTTCAACTAATCCAAAGCTAGCGCGCAGTGAAGAGCGATACAACAAATGCTGACCTGACCGGTGAAAAAGCGTCTGTACCTGGTGTCAAAGGCTGCCATGAAGATTGGGTACTGCACATTTCCGTGGCGGTCAAGAGGGAGCCTGTCCAACAGCTGCTCAAACTGAGGGTCGGAAATCTCTAGGCCAAACCTGTGGAGAAGGTCGAGGAAAGGTCAGCACGAGATCACTGATGTCACCACAGCTGAGAGTCCACTCATCAGGACCAGCCAGTCCAGCAGGCCTTAAGCATACGCCGCTCATTGACCCTCTCGCACACTGTGGAGTCAAGAGGTCATAAGGTCAACTGCCCTCTTCACCCGGCCATCGCACAGAGCTGGACACACTGTGGCCAGTCAATCAAGGGATTAGACTTCACATACACGTATACACACCCTCAAATATTCACTCACACAAACTACAACCATCACTCGCTCCAGAAAACACAGATAAAGACAAATGAACTTATCAAAGATGATGAATAAAAATGTAAGATTGTCCTTCAGATCTGATCGACGCTGACTACAATACTACATACTCAAATAAAGGGGATTATGGTGAGGTAAATGTGTTTTAAAGGGCAGAGAGAAAAGACAGGGGAGTTGCAAACTTTCATAATACGACTAAATTAGGTTATCACTCCATTTCGGCCGAGATAAGGCAGGGTCTTTCCTCAGGGGGCACCAGTCACAGTCCTGGTTTACTTCGTGCAGTAAGCAGCATAAGACATGACCAAAGAAAGATACTTAGCAATTCATCATATACAGATGTCAGTTTAATAAAGTCAGTGGTTCTCAAACAGGAGGCCAGAGGCCAAAATGGGCTTTTTCAAACTTTCAAGGGGGTTGCAAGATGGGATAAAATTATGTAAAATAAATACAGATAAGTAAAACACCTTAAAATTCAAATGTAAGGTGACATTGTATTCTTAATTTAACTGGATGCCTCAACAACAAATTTTATGGATCAAGATTCTGACAGTCTGGAAAACCTAGATCTATGAGTTTTTTTGTTTGTTTGTTTTTTTGTAGGTTTTAAGTATAAGTCAAAATTACAATGGTATGGAAATGTTTAGAATTAGTTTCTACTTTTTCTTAAAGTAATGTCAAAATGTAATATTTTATAGACATATATAGTTTTATGCAATCACAAACAACTAGGTAATTTAAGGTCATTTAAATTCATATAAAAATATATATATAGTGAGAGTTTTTTTTTAAATAAATGAGCAGCTGTTGTTATTACAACAGAAGTAACAGAAATATTTTGGAGGGCGCTTCAAATATTTCGGAGTCAAAAACTGGTCTAGTAGTAGTTTTTACCAAGCAATCCTAACCTAAGAGTATGCCTTGTGAAAGTCAGACTTCATTTTACCACGTGAATGTGCAAATTTCGTGAATTTCTGTCAAAACAACTAAGATAAACAGCTTCTGCATGTGTACAATAAACATGTATCTTAATTAGAGATAGTGTACCTGCTCTCCATAACAGCCCGGAATTCTTCTTTACTAATGGACCCTTTATTAAGCTTGTCAATGTTCCTATACAAATATACACATACAGAGAAACACACACATATATTTGAAAATTAAATTACATGAACTTTTAAAACAGTATTGAAGCGTTTTCTAAAAGCATAAGCTGTAAGTAAGATGATATGCTTTTCAAACTGAAGAGAGACGCTTCTAGTAAGAGGAATCTGGAGTTGAAAGGGTTCAAAAGGAAACTCATTTGAACAGAAGGGTTTCTGTGATGAGGTTCTTAGTAAGAATGCAAAGTTATAATTAAATAGACTGAAAAAAGTTCCAACCTTTGACCCAAAATTTAGTGTTAAAGGAGAGAGAATAGATACCTGTTCTCAATTCAAAGGGTGTTAACAGGGTCTTGTTCACAAGGAGGAAAGAGTGGAAAGAAGAAAGAGAGGTGGAGAGAGAGAATGGGATTTACTCACTGAAAGGTCTGGAGGAGTGAGAGGTACTCTGACTGAAACAGGCGAGTTAATTTGGCCTCTATAGCACTTAAAGAGGAAATACAACTGATGTTCTCATTAGAATAAAACCTGCAGAAAACGAAAAGATTTTTTAAACCCTTTTTTCTGAAGAATATAAAACGATTAAGGTTCAAACATGCACTACAAACAAGCAGGAGTCAGAGTTGGTTATTAAAATACTAACAAAAATATAAAGTGAAGAGTTTTGGAGTAAAATTGTTTTAATTGCATTTGATCTACTTTGTTATCTTCGGCAATAAAATTCATAGATTGTAAAGAGTGGCTTTAGTATACTAATACTTTTCGGGCCACTGTATTTTGTCACCATGGTGAAAGGTTCAATTGCAACTGTTTGCGTGCCCCATTTTATTCATCTGCCAATCCTTTAAGCTGTGGACCACCCCAATCAAACCAAACACAGTCGGTCTAGGCCTAGTGTTCAGCAGCTGTTTACTGATCCCTGTGTGCTGGGTGACCCAGGGCAGGGAAGAACTATGGGCCGTAAGCTTGTTAGAAATGGAAAGAGTTTGACTACAAGGCTTAAAGATCACTTTCTCTGGATGCTTCTGTGTAATTTGGGCTTTGTGTAAGCACAGAAAACTCTGAGTTTCTGCTTCCACACTGCACTGTTACTGAAGACAGAACTGAATGATCTACTCTCACCACAATCGGTTTTATATGTGGTAATGTTTCGTTTCCACTGAATCCCACAATATACACGATTTCATCAAAAATACATTAAAATATTGTGTAATATTGTGAAATATGTTTACAACTTTTATTTTTATGACATGTCTTCCTGTGATGGCAAAGCTGATTTTTTTTTTAATCACACAAGCCTTTTATCACAAATTTTTCTAAAATGTCGATTTGGTGATCAAGTAACATTTCTAGTTATTATCAATGTTGAAACCTTTGCACTGCTTAATTTCTTTGTGGAAACTGTAATTGATTGATTGATTGATTGATTGATATTTTTAGGATCTTTGAAGAATAAAAAAGTAGAACAAAAAAATGTATAGATTAAAATAGAAAATGACTGTAGCGTTTAATAAATCTTTGATGAATATAACTATTAATTTCTTTAAATATTATAGTATTATACTAGTATTAAATAAAGCATTCTCTTTTCTGTTTTTGTGTTTGTTTATTGACCTAATTTATTTGCTAAATTCAGATAAATACTCGGGTATCTAATTTAACTGAAATATGTGTGTGTCATGTAAACTGAATCAGCAAAAAGTGATTCTCATATCCCAATTAATTCAATTTTTTTTTCTAAAAATCTGAACGAGACAACTGGCATATGCCTGTATTAATCCACCTGAATATGGATTGTTAATTTAACTCTGTGCCCCTATGAGAATTTAGGAAGGCCCGCTTTTGTCACTGATTACACATATTTTCCCGGGTGTTTGGAGCCTGGAGGGATCAAAGCTCCATAATAATTATTAGCAATGCAAATATTGCAATGATGTAAATCTGACCTGTGTTTTGGATTAGATACGATCTTATGAGTAATGCCATCTGAACTTCTGTCCTGGAAGGTGCGCAAAAAGTTCAAGTACTGTACGCAACCCTTTTTTATCTTCAGGCCACACCGAGATAAAAACAGACCCAGGTGCTCTCTCTTCAGATGCAGGTCAAACTTCCTCAACACCTGCAGAAAGTCTGCACCCCTCACCTACGAGCAGAACACGGGATATTGACGTGAATATTTTTGTACCGTACTGTTTGTGAAGACTGATGCCGTTTGCTACCTTTCCACTGTTCACAGGATCCAGTTTATCAAACTCAGTTTTCATCCTCTGAGCTCCTTCCCTGAATCTGTCCTTCAACCATGCCTCAATGGCGATAGACGTGTGACGCTCCTCTTCCGCCTTAGAGAGTGTCCTACCAGCAGCTGAAAGAAAGATGAAGGTGCGACAGGAAATTGTTTTACACAATGACAGGTCTCTGATTAACCTAATCATCAGACGAGCTCATATTACACCAGGCAAAGGCTGAATCTCTAAAGAAGCTCCCTGACTAAACAAGATCACAGCACCCTCTATAGGAGGACTGTTTCTCAGCCACAATAAAGCCAACTAAATCTCCTAGCTTCTCCAAAGCCAGGGTAAAGCTTGTTCTTCAGTTTCTGAGATACTGAGTTTCAATACTATTTATCTATACTTATTTCAATGAATAATTTTAGTTGCAGTCATAATTTAATTTCTGTTTTCTATTAATTATATAAGTGATTGGACACAGTACTAGTGTGGAGTTTGTTGTGCTAAATTTGATTATTGATTATTTTGTAAACTGATAGCTGAGGATACTTTATAAATAAAATGATAATTATTCATCTCATAAAACAGTATTGGTTATTTACAAACTGTATTATCATTATCTATGTAACTTCACCTTTAGTGTCCTCGGCTTTAGCAGTAATAGATGCGTTTCTCTCATTGTTTGGTTCAGTTCTTCTGCTCAATCCCAATTTTTTTAGAAAAATAGTGTGTTTAACTGCTCCAAGTCCATCCACATCCAACCTGTTTAGAGGACATAGAGAATTTTTATTATAGTTTTTTTTTTTTTGACAATTCTATTCTAAAACCTATAAAGCATATTTCATGACAGAACTAATATACGAATACATAAACGAACAAACGATGAATTCAAACCTTTTCCACAATTTTTCAAAATCAGGATCTTTCAGGTGAAGCTTGAGCCTGCTGAGAATATTCCTGAACTCTGGGGCAGATATCCAGCTTTCAGTGAGATTGTCTGACTTGCACAAAACCTCCACACTCTCCAGAAACCTACAGTAGAAGAAATGTTTTCAATCATTGCGAACAGGAGCTGTTTCATGTTTAAAATATACATTCCTTGATGAACAGAAAATTAAAAAAAATATGCTGTAACCTTTCATCAATTTCATGCATCCTTGCCGAATACTTTTTTTTCCAAATAAATGAATATATTAATTAGTTTAGTGTGTGCTGTCATATATTCTCAACATTCAAAATAGTGACATACTAAACTCATTCAGAGAGGAGCATTGAATAAATAGTTTAAAAGTCCTGTTTTTTGTTTCTCTTCACCTTGTCACACATACTGTCAATCATACATATGATTGTCCTTATATGTCCCTTTTGTATTTTCATCCCTTTTGTATTTTCAACCCCTTTGGACCCATAAATCTGCCTTTTGCGCATTTCCATGTCTGCCACATTTCTCTTCTTTCCTCTTGCTCTTTCATCTTTATCCCTCTCTTGCTGTCTTTTTATTTCCCTCATCCTATCTTTCCCATCTCTCACTTGGACACTCGTAGTCAATGTGTCTGTAAGAAAGAGAGGGAAAATCTGTGAGATTAGTCACAGAGATTTCTTTTCTTTTTTTTTTTTTTTTTTTGCTCACGGCTGGAGTGTGTCTTGGTCTGACCAGGTCTTACGCAATCGGTATGATACACACACACACACCAACCAAACTTTCACACTCTCGCACACTCCCTCTACAACCTCATTATATTACACTGATGCTTTAAACAGTTAAGTACAATAGTTGCAGTAGTACAGAGAGAGAGAAATGGAGGGGGCAGCAGAGCGGTAAGCTGCTTTGCTGATCATCCTTTTGCTTTCTGTCCACCCTGGGCACAAAAAAAACCACACTGAGCTGCTGTCTCACTCCCTGCTGTTGAACTTGAAGTGTGAGCAGTTCACAGTCTCTTCTGAACCCTTATCTCTATCTAGAGCGCTGTTTTTCAGGAGTCATCAAGTGTACATTAGATTCACTAATACACTTACATACCCTAATGTTGTATTATATGCAAAATATCAAACAATGTGGCATCTATATACGATGGTAAATCAGTGGTTCTCAAGAGGCCTGGGACCTCTGCAAACTTTAATAAAATGACTTCTATTTGGTCATAGCAACATAACCTTACCGCTAAAAATTGAATCAATCAATCATTTGGTTAACATGCCTCACAATCCTGAATATTGGTGGCCTTGTGCAAAAGTAAACACAGCAAAAGAGAAACCTTGTGAAACTTTGAATGCTAAACTAATAAAAAGAGTACACTAAACACATACAGTATTTTACACCGGTTTTGTTGCTTTAACAAAAATAGCTCTGATCAAAGAGAAAGATTCAATGCATGTCCAAGAGTAGTGCGTTTCCTCAATGTATCTATTGAACGAATCAGTGTTTTTGAATGAACCAGTTAAGCAGGGTTGCCAGGTTTTTTACAACAAAAAACACCCCAAATTGCACAAAACCAGCACAAAATTAGCAATTCGAGCAAGGACAAACTTTTAACACAAAATGTTGTCGGGGTTCCACAGATTAATTAGCATTTTAGGGGCTAAATTTCATGCTATTGGAGTCACTTAAACCACGGACACGAAAAACAACCCACAGCAACTGTGTAAAATTCAAAAAGCTACAGACTTGGCAACACTGCAGTTAAGTCAATGATTCAAAGAGTCACTCGAGTAACGCCATCTGATGGTATTACGATATAATTTAAAAGCAATCTCAACGTCAGCTTGGACAATAGAACTAATACCAGCTATGGAAATAAAAAAAAAAACTGTCAAATTTGAAGATGGAAATTTTTGTATAAATTGAAACATCTTTTTGTGAAATGTTTTGCTTGAAAAGTGTGCTTTTTTTAATTAGGTTATCTGAAATGATTGGTTATGAAGTAGCTTTTATATTTTGATATTTCAATCTCCTCTTTCTCTCACTACAAAGTTTATCATATTTAATTTGACTTGACCATTCTTTCAGCAAAACTATAGCAGTGTGTCTGTGGAGATCTCACCTGCTGCGCGCAGGTCCTCTCAGCAGGGCCATTGTCTGAGGAATTGTAAGAAGACCTGCGGGGTTACTTTTATTGGCGTTCGGGTCTTTTAGGGCACCATAAAACTCCTCAAAACTGATAAGCACTCGGTCCAAGAGGTGCAGACTGCACAGAGAGAGCAAGACATTACATATTTTATTATATAGATCTCGAAGCAATAATAATCAGACAGTCCTTTAAAGCACAACATAATTTTGTCACTTCTTACCGAAACAGAAGGTTTTTCAGCTGTTTAGCTGTGACAGGCCTCTTCAGGAAATTTGTAAGGATCTCAAGTAAAGCAGATCTAGCAAAACAACAAACCGTAAGAAAATGGAGGGGGAAAAAACAGATATTTGCATCTGTGTGTGTCTGTTTTCACCTGTTGACCAGAGGCTTGCCATCAGGGTGGTTATTCTTGAACAGGATTTTGAGTGTCAGAGCTCCTGTATTTTGAATGCGTTCTTTTAGCTCATCTTCCAGCTTTAAAAGAAAGAGCGAAACTGGTATGTTGGCTTAGTGTTGTTTCTGTATGCGCTTTTCTTTCTTTTTTTAGTAACACATCACTGATCTATTTATAATGTTCTCTATTATAGATCAGTGAATGCATCCTACAAAAACAAAAAAAACCCTCAATACTCTACACCATCGTTCTTTCCAGAAGTACGTATATATTACAAATCAATTACAAAGAACTGTTTGATTTTTTTTTTTTTTACATGACCATTATTGAAATATTCCTTAATGAACGAATATTATGAACCAGATCAACTCATGAAGAATGATCGGCCGGTTCTTTTAAAAACTGAGCTAGGCCATTGCTTTCATTGTTTGCTCGAATGACTTTAATGAGCTGTTTGTTTCAGTAGATCGGAATCATAAGTCAAATTAAGAAAACAAGCAAATATTTTTTAGATATATTTAGTTACTTCTATCCTTTCTGGAGATCGTTCACATTTACGCAGACCTAATTTGCCGAAGATAAATGAACTGAGCAATCACGAACTGATCTCCATTCTACGGACAGCGTGCAGATTCATTAAAAACCGCAGCAACTGAAAGATTTGAAAGTGCTGAATCTATTAAATATGATGAGTGACAGCAGTTTGAGCTTCTTTTGTGAGCGGGACGGGATGAAGGGGTTGTGTGTTTATCCGTACACCCACTCTGACTCTGGTGACGGGTGTGTGAGGGTGCGTGTGTGTTTGTACCCCCACTGTGTGACTAAGGCAGCTCTCGTGACCAGGCGGAGTCGAGGGGGCCTGGGTGCTGGGTTCAGTCGGTCAGACAGACAGGACCCCAGGGATAAGACTGGCAGGGTTAATCACACACGACACCCCCTCCAGAAGACAGACACCTGCAGATTTGCAGGACTTTCTCTCTCACAGACCCATTTGCACATGCGCTCCCTCCTTCTCCTTCTCTTTATCTCTCCTGGGTAAACTCGGTGTTAACCACTGAGCTGCAGCTGAGATTTTATCAGTTCTTCTGTTTTATTCTACATGAGCGGTAGCTCTCTTTCTCAATGGGATAATGCCAGGCTTTGATGTAAAACAGAGTAACACAGGACAACAACATTGTCACTGAGACGAAGGCATATGGGGATACTTGAAAATAGGCCAGCATCCAGAATTCTACTCCATGGAGCCACATGCCAACGGAAAGCTAATGCAAACTTGTACACAGTGTCCAAAAAATGTTTTTTTGTTAATTAAAAAAATTTACTTTTTAAATTGAATTGAATAAATTGTTAAACAAGAAAACATCTGCAAGCACAAATATCACTTAACAAAAAACCACAAACAAAGTTTGGAATAAATCAGATGTTTTTCAGAGGTTTTTCAGGTTTTTGAAAGAAGTCTCTTACACTCACCAATACTAAATTTATTTCACCAATACAGTAAAAACAACACTATTTTAAAAATATTATTGCAATTTAAAAAATTTTTTTCAGCATTTACTTAAAATAGAAATCCTTAGATATCCTAACGTTATAAGTGACTATAAATAATAATAAATTTAATGCATCCTTCCTGAATAGATGCATAATAATAATAATAATAATAATAATAATATTATTATTATTATTATTATTTATTATTATTATTGAAGTGCATCACTTATGTGATTAATAATGGCTTAAATATTAGTATGATTTTTGTGGCACTGACTGGAGTAATGGCTGCTAAAAATTCTGATTTACATTCACATGAACAAACCACATTTTAATATATACTTAAACCTAACTATATAATATTTAAAATAAATTATAAAATTTATATTTAAAATAAATTAAGTATATAAAATAAATTAAACTTGATCAGATATTTTATTATCAAAACGAATTATATTTATGTATTAAGTAAAAAAAATGATTAAAATTAGTCTTTTAGTGCAACAATATCATTTCTGGTTTTAATTTTGTGCACCTGATCGGTTTGATCTGTCATCCATGGCCCAGTGCTGGAATATGTTGAATGAGAGACTCTGCTTATGGAGCGATTTTCTGATCCTGCCCTGTATCCTATATCAAGCACAAAAACCAGACAAATTACATCCTTAAATACACTCATTAGAAATGGGTGACCAATGAATATAACAAAACTGTTTTTTGAACACGATCATTTTCATGAAATATTACATTTAAAAAAAAAACATGCTTCGTTTCCACGTGCTATATATGTTGCTAAACTGGATACTGCTTCTTTAAATGCATTATAAGCATTTGTACATAAAGTAACCGAAGCTGAGCAAGAAGAGATCTTTATGTTTCATGGCGATCCGAGAGTTCATTCCCCTGATGAGACAGCGCCCTCGTGTGGACGAAAACATGGAAACCTGAGCAAGCGTACAACTTTAGTAGGTACCATCACCTTTCAACCTTAAAACATCCCCAAATCAAATGATTCATGAATTTTGTTTCCGTAGTCTCTTGAACACTAAAAAAAGCAGCCAAATATAGGCTACGCAATTTTCACCCACAAGTATAGGCTATACACGAAATAACGCAAAATGTTGACTGAAACTATTTTCTTGTCAAACGTACCATAATAATCTTTGTTTTATTGTTTATCATCACTCTTTGCACTCTTGTTTTAAACAGTAAACAAAAACCATTAAAAAAAAACTCCAGTCTTCGTTGACTTTTAAATAACTTATAATTTTAAATGAAACATATTTTAATAACATTATAATTTTAATCATAACAAATGATCTAAAGAAACGTATTTTCGAATTTTGAAACAATCCCGTGATTCGCCAACAATCCACCGAGGGCTACAAACGCTTCAGACGTGTTTCTATCTTTTTTACCCACGTATAAAATTAGCTTAAAAATCATATACTGAACTTATTTTTTTATTGCGTAAAAATGAAACGTTGTTCGGCGGCGCGTCTAAGTCAAACACGTGTCGCCTGTTTTCCAGTCAGCTTTTGATCGGCGCCCAGCGCTGAAATGGTGATTTACAGTCAGACCAACATAAATTCACAAAGCATTACCGCCAGCTCTAGGTGTTGTCTTTGTATTATCACAGAGAGCTCGGTAAACTTCAGACTAGTGACTCACGGAAGACAGGTAACCGGGCTTTATCCTGGTCTTGGATGATCTCTTCTGCCTCCGGTATTTCCTCTGGAATATCTAATCCCCCTCTTTTAATTTTTTCCATCAGCGAGCTGATATCGCTTCTTCTGCTCTCACTGCGAAAAGCAGAGTCCAGGCTTTCTGCGCCTGGAGACTGAGCTCTGGTTGCTTTCTGAGGCATCCAGCATCTCTGATCCCTGCCGCCGTCGGTGGAATAACCCCGGAGAGAGATGAGCTCTGGGTCTCCGAGTCTCGACGAAGGGTGCTGGATGGCCGGGAGTCGCACAGAAGCCACCGTGGACATCCTGACTCGATGGTTTAAAGTTTGAACGGAACTCTTCGAGAAGCCCTTCTCCAAAGTGCGTTATACGCCAAGAAAGAATATTTTAATTTGATGAGTTACGCGTCGAACTCGGGCGCTCAATAAACGTCAAAAGTGTTGATTGATTTTAAGAGACCCTGCCTGCTTACTGTTTTACTGAAGACTAGCCAAGTTGCCCTTAGCAACAGCAAGCGCTCGCGCCTAAGGTTGCAGATTGCACGCGCGAATCTAAATGCGCGTGATGTTCCTACACGAGACCAGGAGCATCAAGACCATGTACTAGCATTTTTTTTTTTTTGGTTTGTATGTGTAGGCAATTAATTCTAACCTAAACCGATTCGTTAAAAAAACGTTAGCACATTTAAATAATAACTTGCTTTAACTATTATTACATTAATAAGCAATTCCCCAAAGAGTTTTGAGGCTTTTTTTGCATGTTTATTTCTTAGCATAATATGCCCGCTTCAAGGAAGAGAGAATTAATATATTATTAAAGAATTATATAGCTTTGCTCTGAAATTTGAGCCGTGTTATTACTGCCTGGCACCCACTCGAGCGTCCATTGTGTTGTAAAGAAGTTTAACACTTTGTTTTAGTAACATTCAAAACAGCTCAAGGAGAATACGTAGCCAGGCAACAGACCCAACTAACAGATTGTGGGGGAGAAAAGATGGGGAAGTGGATTCAAATATCAGAAAACACAGGAGTTTGGGCAGTAAGAACAATCTGTCACGTGACACAGTGGAGGAGGCTTAAACTCAAAATTAAACTTACGGTAAAATGTTTAGAGTTCGATAAAAAGTGGAATATAGTTCTCAAAGTAGTTGTTTTGGTCAGTTTTTTTTCCTACAGTGTCAGAAGGTAATTATGCAGTCACTAAAATGGTTTGAATGAAATGCAGTGCCTGTGTTCCTTTAAGTTATATTACTCCAGGGTTTGTGGCATCACACAAATAATTATAAAAATAAAAATTCCAATGAACTGTATTTACATTGAACTATATTTACAAATGAATATTAGTCGGTTTTAACCTAAAGAAAGGATTTACTAAATCAAAATAGTTATATATATATATATATATATATATATATATATATATATATATATATATATATATATATATATATATATATATATATATTCCGGTACACATGTTGACCGTTCTGTGGAAAATTACTGTTTAAAAATGTTCTACTTATGTATAAAACGTTTTCCCAGCGGTTAGGAATCGGATAGTTTTACAGTAATACATTTGTGGGCTATGTGAGAAATCAAATGTGTCCTTTAAACGTCCCCAGTTCCATGACCCGGGACATTAATGAACTTACGTAAGACTTCTAGCCTATGACCCGGGATATTTATTCAGCTTCGAGATTCTGTTCGGTCTCTCGTGGATCCATCATTTGCTCCTCTCGCGATAATGAGTCCCGATATATTAGGAGCGAACACGAGCACTCGTCCATTTGAAGGGGCGTCGCAGGGGTTCTTGCAGGGTCCTTTGGTGGTGAGATTGTCATTCAGGAGATAGGACATCATGTCTGACGCGGTAATCAGCTTCTTGAAGGATTTCTTGGCCGGTGGTGTGGCCGCTGCCATCTCCAAGACAGCTGTGGCCCCCATTGAAAGAGTCAAACTGTTACTGCAGGTACGTTTTAATATAAGGATAAAAGAAGGAATAACTATTCAGTTATGTCTAATAGCTCAAAAAAATTGCATGTGATTCAAAGCTGCACGGATTAAAAGAGGGTGTAATGAACTTGCATTACAAGTCTTTAGTAAATTAATCAATTAAATAAACATAATAGACCAACCAAAATTAAAGGTTTTACTGATAACGCTTATACAACTTATGGCGCTGTCCATGGTGCTGCTTTCTAAAGCGTTTCTAAGAACTTTCTAAGAAAAAGTCTAATTTCAGTTGAATTAATGTTTTTTTTTTCCCATTTCCCTTTTTCATCTTCCACAATTGCAAATATTACTGCTAATAATAATAATAATAATACACTAAAATATTTGACCTTGACGACCGTCACTCTTTCCATCAGTGCCAGAGTTCATAAAGGCCAATCATGTGCGTTAAGATAGTGACTGTGAAGAGCGGCGATATTTGGTGTAAGTTTAAAGTTAAAAATAGTCTTGAGTCTGCAACCCAATACTCAAACCCCGCGCACAAGTGGGGTGTGACGCCAAGTGCAGCTCGCGCACGTGGTCAGGCTGATCCCTGAGTGTAAAGAATTAAACTCCAAACAGCTTTCATTTAAAATCAGCCACATCTATTGGCGTTTCCCATACAACATGACCTTGCAGCACTGGCACATCACCATAAGCAAATTCTCAATAATCCACAACATATTCCAAAAATGTGTATCTGATGTGATCACAATGACATAAAGTGTGCCACCTTCCATTTACTAATCTAAACTGCTGCTTCACAGGTCCAGCATGCCAGCAAACAGATCACGGTTGACAAACAGTACAAAGGCATCATCGATTGCGTAGTGAGAATTCCCAAAGAGCAGGGATTCGTGTCCTTCTGGAGAGGCAACCTCGCCAACGTCATCAGATACTTCCCCACACAAGCCCTCAACTTTGCCTTCAAGGACAAGTACAAGAAGATCTTCCTTGGAGGAGTTGACCAGAAGACCCAGTTCTGGCGTTATTTTGCCGGTAACCTGGCCTCTGGCGGTGCTGCCGGCGCCACCTCTCTGTGCTTCGTCTACCCTCTCGACTTCGCCAGAACAAGGCTTGCTGCTGATATCGGCAAAGGAGCAGCGGAGAGAGAGTTCACTGGCCTCGGGAACTGCATTGCCAAGATCTTCAAGTCTGATGGTATTAAGGGTCTCTACCTTGGCTTCAACGTGTCTGTCCAGGGCATTATTATCTACAGAGCTGCTTACTTCGGTGTCTATGACACAGCTAAAGGTAAGCAACCGATTGGAAACATCCGACGCGAATAAAATAAACCGCTTGTCGAATACACCTCGATGACATTGCCTAACTCTGGTCACTCAGGTATGCTCCCTGACCCCAAGAACACACACATTGTCGTCAGCTGGATGATTGCCCAGACTGTCACAGCTGTTGCCGGTATCATTTCATATCCCTTCGACACCGTCAGACGTCGTATGATGATGCAGTCCGGACGCAAAGGAGGTAGGACTAAGGATCAGGCAGTTTATGATAAACGTTTTATGTATTAAAAGTGCTTGGCATTCAGTTTAACGTACACTTTTCTTTCCCAATAGCTGACATTATGTACAAGGGCACACTCGACTGTTGGAAGAAGATCACCAAGGATGAGGGACCCAAAGCTTTCTTCAAGGGTGCCTGGTCTAATGTGCTCAGAGGCATGGGTGGTGCTTTTGTGCTGGTCCTGTATGACGAGATCAAGAAGTTCACATAAACATTCTCAATCCATCATGTCCATCCCACCAAAGGAACCTCTGAGCGCTGTGTATGTCTTAAGTGTACTTAGCCAAGACGGCCCAGGGGTGGACTGAGATCATGAGATCATGAGATCTCCACCCCAACACTTGTAAATATATTTAAATCTACCTACTGCCCTTCAGTTTTAGATGACTTTCAGTCTGATCAGGCTAAAAGTGATTTATTTATTTGAAACAATCCATAATGTTCTACAGTGGCTCCTCTCTTCTGTAGCTAGCTGAACACATTTTTCCCCGGACTGAAGCAAGTGGCCGTACACTGGAAATCCGACTGTTCTTGTGGTGTATTCCACCCTATGTGTTCTTTTAATAAGAATAAAGCTGAAAATACAACATCTCAGTGCTTGTGGTTTTCTTCTGTGACATTATAGTACTTTTTGCTGTCAGGTTTTACAAATTTAGTGTAACAAAGTCAAACGTTTTGTCAGCTCCGTATTAGTAATAAACTAATAATAGTGAACAAAGTTTATGAACGCCTGTTGAAATTTTATTAGTTTCATTTTACACAATATACTGTTCATTACCATTCAAAGTTTGGGTCAAGTAAGAAATCAGTACTTTTATTTATCAAGGAGGCATTAAATTAGTAAATGAGTCAAACATTTAAATAAATGCTGGTCTTTTGAGTGTTCTATTGATCAAAGAATCCTGTATCGTGGTTTTCCCAAAAACATTAAATTAATTAGAATAATAGTAACTGACAAAAAAAAAAAAGTTACTTGAGAAACAAATCAATATTTCTAAATAATCACATGACACTGAAGACTGGAGTAATGGCTAATAAAAATTCAGCATTGACATCATAAAATAATTTACATTTTAAACACATTTTTAAAAAGAAAATAGTTCATATTATACTTGCTTATATAAAGTGGCGTAATATTGTAATCATAGTAATAGCCAAATAAAAGCTAGTAACAGTAACTAGTTACAGCAATGCGAGTCTTTCCTCAGAAATTACTACTATGCCAATCTGTGCACTTGCATAATTAGCTTGTTAGTACGCCACATGTCAGCAAGTGTCAGTAAAGCCTTTTCAAAAGCACTTTAGGAGTGACAGGTGAATAACTGGCATTGTTACATTCATTGTAACAGACGGGGCACTGTCTGAGCACGTGTGCCACTTCTTATCAGCATGCCAAGTATTCAAGTGTCACGCGGCTGGGTCAATAAACAAATCACTTCACAAAAAAATGTAGCACTAAAAATAACCATAACAAATAAAGCTTTATTTCACATGAGATTTAGTTTCTGACAGATGTGTCACGTAATTAATTATTCTGAAAATTGCTGCAATGTCTTTACAATACACCGCTTAAAAATACATACAGTTGTCTGTCACATATAGGCACTAGTTTACTTCTTAATATTTCAGAAAGTGGATTGTCACAATTTATGGTCCCGATCGGTGTTGACTGAATTCATTGAGTCTAAATCCGTTTCTAAATATTACATACAGAAAAAAGCTGCACACTGTCGAATAAATGTAGCAAATGTTTAGCTGTGGTTACTCTCTAACAAGTATTTTCATTTATATCACTCCACACCTGGACAAATTACCATGAGCTCAAGCCTTTTTTGCAACATTTATCCAGAAGATTTTGTGTTGTGATCTGCAGTCTGTATTTTACTTACAGCCGTGTAAGAGAAAGTGTTGAGGGCAGAGAAAGAGAAGGTAAAATATGAGAATCAGGACCATGCAGGCCGTGGTGTAGTTCTGAGTTTAGCGGATTCCGATCTAGATTTGTGAGGACTGCTACCAGGTCTCGAAGCCCTTCCTGTTTTCATGGAAACACAAAAGTTGGGTTACTGGTGCTGTTAATCTGAGATTTAACAACATTAAGTAGTTTAACAGAATTAAATACATGAAATGCAATTAAAGCATTTAGAAGTTTCACATTTAGAATTAAGTGACATTACAAAAGTAGTTGGAGTTCAACACACAAATTTCGACTGTACTTTTTTTTATCAGTAAATAAAGGATAAAGCCTATCTAGCAAATATTTTATATATATATATTATATGTTGTATTGGAGTAAAAAGATACATCTTTACAGCTTAAAATGTATTCTCAAAGGAAACGCATGCACTATATTCTATATTTTAAACAATGAATGCAGCATAAAGTATATAATATACACATTTTAGTGTAAAATGTAAAACAATTTAGTGTAGTCCAAAGTAATTTTTTAATAACGATGGCTGCAAAATGCTTCTGAATTTAAATAATGTAATAGAAATGACATGCGTTTAACTGAACATATAAAGTTCTATAGATAAACTGTGGCTTCAGTTTGTATGTTGTGTGTAAGAAAGTACCAGATGTCTTGCTGGACTTGAGTTTGACTGGTGGGATAGCGGTGTTGTGTGTTCCCAGGTATCGGCACTGCTGCTGGTAATCAGCTAGCTGTTCATCACGGGTCATGCCAGGAGTGGGCTTCACAGATTCTAGACGCTTCAGGAATGCCTGAAACCACACAGATTTACATATGCAACAATATACATGTCCAACAGATAGCCCTTTTGAAATAGTGAAGATTTTGCTGAAAACAAAACAACCGATTCATTAAAATTATTGGTTGAGGATATCTTTAATTAAACCCTGTAGTATGCAGTAATCACAGCCAGGTCAGAAATTAACTTTTAATTTTGCAACGTTAATTATTATTCTTACGTTTGATCATTACTAATTAACACTTTTATACTGTATGATTTTTTTCCCATTTATAATTAATAATAACAACAATAATTTGGCAGAAATATGTGCTTAGTTGTCACAAAAAAGGTCCTTAAATAGACTTTATTTTAGCAAAGGTTTTTACATTTATCTTTTATTTAGGATTAAAATATATGACAATAGAGAGGTCCTTGCCATATATTGTGATTTATCCTAAAAACAGACTTTTTTTATATCTATAAACTCCAATTGAGTTATCCAAGACAGTAGTGCGCCTACAACTATGCACTCTGAAAAGCCAGTGAGCCATTGAGAATAAAAATAACCGGTGCACAAGGATCAGAATGTCACAGGCTGTCATGTACAAACAGCCCTTTGGAAACCTCTCAGTAAGCAAAACCCGTGAAAAGAGCTGGGACTGGAAATAGAGTAAAGGTGAAGTTAGAGGACAGCTCGCTCACTGCTCTTAAAGAAAGAGAGTGGCTGTCTTGTACTTGTACTTGTTCTTGTGTTCCAGCATTAGTTGCTAGGCAGTAAAACGCTAACAAGGCATAGTGGAACATGCAGTCTGAGTAAAAGCTCGTAGTACCTGTTTCTAATGATTAAGGGGTATTTTATTTCTGTTTTATTCAATAAAAAATGACAGAGAGGAGGGTCTGAATCTCTCAGGATCTGTGAGGCCTGTAATGATGTCCTGAGAAGAGCGAGAGAGAATATGCATGTGTAACAGCAAGTGGGGTTTAGAGAGAACAACAATTTTATAAAAAGGGGGAAAAAAGTAAAAGGGTTTGCATAATACGTTCTCTATCGCTGAAGCTAGGGGGCGAATCCATGACAAGTCAAGCGTGTGTGCAATACTGCTTCCACCTGTCTCTTCTCGTCTCAGTCAGGCGGTAACTGTCTGGCTGTGGCTGACAGCGCCCCTATCCCATGCACACACACTTTCACAGAATGCTAAAATACACCCCCACAGAACACACTTACATCATTGGATATCATCACAGAAGAACAAGAAAAAGTAGAACAGAATCCAAACATACGCTACAATTAAAAAGGTTGGGGGTGGTAATATTTTTTAAATGTTTTTATAAGTCTCTTATGCACAAAAAGGTTGCGTTTATTTGATCCAAAATACAGTAAAACATTGACATTCTAATATTGTAATATAACTGTTTTCTACTTTAATATATTTTCAGTGCTGGGCAACAACTGACAGCATCGAAAAGCCATTTTTTGTGTAATATACGTGCATGTAGTGTTTAGAAGTTTGAGATCAGTAAGCCTTAAGTAAGTGAAGTATCTTATGCTCATCTACGCTGCATTTATTGGAACATAAATACTTGCAAAATTACAATAAAAAAATAATGGTTTTTAATACACTTTTTAACTTTTTATTAAGCGTATTAAAAAGAACAGCATTTATTTAAAATATAAACCTTTCTAACAATAAAAACCTTTACTATTACTTATCAATTTTACATCCTTGCTGAAAAAAGTTTTAATTTCTTTCAAATAAATGCTATTCTTTTTTTACCTTATTATTTTATTATTTTGTAAGAATCCTGACAAAAAAAAAAAAAAAAGGATCACAGATTCCAAAAAATATTAAGCAGCACAACAGCTTCCAGCACTGATAATGAATCAGCATATTACAATCATTTCTGAAGAATCATGTGACACTGAAGACTGAAGTCTTTTTACTGTCCCTTTTGAATAAATCTCAGTATCATTTAAATATTTTTTTTAACTTCAAACTTTTGAATGTTGATGCACATGCGCATGCCAAACTCAAACACAATCTCTTGCTAGACTGAGACTGTAATCTAACGTTAGTGAGGACTTCGCTGGATAAGTAAAAGATAGGAAACAGCTCTATCTAGTGGAGAAAGAGATGATCTTGTTACATTTAAAAGACCGACACTGACCATGTTTTCCTTTTGAATGCGCTCTTGCTCTCGTTGTCTGTTGAGGGCGCTGTGGTAAAGGCGTATGGGTGGCGCACTACTCCTGCGACTGCTGCTGCTGCTTTTAGAGCAGGCAGAGCTGCCGCTGCGGGAACGCGCCGATGACCGGGACAGTTCATGTAACAGCCGCTGGTTCTCCCGGTCGATCTGCCGTACCTCTTCATTCGTGAAGGAATAGTTCTTACGGCTGCTGCTAACACTGCCAGGGCTGGAGACCATAAGTACCCTGTTTAACTGCTTCTCTACTTTTAAAAACACTGCAAAAGAGAGAAAAAGCTCATAAGAAACAGCCACGATAACAAAAAAAGCTTCTCAATTCACGGAACAAACCTGGTCCACCCTCTCCTTCTGAACTTAAACTGTCCTGACCCACCGAAATATCATTCGCTAGCATCTTCTCAGTAACGCTGGGCTGTTGTCGCTGTTGAACATCTGCTGCCACGGGTTCAGAGGGAAGAGCCACATCACTTGACTGGGAAGGACTAACATTTGGTGTGGAGAGAGGGGTCACATCAGTAACTGTGTCCTCGGATTCCGCTGTTTCTCTTGGTCGTTCTTTCTGGTAAGCTGAACCGACCCGCCGATGTTTTACAGATGATTTCTGAGATTGAAAAGAGCTTCTTTCTTCACTACTTTGGGAGGACTCGGGGTCGGATGATGATGACCGGCTACGGCTCAGCTTGTGGAATTTTCCAGCAGATTTTTTAGGTGTTCCGTGGGACAATCCCTTATGTTTTGTTGACCGTGTGACCGGCGATCTCCTATCCTCCTCACTTTCATCGTCACTACGATGGTATCCATCGTCGTCGTCGTCGCTGGTTACATTAACATTGGTTTTCCTGAGTTTAAAATCCAGCTCTCTTTCCTCATCCGATGAGTATGAATGCACACTAGATCCTTCATCTGATTGGCTGTTGTTCACAGTCTCTGAGCTTTTGGCACTTGGAAGTGATAAAGAACCTTTGAAAAATCCTTCACTACTTTGTCGCTCTTTTTTTAATTCTGTCTCTTCGTTTTGGCCCCTGCTGCCCTGCTTTAAATCATCCTCAAATCTAGCTCCATCTTTACTATTCCTTACACTTTGAGCACCTCTTCCTATCTGATCTATTGAAACACCTCCTGTTTTTTCATCTTGTCTTTCCATGACCTTCTGTTTATTAGGCTGTACATCTTCAGAAGCAAGTGCACTAGCGTCACAGTCACTGTCAAAGAATGAGTGGTCAACTTCTCCTTCTAGCTCTTTGGGGCTGTACATTTCTGAAGTGTGTCTTCCAAATATGCCCTCATTCAGCGGAACCTGAATGGAAAAAGAAGTTACGGTAAAAAAAAATAATAATAAAATTGTATGAACAACTTTTCTAGATCAGTGGTTCTTAACCTGTGTTTCTTATTTTAATTCACGTCCTCAACAACCATAACATACTGCCCGAAAAACATTTTTTATATTTTTAAAATAACTATTTTATAATTTTTTTGTATTTTTTTCTAGCTATGCCATTTTCTTTTCCTTTTTTTAAAATTGCACTCTTGTATCTTTGCCCAGTAATTCACAAACAACTGGAAAAGTCGCGGGGCCGTTAAATATTGCTATGGACAACATCAATTCAAAAAGGTCGACAACTAATGTTTGCAGAGATTAATATATTTTTAGACCACTAAAATAAAGCTTAATGCAAAATGGACTTTTAAACTACTATTTATTGTTGTCTGATCATCTAATCCATTAAGTGAGTCATTACACAACAATTAAACTTATTATTATTAGTTAACAACAAATAACAGGCTACAAATAACATGCTACTTCTTATAATCACTATTAATAATGGCAAAAGCAATTGTGCAATTATTAGTGGCTGTCTGTTGTTTCCCTGCATTAATAAAAACACCAATACACCGCAGAATCTTTCAAAGCTTTAAAGCTAAAGAGGAAAAGCTCAATTATCAGCAGGGGTGAGAACAGCGCATCTATACACACGACAAAAGCTTTAACGAGCTTTTTAGCAATGCTGTTTAGCCACATAAATTCACGTTCATCAGACTGGCAAGCCGTATCACGTTTGATCTGCATATTGTACTTAATTACAAATTAGACCACAAACCTGTGCACAAACGCAAAACTCACGCACGCCAGCTCGAAGTCACACAGCCAGTTAACGTTAGAAGTGCCCACCTCTTGACATTCACATCAAAACACGCGCGACCGCGACACTGTCGGGATAAACCTCCAACACAACGAGCGGACGTACTTCATTTTACTTCGCTGTTTATCTCCAAATGGTCTTCAGAAAGGCGATAATCATGACGAAAAGAGCTAAAACAGGCTTTCTCAGCTGCCCACCTCGCTACACAGAAGAGTATGTGGGCTCGTTAGCTACTGTAACTAGGTGACGTCATTTCCTCAAATAGTTTCGCGCCGCAAGGACAGGGCAGGCTGTGTTTTCACTTCGGTTCTAAGGTTTTCATGGGATTTTTGCACCGCTATTTTGTTACAACTAACGAAGCTGTGATGTTATATAGTTGTTCATTTACCACAAATAATGCATCCACTCTCATACAATGTTAAATACATTTTTGAAACAAGTTTATGTGTTTTTCTTAGAAAAGGAAAATTCAAAAGAATGGCATTTACTGTAAAAAAAAAAAAAAAAAAAAAAAAAAAAGTAAAATAAATAAATACATAAAATAATGTTTGGATTCTGTTTTATTCATCTTTCTTTTATGAGAAATAAAAAAAAAAGTTAAATTGATTATAGTGAATACTTATACTGTTAGAAAAGATTTACGTTTTTTAAATCCTATTTTGAATAAATATTGTTCTTTTAAACGTTTATTTGAATAATCCTGAAAATAATACAAAATATGTCGCACGAATGAATGAATGAATAACAAATGCCTTAACATTATTACATTAACACATTAAAAATGTCAATGCATTAAAATGTTTAAAAAATGCAAGTAGAGCTAATGTCTAATTTGTAATGTTTAAATATTGTATTGTACGTGATGATGTTTTTTTTTTTTTTTTTATGCCAGTGACAAACCAACCATCCCTAACCAGGTGAGCTGCATTTTTGCAATCTTCTTTGCAGTATCAAGCTGTTAAATAAGCATCAACTGTGTCTGTTACCTACATTATAGCAGTACGTGACAACTGTACATGTGCACTGACGCCGCTGCCAACTCATTCTTAAAGGCTGGCGTTCTGCTGGATCGTGGGCGTGCGGCACATAACATTCCCTCAGTTCCTCTTTCATGTTCGCTTGGCACAAGTGGCACGACAGATCCATCATCCTCACACCATGCAAGGCCAGACCCGCAGATCCACCATCCCTATTCAGAGGACACCCTCTTCTACTAAAATAAATGTATAATAGGCTACTGCTAAATATTTCCACTTGTTACAGTATGTACGAGTAAAGTAGGCTACAATGAAAAACCTATTATCATAGATTCACCATAAAACCGTATTTTACTTTTCGGTTGTTTAATGTCATTTATGAGAGACAATTCCGCAGCAAAGAAAAGGCTGTTTCAAACATAGAGTCAGTAGATGCAAAATAACCGTGAACTTATAAGTATGAAGGAAGAAACGACAACAATCCAACAAACACATTAACGTTAGTGTAATTTGTCTTTGGTTGAAATAAGGTAGATAAAATAGATCTGTCGGAAGACCTACTTATTAAAACAGAGTATCTCAGAGTGAGTGTGAAAGCATGAGCAAAGTGCGTACGTGTGGAACTGCACAGCTCGCTCGCGCAATGTAGGAGGATTGATGCAGAGTCACGTGATAACGACCGCCCGTTCTCGATCCCGATTGGTCGGTATCGAACAATCACGTGGTCTAAACAGCGGCCGTACCCTACTTCTGCTTTTTTTTATTGTACTATTTGGGTCTATGTGCTTGTTTGATTGCAGAACTTCTGGTCAACAGCGGAGTGACTGTCACGCACAGTTATACTGTTATACGGCATTACTCTTTGCGAAATTATCTAGGTATCAGCTATGTTTTTGCTTGAGACAGAGTCGGTAAGTCAATTTAATTTATTGATAAGGGCGTTAAAAGAAAGTGTCTCGTTTAACCAAGTAACTTTTGCAAAAAAAAATAAAAAATAAAATAAAAAGCGCAATCAGGGATTTAAATAACTAAAGCCATTCTGTTTGTCCAATTTTTTTAATAACTTTTATTTTTCATTACATTCAGGTGTACTGCAAGAGTAACCTATTTGAAAGCGGATTTGCGGTAAATGGAGGTCTGGATGGTTCCGGACAATCTCCAGCGCATCTAGCGGCGTGCGGAGGGCAGGCTTTTTGCTTGCTTTGGCTCCTGCAGACCGGTGCTGATGCAAACCAGCAGGTACAACGTCTTTACAACCTTTCCCTCTTTAAACCAGCAGCACTTACTTACTTATTGAAAGTTACGTCCGGCCGCATTTTAATGTTTAAGTTTGTATGTGATTTGTTAAGGACGCGAGTGGAGAGACACCCATGCATAAAGCAGCCAGGGCGGGCAGTTTGCAGTGCATCAGTGTGCTGATGGCAAGCGATGCACATTTCGAGTAAGTGTATTATAGTTCATGTTTCAGTCATTTGTTTGACAGAGAGAAATATTTACAATATTTAAATAACTATAGTGTCATTCTTGGTAATGCAGTAGCTACATTTATTGTTTCAATCACGTTATAATTCTATAAAATAAAAGCATTTTCTTTAAAAGAAAAGAAAATTTTACTTTTAATATCTAAATCAGCTGACACTGCACTCTTAAAAATAAAGGTTGCTAAAAATGAAGAACCTTTAACATGGAACCTTTTCATTTCACAAAATGTTCTTTACAGGGTTCTTTAGATAATTAAAATGTTCACACACAAAAAACAAATAAAACGGTTCTTTGTGGAATGAACTGGTTCTTCTATGGCATCACTGTGTTATTTTTAAGAGTGCATGTATTCCAAATACTTTACTGAAGATGTTTCTTTAGCTGTTAACCTGATTACCATTGTTTAAACAATTAGATAGACATACATAGGCATGTTAATTTTCAAAAGAGGTCAAACATAACAGAAATTTCCTTTCCTTTACCCGTTAAAGCAAAGACCATCCCCAACAACTGTAACCATCTTATGAACATGAACACTTCTGTAATTAACTCTTCCATTTTCCACTCAGCATTTGCAACAATGGTGGGCAGACGGCAGAAGATATTGCGTGGTCATATGGCTTTGAGGAGTGTGGGAAGTTTCTGAACATGCATCGTAGAACACAAGACCTAAAGAACGCTTCTTTATCATCTCTCTCTGAACGACACATACTGAACGGCACTCTCACTGGACAGAAGAGAGGCAGCGCAAGCTCTAGTGCTCAAGACGGGAAGAAAGCACGAGACTGGTGATGAACGTTCTCGTGGAGAGAGGGAATTTTGAAGTATCATATGGGTTGTTTGACCATTACTGGAGTGAATGGTGAACAGAAGCATTGGTATGTCATCAAGAGTCTGAATTCCCAGTGGACACTTGGTGCCTATACTGTAACCTCAGCAGTCAAGATGAACTGACACGGTTATAGGGTCAGTGATTTTGAAGTCTCAAGTACAAGAGACTTATTGACTTACACTGGTACCGTAAAACTGTTCAGAGCAGTGCTTCATACGTATACCAGCCAACAATGAAGGAAATCAGAGAGAGTTGTCTTAAAAGGGTGAGACATTTGGGTTTTTCACTGGAAAAAGTGCAACATTTAACTTGAACCACATGTGTGTTGTGAACCAATCATGTAAAAACCCAGAGGGCACTGAAATGCTTTGAAAGTTTAACAACGGTTTAGAAATATGTGGATGCAGACAGCTGACTTGCTGCCAGGTTTGGCTAATCAAGACATTCTTAATAAGGCAAGGTTTAAATCACAGGAAACATTTTGTTTTAGGAAGATATTTTAACTGCTGTTTCTTTTTATTTATTAGCAAGGAGCCTTATCTTATTCGATTTGCAGCCTGACTGAAAATCAAGTAACCTTTAGCGTGACTGAAAACGGATGTTAAAATACACAAGGACATTTAAAACATTGTAAGGACAATAAGCAATAAAGCACTTTGTCCGTTTGCACTCCTTGAAACAATGAGACTTCCTGTGTATCCATGAACTTGGAGTATGAATAAAAGTGAATAAGTGTCATGCACGAGTCTCAGATGGTCTTGGGTCTCTGGGGAAGGCAGAGGTTGTAATAAGCATTTTGATCCCAGAACTCTGGTCCTTTCCATCCACACCAGCCCTGAGAAACACACACACACACACACACACACACAAGTAACAAATGAGTTGATACTTCTGAACAAGTATGTGATCTTTTAAACCATGTTAATATCAATTTAAATAACTTCTAAAAGATTATTGCTGTTGTCATTATTATTAAGGAGTGTGTTATCATTAGCACAACATAGAACCATCTTTTATATGTAAAGTAAAAAGCTCTGACTAGTGTAGTGTTTTTGAATGTACTTTATCAGTGATGGTCTGCAGGTCCTCTCCACCGGTATAGTGAGGGTCCAAGATAAGAAAGCGTATTTGTCCACTGTTCTCGCTCCATGCTACACCTAAAATAGTGTGTGCAAGTACTCCACCACCTGGCCAGAAAAATATTGGCTTTATTTCCCATTCCACTTAAACATTTTGAAATAAGTCTTTCATGCTCAATAAGGTTATATTAACCCAATTAACTCAAATTTACAGTCAAAAGCAGAAACACTGTGAAATCTTTTCCATTAATATATTTAAAAAAAAAAAAAAAGAAAATATTCCTGTTATGGCCAAGCTGATTTTTCAGCAGTCATTACTCCAGTCTTCAGTGTCACATGCTCATGGTAAATTTTGTGCTTAACAACCACTGCTTATTATTATTATTATTATTATTATTATTATTATGTTGAAAACAAATTTCAGTGTTTCTTTAAAATCTTTTTAGAGAACGTGAGGTGGGGGGCCTTGCTCCTATTCAACAACCAATTGAAAGAAGCGCTAAAAAAAATGTCAACGCACCAATCATGACAGGAGTTCCTTCAGTCTGAAAGTGGCTGGCCAGCTCTCTGCCCTTGGTTGCCAGCTCTGATCCTTGACTTTAGCAGAAAGACAATCATCATAAAACTGTTACCACTCTAAACAAAAAACATAAATAAGCACACTTTCTATACCTGACAAACATGATCTTTGAGGTGACCCCCAGCAGCTGGTTAAGGACAGCCTGGACTTCGATAGAGCCAATCCACTGACGTGAACCCACAAATCGTGGCTCTTTATCACCAACATCCACAAGAGCCTGAAAAAAAACAAATGTTCCTTTTAAATACATACGACAAAAAGCACATCCCACTGAGTGACCGTTCTGTTTACCTGCTGGATTTGCGTGTGTGTGGGCACAGCTGTCTCCACATATCCTTGCTGCTGAAACCAGGAGCAGATAGTCTGAAGGGAACGATAAGCACATCCCCAGCCATCATCATCCACACGATCCTGCATGTAGTGATGATAACTGTACACACCCTGCACCAGATACAGCTACAGAGAGAGAAAACAAAACAAAGAGTGATAATGTGTGTAAAGTGAAAAGTAAAATAGCTTTTACTTTTAGATTTTGCTCTTTAATAAGTGCCCATGAACATATTAAAGCACCCATAAAATGGGTAGTTCGCCCGTGAATGAAAATGTTGCCATCATTTGCTCACCGACCATGTAATTCTCTTTGGCGTTTGTCATCAGTAAAAAGTCTTAATGAAGTAAAATGAGTCATTGAGAATATCTGATCTAAACTATCAAAATAACTTTAAAAGGTTTTGATCATCATTTAAAAAAGTTATGGAACATTTAAGATGTATACTGGCTTATTTTTTGCTGCCACCTTAGAAAAGAACAGTGTGAAATATTATCCTTTTGTGTTCCATAAATAAAAAAATAGTTTTGTGACAACCAAATTTCCTTTGGAGGTAAACTATTCCATTAAAGCACATGGTCTCACCATAGCATCCTCAATGTTGGGTGGGTTCAGGTGTATGTGAGGATTGCGGAGGTAACCGTCTTTGTAGGGTGCATCGGGGAAATGAAAGGCATTGGCACGTCTCAGGTATGGCCTGTCACTTGGCAACTTAAACCTCCTGTGGAGATCCTATACACAAAGGAAGTTAACTTGGTTTAGAGAGCCCTCTTGTGAGTCACTAATAAAGAGCAATTCTTAAGATTAAAATATTGCTCTAAAGTTATAGACAGGTCCAGGCCTCTTATGCCCACCAAGGCTGCATTTAGATTTAATTAAAATACAGCATAAACAGTAATAATGTGAAAAAGTATTACAATTTGTTTTTTTAGGAAAGTTTAGAATGTAATTTATTCCTATGATGGCAAAGCTGAATTTTCAGCAACCATGACTTCAGTGTCATATGGTGATTTGGTACTCAAGAAACATATACTATTAGGACTACTAGTAGTAGTAGTATTAGTAGTAGTATCATATACGCTGAAAACAGCTATTGTATTATTGTATGTAATTTATTTATATATTTTTACTACACACTTATTAAATAAAAACAAATATATATATATATATATATATATATATATATATATATATATATATATATATATATATATATATATATATATTTATTATAATTTTTTCTTTATTTATTCTTACTAAACCTATAACCGGTAGCGCATCTGCTCATGTCCTACCTCTCTGGTGGCCTGTAGCTGGCTGTCTGATACTCCAGCAGGGTAAATTACAGTAGTGAATCCAGCTGGTTCAGGCAGTTTAAAGTGAAATGGCCGTGGCACCAGGAAAGAGGAGCCCTTCCTGTATTGTAGAACCACCTCTTCCATGTCTGATAACTGCTTATTTAATGCCTCCACCAGCCCTGTACACGCACTGAACAATCACACAAACACGGCAACAATGAACTCTGAAATTAAAATTATAGTAGTAACAACACTTCTTCACAAACTGTATGATTTAATAGAACCTAAGCGCATATATATATATATATATATATATATATATATATATATATATATATATATATATATATATATATATATATATATCACTCACGTTGCCAGACTCTCATCAGTGGTCACAGAAAGAACACAGTCTAAAGGCAGTGGCATCTTCACACAATGCTGCTGTGTGCTCACTTGGATCAGACTAGGACCTTCATTCCCAGCAGGTTCTGTGACCTCAAACAACAGCTTCATATTCACTACAGTCTAGATAAAGACAGACAGCAGAGAGTTACGATTACAATGATGCTTAACGGTTACCACCTTCCAAATAATCTAGATAAAGACTCTCACAGGTCCTGATGTTTTCTTATCTTTCTTTTTTGATGACTTTTTGCTCCCACTATCACTTGACCTGTGAACAGCAGCAAGCATTATAATTTGTTAAACTCCTTGCTGTGGATACTGCACAATATTCTACATTTGCCACACACAAATATTAAAAACATGAAACGCATAAGAATACATACTCCAAATACTGCAGAATCTCTCCACATGATGATGCTTCTGTCAAACTTTCCACGTTTGACTGGAAACCAGCGCTAGGCCATATCAATAATGGACTATTACAGACAGTTAAAACAATACTTTGTGATGATACTTTGGATCGGAGACCCTGGAAACTTTTTGATATTGTGCCCTGACTTTGTGCACCTGCAAAGAGGGAAGACAGAGACTATTATCCCCTTCATAACTAGCGTGTATGTATATGATATTCATAAGAAAAAGTTGATTGGTTGAAGTTCTACAAATCAAGCTAATTCTTTTAGAATTTTAGTTTTACCATTAGGACTGTCAAGCTGGCAAGCAAACTCCAAGATTCCTCTCAATCGGAATATAATGTCGCACTCTTCTGAATGAACCTGGGGAAATCAAAACACACATGATTACCTCTATACGATTAAAGTAATTAAACTTAAAGTTCGTTACAGCAAGCAACACTCCCTGAAGCACAAGCTGACAAAAAGCTAGTTCATACTATATTAACATTGCATGCAACTACGGTTTGACGAAAAATGCGTTCCGTTTTCAACAACAGTTGGTTTGAAACTAGCTTATTACCATTTTAATTCCCTCGATCAATGATCAAATTCACCAGAAGGCTGACATCTTTGATGACGCATCATAACACGCCCTCTTCTTCCTCGAGGAAGTTGACTCCGTTTCACAGGAAAAGCAGTCTCTTACTGCCCCCTGCTGACCTATATGTGACCGCTCAACGTGGAAATGATCCAAAGATGACAATAGCAGAAATATGCTGAAGCACTACTTTGCCCTTTTAGAAATTAATTGTAAAGAAAGTACAGAATTAATGTTTTTTTTTTTCAGAAGCAATTTATTTGTTTTTAAACTTCAGTAAATGAAACAGTTGTGGGAGACAGAGAAGTGTCAAAAACAGTTATGAAACCATGACGATAACATTTAATTTTTAATGACAGAATATTGTTAATGAGCTTTTTAACATATCATATTATTTTTTAGAAGGAATAATAACACAAACAAAAACACCAACAACAAATGAATACCATTTCACCACTTCATTCTTACTCTCTTACTGGCTATTATTTAAAAGTTAACATTTTCTGTTTCAGTAACATTCCCTGATATTTATTCCTCATTCTTCATGGCTCTAAGTCTTCAAATTGAACCGTTGTCTGCTATGTTGTGTCTTCTCCTATTCAAAATAAAGTCAACTCGTAAGTAGTAATCAAAATGTTCATTAATGTCAATGTTTGTTTGAACTAGTCTTACCTGGATGCTGAGCTGGTGGGCTTTACCGTGGTGAACCGTAAAGGGCTCTCAGGGGTTTCCCTGAGACCGGCAGCTTTGTTGTTTTCTTTCAGCTGCACTGAGATGATGTTAGTAAGGCTGATATATTCCTTATGAAGCCTCTTTACTTCCTGCCGCAGGAGATTCCTCTCAGTCTGCACAGTGAGCAGGCAGCTCTCTAGTACGTCCAGCTCCTCCTGAACTCTCTCTGCTCTACTTTCAGCATCTTTTATGACTTGACCGCTGCGGTCCAGTCTCTCTCTTAGAGCCTGATTTTCCTGTTGTAGCTGAGTTAGGATCTTCCTCTCTTCGGTTATTTCTGAATCCTGTTTCGTTCCATGAGACTTCCGGACTGGTTCTGTTAAGTTGCTTACCCTCTCTGTTTCTCTTACTTGTTTCTTCTCCTGACTCTGCACATCTTCAGACTGAGGTCTGTTCTGCTTCAAGACCTCCGTTATTCTTTGCCTCATTTGCTGGTTTTTAATCAGAAGTTGTTTATTTTTTGTATCCAGGTCCTTGTTTATGTTTTTAAACCCTTTAAACCTCTTCACAAATTTCTGCAGCTCTGTTTTGCATTCTCTTGAGTAGGTCTCCATCTTTTCGAGCTTCTTCTTAACCTCTAGGTTTTCCTTCTCTAATCGTGTGCACTTTTCTAAATATGCCTCAAACGGGCACTTACGGCTGGGTTTAGCACAGCCTGCTTCTTGTTCTTTCTTCTTCAAACTATCATCCTCAAGACACACAGCGCCTTTAAAGTTTGTGGCTGCTTGAGACTTGCTGTCCATGGCATGGTCTCCTCCTGCAGGGTTAGAATTTAACCCACATTGTGAACTACCATCTGAAAATATGGACTTCTGCATGATAACCTTGGCTTCGAGAGTTCTGCTGTGTGTTCTTTAGCATATCAATGTAGAGCTATTTGCTTTCTCCTTCACCCTGTTCACTGATACAAGAAAACTTATTTCCTTTTGTGTCTGATTCCTGAAAAGGATAAACTCATTTACCTCAGTTTCAACTCCTTTTAATTACTAGAAAAAACAATAAATATCACATCAACTTATCTACCCATAACGCTATTAGTTAATAACCAAGTTTATATTTTATAACTATATATAAAAAACGAATAATATTAACCGAGCAGGAGTACACATTTATAATCTATTACCTAGGCTAATTATTATTTACGTAACGTTAGCTAACATTGATGCTAGCTCACATTTTTAGGCTAAAACATTTATCACCAAATAATTTGTAATATTCGTCTCATTAGGTTCTCCTGATTGTATTTGTGGGTGAAAAAATACATTACCGTACACTTTAATAATTCGCTTCGACTCGCTACATTAATTTCAGTGTTTCTATGGTAACCTGCGAGTCTCCCCGTGCGGTTCACCTCAGAAGCCTCAAATCGCCTTGTGACCTTTTGTTTTTAATTATTTATATATTTTAGGCATTAGAAGATATTAGCCTCGTCATATTTTTTTTGTTTTGTTTTTGTAACCTCTATGTCCAAGTTGCCTGTAAGACGCAACAATGAATAAGTGAACAAAAGTGAAGGGCATGATTGAGATAACTGTGATGTAAGGAGAAAACATATTAACATAACATATAAAACAAAAAAATATTATTTGTTGGTACTGATGATACATATATTTGTCTATACCAAGGCAGGACACTACATTGCTCCAGGTGGCAGTAAAATGCCGTTCTTTACAAGTGATGACAGATAAAAAAAAAAAGGAATTCAGAAATTAAATTATTAAATTAGCCTACTTGTAACACTTGACATGTAGCCTGTTGAATCAGTATTTCTTTTTTACTCAGAAGTACCTAATAAGAGATATTATGAGTCCTCAAAAACAAAACCTTTATTCATACAAACATACTTCAGTCAACGCATCCTATTCCTATAAAGTAAGTGCAACATACTGCATCCCAGCACACAACACAACAATGCACTATCCATAAATGTGTCTCTCTGTATCTGGTTGACATGATTGTGCATCTGTGGTAAAGCTTAATGCCTGTGATTAAAACAAGATGTACATGCATTGAATAGATGACTTGTAGTTTGTGCCCTCATATATTAAAAAAAAAAAAAAACAACAACGAGAAGGTCAAAGGTCTGGACTCTCAGGAGGTTTTGCCCTGGCATGAACGTGGGTTTCACAGTAAAGCTCATCGTCTATAAAGTAGTATCCTTTCTGCTTTAGGTTTTCTTCACAGTCAGCACACACAAAACAGTCCGGATGACGAAACTTATCCTGAACCTTCACAACCGTCCCACTGAGAAAACAGACATACAAAATAAAAATCAGAGATGGCCATAGATATACATGTAACATTCTTAATTCCTGAATATAAATGAACTTCAAGTAGCCTGACTTACATTATGCCGTTACCACACTTATCACACATTGGTAGCTTGTGCAAGTTCCCTGCAGGAGCAGATGACTTGGTTGTAGGGGCATGGACTTTCCTTGTCACTAATGGACGTGTACCTGCCAATCAAAAAGATCTGAATCCTAGTAGTAGTCATGTTTACATTTTATAACCTGAATGAATGAATCCAATCCAGTAGATTTTGGAAGTAGGCTACTGCTTAATGTAGGTATATGTGTATTTAGAGGAAACATGTCAACTGGCATTTTTCTCTTAATGAGCCCTAAAATAGGCCAGAATTTTTTTTAAAGAAAATATTTCATTTAATATGTCCATTTAATGTATTATATGAAATACAATATTGAACAATAATGCAATATTGATGCTGCAAATCATCGTTACATCTAACATAGTGTTCTTGAAAGTAAAATGTGTATATGTATGTGAGTAGTATGTTCTCACTCTGCTGTTGTGTGTAGTATTTTGTATAAGGTAAAAAAATGCAGTAGTAAATAAAATAAATATTACTGTAAATATTAATGTTTTACAAAAAAAATACTGTTTCAAGTTTTCTATTTAAAACGGCTCATTTAATTGAATATATTTAAATTCATGTGTTGAAACTTGCCATTTCTAGCAATTATTTTTAAATTTAATAAAGCAATTGATGAGCAAAAATTGTTTCAAAATGAATCCTACCCTGGTTTATCAGTGTAGTTTACATCCAAGCGTGCATATTATTGCTATCTCTTAATGTGTGTTTGTCATACCCTCACTGTCGATAAAGCTCTGTAATGCTTTAAAGGATCCAGACTGTCGCGGTTCATGGGGTTCATCCTCCTCTTGATCTCTCTGCAGCATCCGATATACTTCGGACTCCTCTATATTGTTAAGTTTCTTGGGACTTCACACACATAATTTCAATGTAAAAATCACACTGAATGTTATATTTCAATAAACAATAATAATCGATCAGTGATTCTTTATTAGCTCAGAGCTATACTGACAATACAAAAAACCTGTGTTCTGATCATTAACTGATTTGAGTTCTGCATGAAGGTTCACGTATGAAGTGTTGAACATTCACCTTCCTGGTTTGCTATGAATGAGGCCCTTGAGTTGCCCTTGTAAGGCATCCTGGATATTGCCTGAAGAGTAAAGGCCAATAGGGGAGTTGTAGGTTGGGCTCACCACCTGACGTGTTTCATCGATGTTGGCTGCGGCCACAAAGGGGGAAGCCTTTCGATTATGGCCTGTTCCTATTGGTCTGTACTCCTGTAAAGCAACATTACAATGATTAGATCATATCAAACCAGATACAGAACATCATTGTTTGGAATACAAAGAAAAATACTTGTCTTTCTGCCTCTAGATTAATATGAAAAGGATGGCTTTTGTTTTGGTCAGTGACATTTGGTGACCACAGCTTGGTCTCTGGTCTGCAAAAAAAATCAGTTTTAAGTATTCATTGCTTTTCCAGACCTTTGGTCTGTTTGCAATTATTCAAATACATTCATACTATTTTATGTGTGCAAACTTAGCACATTCATATGGACCTAAAGGTGACCTCTGACCTCTCTACAGTAAGCGTGAGCTGAAAGGTGGCATCCTTGATTAGATTCTGTGCCTCAGAGTGCATCATGTTTTCTGCAGAAACTCCATCTATTGCTAAGATGATGTCTCCAGGAGAGAGGTTGACTCTGGAGGCTTTACTTCCTGGTGATATCTGAAAACACAAAACGGTAGACAGCATAAGCAAGAATGGAATGGTTAATATACAAAAAGATTTTTAAAAGGTTTTTTTAAAACTATTTTTAGCAAGTAAAAGGCTTTTTAAAAATTGTGATATTTCAGGATGGACACTTATTGAAGCAGCTTAGGTTTATTTGATTATCTTATTATCATCAAGAGAAATTTATATTTTGGTTTTAGGAGTTCCCAACAACAGGTTGACATGCACGTAAGGTTAAAAAACACTTGAATTTGCATTTTAATTTAGACCAGCTGCACGTGCAACAAGTGGGCGGGTAGTATGCTAATGTTTCACGTTGATGTCAACATTAAATGGCTTGGGACTAAAAATGCTGAAAGTTTTGGATATAGGGTATGTTAGAATTTTATAGGAAAAAGCCTTACATCCATAAAACGTCCCCACATAGAGACCTGTGTGTGTGTGTGTGTGTGTAAGTCCTTGTCACTGGTATGTGCACCCATGTAAACTACTCTCCACAGTAAACATGCTGGGGAAAATAACAGTCTCCAGAGAAGCTCTGGAGTCCTGCTGTTATCAGCGCTCAGAAAGAAGCACCGGAGAGGAATTATATGAAACTGCATATGCACTGCATTATTTGACTTGCATTACATGAGCAGAATGGCATGTACAATGCTATAAGGACCAAATGTAAAGGTGCATCCATCACATCGCTATATATCATAAGGCATTCTGGGTGCAGTGGGGTCTGTCTGTGGAACTGCACTGGTTTGGAAACGGATCAGATCCTGACTACCACAGTAAATACGCTCTTTATCAGCAAGCAGAAAGAAGGATCAAGAACCTCAATATGTTTCTTCTAGTCTCTTATCCATTCATCCCAGATGTACTTTTAGTACAGCAGAGTGGCTTTCTTTTTAATTTGATTTTTAAAAGCATGAGTGCTTTTATACTTCATATGTTCAGAACTCAAATATAGTGCACTAGAAGTAGCGCTTCACTAACAGACCAGAACACAAACACTTTTTCACATTGCAAAACGAAGCAACAAAACAGTTGTCTCAACATCCTTAAAACAAGATCAGTCTAGTTCAGAAGTACAACTGCATAACATATCAAGCCTGTTTTAAGCATAAATCAAACATCCATGAGAATCCAAATGACCTCCATTTTTTAATTCCACACTGTTCATTGTTATTTCTGAGGCCTACAGATTTTATTCTTAAATTTTGAGTTCAGTCCAACAACCTGCTGTTGGTAAAACAGGAGCGTTTTCCCAACACTTTGATTAATAAAGTCCAGGTTACAGTTCTAGCTGTAAGTAAAAAAAACTCCCAAGGCCCAGAGACAGAAGACAGGAGTGTGTTTGACCAAAAATGGCTGCACAATGTTGAGATTAAGTAACAGTGTCATGCTGAACCGCAGAGTGAGCAGAGAATGTTCAGAGTGTGAAATCTCATTAAAGCAAAGTAGAAATCCAAAACTGGAGTTGCACAAAGAACAAAGGCATAAAACCTCTGTGCTAACAGATCAGAACAATAACTTCATTGTGTATTTCAGTGCTAGACTTTTGATCATGTAATAGGTTGTAACCCCTTTAACACAGTAAAGGTTATCTAAGTAATCCCTTTTTTTGAAGGCACGTTTAGATCATTTTGTGAAGATTCAATTTTCATTACATCATGCAAAGCTTTTTTAAAAGGGTTTTTTCTACGACTGTTTGGCAAAAGCCTCAGCCTCAGTTTGGATAAGAATAATCAGCATATTCCTAAAAACAACAACAGCAATTAACAACAACAAAGTCAGTCTGTGCTCTTTTGGATTATCTCTGACATCTGTTTAGACGTAGAATACACAAATCCACTGCCACAACAGGTGTGAGGATCCAAATGTTAGTTCCAGTGTCAATGATTCATCAACAATTTTAGCTACACACATAAATAGAGCATGAGGATAGCCGTTGTTCTCCCCCATAAAACATTCTCTTTTCTAATGGGTGACACACTGCAATCCTCAATTCATGCCAGATTTTGTTGCATACAATTATGTTGTTTATTTTCCTTTACACACCCGTGTTTTATGGATTTTATTCATTCTTTATCAGTATTATTTATTGTGAGGCACTGTGAAATGTCTTTTATTTTTACATTCATATATCATTATAATTAAATTATCATTAAATTTATCATCATACAATTTGACATTTATTATTTTATTTTATTTTTTCAGATTTGCGTAACGTAAACACACAAATAATGAGAAAAAGGATTCATATAGACCAATGCACTTCCTAAAACAGATCAGTGATTCAACAGTCATGGCTGTCTATTTAAGTGTATTTTTCATATGTGTATTAGTGATGTAAGATGCTATTTCTGTAAATGAGTCAGATGCCCTTGCGGACATGTGAAAGAAAGTTCTTTACGATACACTGTTTTTCAGTAAACTAGCAAATCTCCACACTCACTTTGGCGACGGTCAGGGGTTGGCTGAAGTCCCGTCCTCCAATAAGTCGAAATCCCCACGGTGCGGGTCCATCCAGAACAACAGAGAATGGCATATCCACAGCAGGTGTGTGTGTGTGTGTGTGTGTGTGTTTCTCTAATGTGATGGAGAGTTCAGCTTTGAAATCCTTTAGAGGAGAGGGAAGACCACTCCTCCAGAGTCAGGGCTATCTCTCTCTGTATCTTTCTCTCTCACTCTTTTTTTTCTTTTTCAAAAGGCTCTCCCCTCTCTGCCTGTTCATCATCTGCCTCTCCTCCCATCCACTAAATTCTCATTTTACTCTCAACACTTTCTCTCTATTTACATCTTAATCTGTCTTATCACATCACCAATCTTAACCACTTCAATTTGATATGAGAATGATAGCCTACATTAAAGTGCCCCTATTATGGGTTTTTGAGCCATTGAACAAATAGGGTAAAAAAAAGTGTTTTTTGACCTTGCATGCATGTCAACCTGTTGTTTGGGACTCCCAAAACCAAAATATGAACCTTTCATAACCCATAATAGGGGCACTTTAATGTCAGCATGCCAAGCCTTCTTTACACCTTTTCCTAGTTTAAATGAAGATTGCACAAAACAAATGAATTGTCCAGAATGCATAAAGCAAAACTGCTCTTTTCCATCCAAAAAGTTGGCAAAAGTCTGAAATCTATGAAAATTAAAGAAAAATAACAACAATAATAATATTGTGCTATAAGTAAACAATACTAATGATGCTACCACTACTTTTACTGCTACTATTAACAAAAATATGTTTAGAGTGAGAAAGATTTTGGCATATTTTGGACAAAACAAGAGTGGTAACTATTACTTCTAGGGTGTTCATTTCTTGGACCAACCTTTTGGTCTTCTGATCATTTTGGATCAATTCCACATTTGCTGACCACTTATTGCTTTCTCAATCTAAGCTCTTTACCTTTCCCCTGCAATCTGAACAATGACAACACTAGAAAAAAGTGGGTCTAAAAAAAGTGACATCCTAGCTGTTTAAGATTCAAAAATGACCATGAACAGCCAATGTGTGGCATTTTTGCCTAGGTTACGAGGGTTAAGCATTAGTTCAAGGTTCCCTGATATAAGAATGACTCATCTTCGATCAGAGCTACAAAGACACATAGAGCTGCCAGAGATGTCTGCTCTGGTCCTCATGGCTGCTTGTATGGGCCTGCCGAGAGGACTCGCTGCTTCTGCCCTTATTTGGTGAGTCAACAAAGTGCAGGCTTGTGAAGTCTCACAGCCACATTCTTCTTTTACCAATCTGGATCTTACTGTACACATTTAGCTAAGAAGAACCCTGTTCAGTTTCTCTCATTTTTATATCTTCTCCATTCATGTGGCATGATTTTACTTTTCGATCTGTAAGGTAATTATAAACTCAAGGCAGCAGGCATGGATCCAAATGTAAACTCTTTTCTCAGACACATACAGTTGGGCTTCCTTCCCCTTTCATCTTATCTGGTCCATTCCTACATCTTTTGATTCAAGTTCACTATAAAAATAAATAACCATTCTCTATTAAAATACTCGTATATTCAGCTTTAACAACAGTGTAACAATGTAACCCCAAAGACAATTCCAGAAATCAGATTTCAACAGGCCTGATTGGTTTATTCCATAAAAGGTTTTCAGGGATATGGCCAAACAGAATAAAAGTCACTGAAAGTAAATCAGATCATTTTCCCCCATAGTTAAACTAAAAGTTTACTGTGTGTGTTAGTTCACAGAAACAAATACTTTTGTAATTCAGTGACAGTATTTTTTTTTCTATTTCGAATAAATGCTGATATTTTGAACCTTCGATTCATAAAGGTTCCTGAAAAAATATATCACTATTTCCATAAAAATATTAAGCAGCATAAAAATAATTATAGGTGATTTTCTCATGATCATGTGACACCAAATGCTGAATTAATGGCTTCTGATTTTTTAACTTTAAATCATATCAATTAATTACATTTCAAAATGTATATTCACATACAGAACAGTTCCGTAATAATATTTCATAACTGTATTTTCTATCAAATAAATGCAGCCTTGGTAACTACAAAAACAAAAACTGAAGAATGTACCAATGTAAACTAAAAGCAAAAACAAACAATATTAATACTAACACAATACTAATAAATATTGTACTTTTATCAATTAATGCCATGCAAAACTACTCAACTTCCATCGGAGAAAGGAGTTTCTTAAGTTTACCTGTTGTTTTTACAATAAATAACAATTGCTTTGTCGTTTCATTTTTTTTTTGAGCAAAGATAAATATCAGAACCAGAAGTAACCATAAACAGAGAGGCTCAAATAACTGAGCAGAAATTTATTGGATATAGAATCAAACAAAAGACCAGAGACGGAGGAAGAGAGATAGAGACAGAGAGAAAGTGAGAGAGAGAAAGACAGAAAGCTTTATTTGAAAGTGAGCAGGTTAAACTCAATTCTCTCAAGCTCACCAGCTCATCAAGCACACACATCAAATAACACTATATGTTGTCAAAAGGCTATTTGGAAAAAGGCAAAAATATCTGTCTTTAGTAGAGGACAGTTTGCAAACAGTGACAAAAAAATCTCCCGACTCCATTTCGTCTCGAGTGTGCACCAGTCCCCATCATGTGCTGAAGAAAGTCCTTTATTCGACCCTAAAAATGCTCTTTGCCTATTTTTTGCATACATTTTCTTTCTTTTTTGCACCAAAGAAGTCAAATAATAAATTTGGCATGTGATGAAATATAAACTAGAGGTGTAACTATTCACGGTCATTTCCCAAATCATAGTGACCGTCCCTATACCCTTATTAGTGGAGACTTGAGTGAACAGAGCATGTGCGTGTCATTATTGATTCATTTTGAATGCACTTTTCATTCCAACGAACGCAACATGTCTTTTTATTGTTGTTAGCGTAACTGTTGCAAACAGAAATACATTTTATAATTTAAAATGTTTAGAAAATATGCTAATATTTAAAAAAACGAATAAGTATCTGAATATGTATCTGCTGACGCACATCGTACTGCATTCGTTGTCATGGGAACGTCCCAGCTGAAGATAATGAGGAAATGACATCGCTCACTTTGACAAATGCATTGCAAACGACTAAATAATGACACGCACGTGCTCTGTTTACTCCTAGGTGATAAGGACGACCGCTTTAATGATTTGGAAAATTACCATGAATCGTTACACCCCTACAAAGGACTAAAAACAGATGAAAGAAACCAAAAGTGAGAAAGGAAGGGCTTTATGATGTAAGTGAAACTCATGTACAGTACAATACAAAAAGACGTATAAAGAATCAGCAAACACAGCCGTGAAGCTGGAAAATGCAAACAGTGTGATTAAAACAATTAAAGCCGAAGTGTGCAATTTCTGTATCATCAAACGCAACTGCAACTGTTTTCAAACAGGTTTCCAAAACACTTCCCATCTGCCATTGGTCAGGCAAACAGAAAGCCCCGCCCCAAACTCAAACCGTTGACTGTGCTCGAATGAACAAAGCTATAAATTATTCAACCTATGAATGGTTTACTTAGTTTTCCCTGCATATTAAGCTACGGAAGGACTCAACACTTCAACTTTAAAAAAAAAAAAACAGAACTAATAAATGTTTAAGGTGCTTTTAGATTGCTCTGCTGTCTGTGAAATTCATAGACACACTTTTCCATATGCTGAATATACATACTCGTAAAAGCAGATGCAACACAAGCTTTATGCTTTCAGATGAGAACACAACAAGTGATACACTTAGTGCAGAAAATACTGATATACAAATCCTTCGAAAAACTAAACATAACATTTTGAACATCAGACAAGCATACAAACATTCATCAAAGACCAACAACTCTCTATTGCGTTATATGATGCAATTTTAAAAGAGTGAATCTCGTTTAAGTGTCTTACCAAACTTTAAAAAAAAAAAAAAAAAAAAATCAAACAAACTTTTTTTAATTATAATTTTTTAGATAAATTAGTTCATTTAGGATAACAAAATCAAGGAAGGATAACAAAAAAATTGAAGCACAGGAAGCACACCTTGTTGTAAAATTGTTGCCATTCATTACTAAAACAAGCAATGGTCTAATCTTGATTTACATGTGGTTTTTTTTTTTTTTTGTATTAAAGTCTGACCTGGTTTACAATTCTAAAACTCAGTCCGTTCATAAAATTCTCAAGTAAACATTAGAAAAAGGTTCACTAATCAAATATTTGTTACCAAATTCCATAAAAGCATCTTTACTTTCCAGAATGTCAATGCACTTTCTTTTAAAGACAGTTTATACAAATACCCACAATGCACTGATTATTATACAAACATTATCCTATATGAATGATTGCCACTTTAACAATGACAAAATTGCTTGTTGTTTTGCAATTCTGTATGGCAAAAGTATGGTAACATGTACGATTATTGTTTAAAACACATCTGCTCCTATCACTTATTTATTTTGGCCACACACAAGGGGAATGAACAATTTCATAATTGAACGTGATATCACCTTTAACTCATTTTAATAAAACTTTTCATCCTCATCTATAACCAGTGGTCTCTATTGCTATTAACTTTGTACTGTTTGATACACAATACGCGCACACACATACACACACTCAGTTGAACACTGACGCCTGAGGTTTCATCTCAGACACATTTTTCCATGTGTCTACCATTTATACTGATCTACTGACCTCGCTCAATGCCATGGCTGCCTGGATCCTCACCATACTAACTCTGAGCTAGCGCATCCTGGAAAGTAGCGAAATGTCAAAATAACAGGAAAAACAGTAATGAATGTGCTGTTGTCTGAATAGCAGAGACTGTGTGATGGCACAAAAACAAAGTGCTCAAAGTATAATAAACTAATAATTCTGTGGGTTGTCTGTGTGGACATGGCAGAGCTAAAATGGTTGTGGTTGTGAACACACTCACACGTATGGACACACGCACACACACACTCACACACACACACTTTCTCAAAGGTGAGGTGCCTTGTTGGCCCTACACAGTAGGCACTGGAGTGGCCGTATTTGTGCCATTGTTTCCGTTTTGTTAAAGCGGTTTAACATAGTTTCCTGGGAACGTTCCAAATAACCTGGTTCTCCGAGAGGTACCTGAAAAAAAAGACACAAAAAACAGACTATCACCAAAGCAGTACAAACACAATTGTATAATGCATAAAAGTTGGTAATATAATGTACACTTGTATGCACTTCTACTACTTACTCGCCAAAGCGAGATATATATATATATATATATATATATTATTTTTTTTAATCAATTTTATGCACCTGCTAAATAAACAAATAAACAAAAAAATCTTACAGACACCCCATATTTTTTTGGTAGTGTACACATATTTCATTTTTCAAATAATATTTAGTAATCTCATTAAAAGTATATAGGTTTTGCAGATGTGCTTTAATAACAAAAACAACAACAAAAAAAAACGTACCCACAAACCAGCCATCATCACATTTCTCGATGACATCAATAATGTCCCCCTCCTTCAGTTCCAGCTCATCCTCATTACGAGGCACATAGTTGTACACAACTTGGAAGCTTAAGTAAAATAAAAATGTAAAAATGTAAAAAAATATATATATATATATATATGTATATATATATATATATATATATATATATATATGTATAATGTATAATATATATATATATATATATATATATATATATATATATATATATATATATATATATATATATATATATATATACATATATATATATATGTATGTATATATATATATATATATATATATATATATATATATATATATATATATATATATATATATATATATATATATATATATATATATATATATATATATATATATATATATATATATATATATATATATATATATATATATATATATATATATATATATATATATATATATTAAATATGCTGTTTAGGCAGTGAATAAACAAAATAACAGTGAAAAAGTATAAAAACTGAAACGTGTACTTACGGGTCACCACCTGAATGCTGAGAATCCTGCATAATTTTCTGAGAGAAAGAGAGAAAAAAAGGTGAGTGTGGTGTTCATATGAGACTTTGAGGTGTCAGAGTATCATGCCAAATCCAGGCACTGGATGTCATTCTATGAGTCTTCACCGTCATCAAAGAGCTTAGAGAACACCTGTTGTGTTACAGTACACACAAAGAGAAAATCCACCCAGAGAACTATAAAGGGGATTAGAAAGGACTTCATTTCCCAGTCTGCACTGCTGCTAGTTTCACAGCACACTCCATCCTACCCTTCTTGCTCTATTGGGTGATAAACAGGGAGATAAACAGCGCCTCCTGGTGGAAATGGGGCTGCGTGGTGGCTTACCCTCAACCACCACTTCCTGCCTATAAACTGTCTGCAAGAATCAAATTCAAGGCAACCAATCAGAGAACAGCACGCTCATACAAAATCCAGTGTTATTTACAACCTCATGTTAATTCTATTTCAGTTGTTCATTTTAGAGTCTTGAATTATTAGGGGTATGATACAGTCCAAATTTGGGCAAGTAAGAGAGTTATACACATAAAAACACACCCTTCTCCCTACTATTAATACATGCAATATTAAAAACAACAGAATGATAAATAAACTTTCAGATATCTTGAAATGTATAAAAAGTTACAGTAACCACCAGCTGTTAAGATCTAATAAGCTATGTTATAACTAATTTAAAAATAAACTGTTTTGCAACTTATACTGTTATACTAGTATACAATAAAAAACACTAATAACTAAAGCAATCATTAACTCTGCAATCTATATTCTATTCTATCTATATTCAGTATGCACAATTAAATATCCAATATCATATATAAATAAATAAATAAATAAATAATTGATATTATATTGATATATTTTGCATGGCAACAGAAAAACAGCATAAATGCACCATAAAAGTGGTTCATATGTCCCAGCTTGATTCTTCTCATCAGGAACAGCTTGGCAGGTTAATATTTCTATTAGTGGTTTGGGACAATATGTAAATAAATAATAATAAAATGTTTATATTTTGGTCAACTAAGAACCCTTGTCACTGTTTCAAATTACCAAACAACCAAATTGCAAGACAAGCTTTCTTTGGTTGTTTTCTCCCTGAGGTTTGAAGTTTTATATCACCACATTACAGGTTGAAAATCAGGACACAAGTACATGCACCACACAGCAGCTCTGAATACACGGTTTGTTCTTCTTTTTACCTTAATCTTAGGAGAACGAGGCTGTGAACGTGGGGAGAGAGGAGGAATAGATGGAGAGGATGGAGAGATGGATGGAGGAGAGGAGACTACAGGCACAGAGGCGGGAGGAGGAGAGGTGAGGAGTGGAGGAGACCTGGGAGGAGATGGGATGAGGTCTGAAGAAGATGGAGGAGGAGAGGGAGTGGAGGGTGGAGAGGCCGGAATAGTTGCTAGAAGAGGCTGGCAGGAGGAATAAAGAGGAGGGTGCAAAGAAGGAATAGGAGATGAAGGTGGAGATGGAGGGATTGGCGAGATATGAGTAGAGGAGGGAGGAGAAGGAGAGTGGGAAGAAGGGATATTTGAGGCGATGGGACCGGGTGTTGGAGAGGAAAGCCGAGGGAGGACAGAAGGAGCAAGGGGTTGTGAAAATGAAGGAGGTGGAGAAGGAGATGGTTGATAATTAGAAGGAAAAGGAGTGAGAATATTAAGAGTCAATGAAGGAGGAGGAGGAAGAGGGATTGGGGAGTTTGGGGGAGACGGAGGAGGAGTGGAGAGAGATAATGGAGGGAGAGGAGAGTCTGAAGGAGAAGAAACAACTGAGGTTTGGAAGATGGAGGAGGAAAAGGGCACCAAAGAAAGAGACGAACCAAAAGGAATAGAAGAACATGGAGAGGCTTTGGAAGAAGACGGTGGACAATAGTGAAAAGCAGAGGCAGATGATTCAGTGTGTGGTGGAATAAAAACAGAGGAAGAGAGAGTAAGGGAGGAATTAGGCATGGTGGAAAATGGAAGAGATGGAGTGATGGAGGAGGAGTCAGCCTGGGAAAGAGAAAGATAGCTGTTCAACTACATCTTTCACAACTTTGAACTAGACTGTTAAAGATACACACACAACCAGTGCGTCAAAGACTATTAAAGGGGCCACATCGTAGAGCATCATAAAGTAGGCGTTTCATTCAGAAAGAACACTGGCGGATGGAGAGACGTGGTTAAGGATGTTGAGCTCATGACCAAGCCATCAAACTGACTATACATTACTATCACTCTATTCTCCTATTTGATACTGTTCAGTGTTTTGACACAATCTGTATTGTTAAAAGCGCTATATAAATAAAAAAGTGGAGAGATAAGCTATACTGCCCTCAAAATGAATCTGTAAATTGTCTGTTAACCTAATAGCAGACCTTTTTCCCTGTTCTTTTGTAAGCCAAATTGTGATCTAGACACCTCTTCGCAATTTTTTTTTCGCTATACTTGACCAGGCTTAAAACCTGTATTCCACAAGTAACCACTGTTTCGTATGTCATTTACAAGTCTGTTCACATCAATGGCAATAGCTAACAATAAGGTTTTAATATTCATTGTAATTCTTTAAGAATACAGAATGCCACACCACAGCGATAAGAACTAACTGGCTGAATAAGATCATTTTCTTAATCAGCCAGTAAGAATTCGTCTTTAAAGCTTAGGCATTTAAATCAGCACACAACAATAACTGCAGAATATGCTTATAATATAACCAAATGTTAAAACCACGGAGTGGGCTTACATGGAATTCAAAGAAATTTTTTTTTAATATGGCCCCTTTAATTTAGTCAATAAACATGCAAATAATATTCGCATATTTATTTATTTATTTATTTATTTTTCAGTTTTCACAGTTTAAAACTTTCGGTTCTAAGAGTTTTCACACAACCAGACTATCATGCTTTTGTCACACTGCATGTTCTACCTCTTTTTTCGTAATAGTCTCCACGTCTGATCTGTTGTTTGCTTCATCATCCTCTTCCCTTATATACAACTCATGAAGTTCCTCCCATTTTATAGCACCTACTGGACTGCAAATCTCTGTTTTCTCATTCAAAATGACTGACAGCAGCTCCTCAGCATTTTTCTCATAGATATCATGAGGTTTATCCAGTATATTTTCTGATTTGTGGCTTGCACTGCTGGACAGTGGCTTATCAAGTAATGCTTCTCGATGAGCAGTGTTTTTTGATCGATTGGCCAATCGTACTTCAAGTTCATTATACAGTTGATTTTTCAGGAACATTGACATAAGTTCGCCATATGGATCAGGTTCATTTATTAGCCTGGAGGGGTCATAGCTCAAGCTTTGCTCCATATCTCCTAAAAACGTTTTACCATCACCTGCCTTTCTTTCCATTCTTAACAGAGCTTGATTACGGTCTGTGATCTGTTTGACTGGTAAACCAAATGTTTCTGGTTCAACATCTATAGCTGTCAGTTTATCTCTGTAGAGACGTTCATTGGAATAAAGCGAAATATTTGAGGACTCTGAAGTGATTGTTCCTTGGTTAGGTAAAGTGGAGCATTTTGAAAAACGGTTTTGTGTGGGGGTGAACTTTCGCACAAGTGGAGCAGGGGACTGGGGGTCAGTGTAGTGTAGATTTCTGGGTAATGGAGGAGGAGTGGGTGGGATTGGACTGCCACAGGAAGATGGGTAATTGGTGCAGACACCCAATGTGAGAGACAACCATTCGCTAGTGACTGTTTGAAGGTGTGTCTTAGTGGCAGAATCAAAACTCTGCGAATGGGAGGACTCTGCATAGTGCTTGAGCAAAAGAAAAAGAAAGCAGGGAAACTGGTTTATGAACTTATAAGACAGAGTTTGTGACGGTCCAAAACCGGTGTTAAAAACTTACCTTATGTGCCCTGTATGTGTGAGTGTCCCCTTGATGACTGGGGCTCTTGGAAGGAGAGCCCTTGATCACATCGACATAGGACACTGGGAAAATGCCCTGCTTGTTTGAGCCAGGAATCTTTCCTTCATACCAATTCTGATCCACCTTCCTTAGAAGTATCACTCGCTCCCCCTACAACAGCAAAAACATGCATGCTTTAAAAATCCAGTCCACTGTGGGGCTGAAAGATGCGATGCAGGGCTTTTCACTAGCCTTTCTAAGAGAAAGCTCCACATTAGTGTCAGCATTGAAGTTGTATCTTGCCATGGCCTCTCCCATCTCTCGAACCTGAGCCGGAGGAGGAGGCCTGACAGGCTGCCTCCGCTCTGGAGACGCCACCTTCTGAAGGAGAAAATGAGAGATGGTGAGAACGCAAGAGGGAATGTGATTAAGCATGTGTCAGCATTTTAGTTTAATAAAATAGGTTATCTAAAAACTTACCTCGACATAAGAGATGGGGAAAATCCCAATCCGTCCTCTGTGTTCCCCCTCATACCAGTTACTGTCAATCTGTCTGATGATGTTGACAGCATCACCTTTCTTAAAGGAAAGTTCCCTGCAATGTGCAATAAGCATGCATACGTAGCTTTGAAAAAAATATTTCATTAGAACATTTCTTCTTCAGTCATTGGAATCAGTGTTATTTATTAAATATCTGCAAGGTACAACAATGTGTGGGACCTTTTTCTTTATAATATATTACCCAATGAATTTAGTGATCTGCAAATTTCAAGCAAATATGAAAAATAACCATGGACTTTCATGCAAGCTGCCCATTTCATGCAAGAACACTGAGTTCAGAGCTGAATAGCTTATGCAGAGACCATTTTGACATAAAGCAGTTAGTATGCAAGAAGCGCAAGATAAAAAAAACTGCACAAAGGAAAATGCAAAACAAAAAATCGTTTAAAAGAATGGACAAGAGTAGAATTAAACACACTTTCACGAACAAAAAGCTGACACAGCCCTTTGCTAATTCAAATGCAATAAGATGCATGTTATTTGCGTGCTCCAGACAGACGTTTGTTCAGATTTCTTTATATATACTCACTTGGCAGACTGAGCTTTAAAGTCATAAATAGCCCTGGCAGACTGTTTCTGATGGAGGAGAGAAGACAATATAAGATATGTCATCTGCTTAGAGGATACCTATGAGGCAAGCAAAAAGACCATCAGCATATTCCCAGCTAAGCCATATACAAACCGTGACCAAAATCAAGGTTACAAGGTCATGGGATTTATAGCGATTTAAGATCGTTTTGTACTTATTCGCTGATAAATTTGATTTTTCCGGCTGGTTTTAAAACATTGTTCTAAAACTAGCTCATGTAAAAATAGATATGAGCAAAGCAGCATTTTTACCTCTCTTTCTGGCGTGGGTCTTCTGCATTGTGGTGTGAGACGTCCTGTATCAGAGCCCTGATCTGTGAAACAGAGAAATGGCAACAGAAAGAAAACAATTAATTTCATAGTGCATTTCACATGCATTCCACTGGTGTCAAAAGGAAAATGAGACAATTTTAAAATTATACAAATATTTATTTCAAATTTAGGGTCAAACAAAAAATAGGGGATGATCTGGATATACACAATATGACATAAAAAAGGCATGCACTTGACATGAAAATGGTGTTAGTCATCATAGAGTCATGTGTTTAAAAAAAGGTACAAACAAAATACAGTACATACAATGAAAGCAAATAAGTGTCTTTACAACAATCTTTCATACATCAGCAAAAAAACTACAAAAAAAAAAACAATGGCAAGGGCACAAAATCAAAAGGGAAAATTAAGCTCAGTAAAATCATGCATGTACCAGGCAGACATTTATTGTACCATGAATTACTGATACTTCTTTTCCACTTTTTTCGTTACAAATAAACTGAATGAAATAAAGTCTCCCATGTACTCATAAACTCAGCTTTTGTGTTAGCATTAAAGCTAACTATAAGCTAATGTACTCTAAAATAAATAAAAATATTGAAAAATATTTTAGATTTGACTAAACTGAGTCTAAACTGAGTTGACTCCTTCTTTGTGGTTCAAGTCAGTCGAAATACGCTATATGATTGCATTAATAGTAAGAATATACTTACTATTTTGCAATTATATAATATAATTATGTCCAAATACCTAATGGGACACTTGGTGCCTTGATAATAAAGCATACTGTTTAGGTGAAAAAGAAGTAAAAGCATGTTTTCGGTAGGGAACGTTTGAGGAAAAAACATGAGGATTTTGCAGTAATGATATGAAACAAAAAGGAAATCTCTTGATAACTAGCTGCACCTGAATAGCAGTGCACATTAGCATTAGCATTATGCTGGTTGTTGTTGGAGGCGTCTGTATGGTGGTGTTGCTGCTGGTAGGAGGCACATTGGTGAGCTCCATGGTAAGGCTGGTGGACATGGGGCGAGGAGGGGGAGCCGGACCCTCTCTGAGCCCGCAAGGAGGAGCTACGTTTGGGCACGTCTGGTAGCAACTCCTCCAATAACCGCCGCAATATGCTATCATCTGGCATTCTTGCTGGTCCCTGCCCCCTTTCCGCCCTTATGTGGTCATAAATGTCCTGCAAAGCGGCATCTAAAGCCTCATAAATTGCGGTTTTGGATTTCGGCCGACCGCTTCTGCAGTGTCGCCGTTGGGTCGGTGGGGAGCCTCGTTTTCGGCGGAAAGGCACAGGGCTGACCAGGAAAGCCAGTTTGGAAAGGCCTGACTCACTGGGTGACTGCTGGGCTAATGGAGATGTAGCGGCAGGGTGGGACTCCTGCCGAGCCCTTTCCTGTTGTCGCTCGTGTTTTAGCATTGTGGTGAACCTCGTATAGGATGCTGGACAGCGACCCTTACAGGAGCTGATGAGGTGACGGTGTTGGTAACCTTGACTCTGACCCACACTCTGGTGGAGATGTTGGTGGCGGTGGTATCTGTGTCCATGATGATGGTGATGTCCATGATGGTGATGCTGCCCAGATCCAAAGAAGCTTTCCGATGAGGTAAGTGAGCAATGATCCAGGTCGCTTTCGCTGCACAGTGAAGACCCTTCTATGTGGATGTCACTCATTTCGGAGGCACAGGCGTCCTGCTCACTGTCGGAGTAGTCTTGATGCTGTCTCTGGTTCTTCCCATGCACTGGGACCAGGCTACTGCTGTCTGGTCCCGGTCTTGGCTGTCCCTCAGGGGGACTTCGAGTCCTTTCTGGAGGATCCTCCTCCTCCAAAAGTGATTCTACAGAAAAGCGTCGCTTGGGACAACTGCTGGCCCTCGAGGACCCTGGTGTGGTGGTGCCTGATGGGGCATTTTCATCACCAAGGTCTGGCATTGACTTGGATTTCTGGATGAGCTGTTCATATTCCGATATACGGTTTGGGACCATGTGTCGCGGTACCTCGTTACCGAAAGGTGCCCAACCATGGAGGTTATGCCTCTGCTGTTGCTGTAGGCGTTCCAGCTCAAGGATTCGTGCACGTACAGAACGAATCACCTCTGAGGGCAATAGCTGCTCACGGTCTATGTGATGCATTTTCTTGTAGAGCTGAAGGAAACCTGGAGCATCGTGTGGCATTTTACGCCGGTGATGTCGGCGCCCCCTGGGAGATGAGGTAAGACTTTTTACTTGAGGCTTCTGTGGAGCATCTTCATCAATCAATGAACCTGCACTTTCAGAGCGAGTGGTAGTCACGGAAGTGGACGCTCTCCCGTCATTACTAGCACCATGTCCGTCAGACAACAAATCATCACAGCTGCGTGATTTGAGCCGTGGTGATGAAGGAGTCATGACAGATTCATCGTCAATGCTACTCCATGTCTCCGTGGCTTCATGTCTGCTTGTCTGCCAACCGTTCTTGAAGCAGATGGAGCGCTTGGAGCCACGCCAGGTTGGTGTGGAGATAGTGAGGGAGTCTGAGGAGAGACGAGAGGAAGGGCGCTCCATACCTGGAGAGCTCATACAGGAGGAGAGTGACTCACTAACGTCTCCAGCTGTGAATTAAAATAACATCCAATGCAGCATGACAAAGAAGAGACGGGAAAGCTGGTTAGTGAGCTCAGTTGACAGAAAATGACAAAGCGAGAGAAAATAGTTGTCAGTAAAATTGACAGTTAGCGAAAATGTGTCAGAATCATTAGAATAGAAAGAGGAGAATATGCAGTCTTACTTAATAACAATCTTGTACAAAAGGTATAACACAGGTATAACCACAAACGTGATGATCTAATGATAGAACAGTTTTTTTACTTTGTGGCACAAATCCAACAAAATATACAGATATACAGTCTAATACCTTCTGTTCACAAATGTGTTTGAAATTACCTTTGGGTCTGGATGGTGAGGAGGGAGAGGAACGTATGGTGGGCTTCTTCAGTGTCTGTGCTTTATTGGAGTCGAGTGGCCGGGAAAACACTTGACTGGCATTCTGCTCATTTCCTGTGTTGGCTTGAGTGACAGATGGTTCAGACTTTCGCCTTTTCCTGTAGTCACTTGCAGAACTAAGAATGAACAAAAACCCCAGATCAATAATGAAAAACATTATTACTGACTTTAATTGTATAGAGTTATGCTTTGTTAGAAACAAATTAAGCTCTAAAATACATAATTAAGTATAACTGTATAATTTTAATGTTTATGTAAAAAATAAAGTATAATACAAATGAGCAAGCTATTTATGCCATTTTGGGAAATAAAAACAGCCAGTGGACAATATACTTTTTTACTTATATTGACAATGACAGTCTAAACTCATTCTGTACTCTATATATCCCATATGAACAGCAGTTGTTTTTGTGCTAGAGATGATCTGTAGGGAGTACAAACAATTCATATTCAAATACACACCACAGCATGGGTTGGAAAATTCATATTGAAACATATACACAGTGAAAAAAAAAACTTGGCATAGCTTTTAAGACCTGAGGAAATAAAATTAGAGTGAGGATGCTCAGGTTCTGTCCTCCAATGGATATCCAATAGGCATCTCTATGAGAAATTAAAGAGCTAATAAAAGAATGAAAGGGAAGCTTACCTTGAAGTCCCGTCAGGTCGTTCAGAAGGTGAGAGATAGAGAGATGACTGAAAGAGAGCAGACAACAAAAGAGAAGAGTGAGATCCATGGGAACAAAGAAGTGTAACACTCCCGTGCTGCGCTACAATCAAAACCTTCCCCCCGCATGCGCAAAGACAGCCGTGACCGACGAGGGTTCCACATCTCTCAATCCCACCTTGAAGGACTATGAAAATGAACTTTGACCTCCTGTGAGAATAAAAAAGGACCAGGGCCCCGCGGTAAGCGGAGCCCAACAAAAGCCAGAGAACAAAACAGTACAGATCCAGAAAGGCTGCACGTGGCAGCAGGTCACAGAAAGCCCTGTCTATTATGTTGTCCAAGATCGCCACGCCTCCTTTCCTTTGACACAGCCTGGGGTAAATTTGAACAAATCTGAGCACAATACAGCAGTCTCTGGTGTTCATTCTGGCTTATCCGTGCGACTTGGATCAAAGCAAAGAAAGGAAAGCAATCACTGACGGCAGGGCATTTTTAAACACAGATGATGATCCTGGGTCAAATAAGAAGATCAATAAAAAGCCAATCCATAGGAACAGAAGAGAATGGATTTCAGTAGTATTTGTGAACACGTGGCTCTTCTTAAACAACATATTTTAAAATAACAAACTTACAGTAGTTAAAAAAACAACAACACAAACATAATCACATTCATTCGTCTGAAAATTTGTGTTTTTTGCTAGAAAGATCAAGTCATACAGGTTTGGAACGACATGAGGGTGAGAAAATGATGAACGCATTTTAATATTTGGATGAACTGTCCCTTTAAGATAAAAAAAGATAAATAGCAGATGAAGTGAATATGACAGCAAGATAAAATATACAAAAGAACAATCTGATTTAAAAAAAAGATGTTATGAAAGGGTATTGCTGGGTGTTCCATATTTATTTTTCAGTGTCACTTCAGGAAAGCTCAAATAAAAATGTCAGCTAATTGTTTAGCATTTTGTTTTGCATTTGTTTAAATAAAAATAGAGTTTACATAGTTTACACTGAGTGTATATTTATTCTGAGCGTCTCAACTTTCTAAAACAGGTAACAGCTACAAAAAAACAGAAACCTTATACAGTATCTTCTTGTAAAGCACACAGAAAAGAAGGTGTAGAAACAATTTTCCCTCATAAATTGCTAGTAAATTTAACAAGAAATACCAACATGCTCAATTAAACATGAATAAACATAAACATGAATTGCATTTTCTTGTTAAAAATACTCCACTAATCTTGTTTCAGTGTTTTAGCAATGATTTATTTACAACTACATAAAAAAAGTGCAAGTACAGTGTACTCCAACAAGCAAAACAACAACAAACACTGTTTTCAGTATGTGGCTCATTTCTTTTTCATTTGCTCTCTGGTAAATAAATAATGGGGCAGGAGAAAAAGGAAAAGAGAAAGGTGAAGATATATGGCAAACAAAGACGGATGGACGGACAGGACAGGAAGGTAGATTTACCTGTGCCACAGCATGTGTGGAGTAGTCAGGATTATAATCCAACCTCTTTTTTGGAGGCTGAACGCACCAGCACCCAAACGAACGAACAGCACAGAGGTGAAGAGGTGAAGATGAGGTGGAGAAGCAGGTGCATCATGGTATAAAGACACATGTGGAGAGAGTGACAACGTTAGGGCATGGAGAAACAGATCACACACAGTGCACAGACAAACGAAGGGTGAATGCTAGTGAACCACAGTGTGCTGAAAGAAATCCACTACACAAGTGCCCAGACATGCTTCACCTACCTTACACACACACATATAACACACACAGCGATGAAACTACATAAAGCTTTCACACACCATTTGCTTGTTTACACACGGTAGCAGCAAACTCGATAAACAAGCCAGGAAGTGTGTGTTTATAAGAGCTGGAGGAACTGTGCAGAGATATCTCATTCATGAACATACAGTGGCCTACAAAATACTTATTCATTTTATTGCATTAGATCAAATAAAATGAGAATTTCGAACTTCGAACAAATTAGATTCCTCTTAGTCATCTGATGTCATTTAGGGGAAACTGGCAACAAAAGTCAATATGATTTTGATAGATATACGTTAATATGGCACACAATGCTAATTGCTGATAATGCAATGTTGAATGCAAAAGGAAGCAGGAAATGTCTTCACTGCGTTTTCTTGAATCACTTATACTTGGTTTTTTTGAGGTTTTAAAAAAGAAATAATAACATTTTCATTAGTGACAATATTTATGTTTCAAAAGTTTACTATTTAAGTTATTTTGACCTGAAGGCTGAAGTAATGGCTGCTGAAGATTCAGCTTTGCCATCACAAAAATAAAATAAAAATGTAAGTTTAATGACATTAAAAATAATATTACTGTTTTGACTGTATCATTTATCAAATAAATGTAGCTTTGGTGCATCTCCATCAAAAGTAATACTTCAAATCTATACACAAAAAGTAAATGATTATAATAATGCTCATTAATTTGAGCGATTTGTAAGTGAACTATTATTTTTTAAATCACCCAAGCATTAATATTTGGCAGTAGTAGTCTAGTCGAATACATGCTCAAATAATTTGACATCCAGAAAGTTCTATATACTATATACTTTTAGTAGTTAGAACGTCTTGTTGTGAAAATGCTCACCTTGAAAGTTGTTTACATGTTTATATCTCGGATGCATGGATTAAGTATCCAAATACTTTTTAGGACCACTGTTAATTTATTATAAAAATAGTTAAACTTGACTTAATAGTGTTTTCTGCACAGGTTCTGCAGCTGTAAGAGCTTTAAGCGTGTAAGAACAGCTGTGTGATGCTGTAAACGGAGCCAAAGCAAAAAACGCAGTGTTACACACTCAAAGTTTAAAAACCAATGACATTCTTTGAAGAGAGCACAAGTACAGATCATGTTGGATTTTTGAAAAGTTTTGAAAACAGAGCATGGTTATTTCGTTTAATAGCCTTGGGATTTAACATCAGACATATGTGTGTTTGATGCCGTTCCCGGTGCCTCTACTTTGTTATCGTGGAAATTGTTATCGTGGTGATGTTAAATGTTTGGGCTTTTTTCATTGTGCAAATAACACCAAGTTCTGAACAAGTCACAACTTGAATTTTAAAAACTACACACACACACAAACACAACTTGTCATTACACAACAGCATGTGTGTACCGGACAAGGAGCATGCCAGCCTGCAGCACCCTCACTCAACTTACCGGCCGTCCAAACTCCAACTCGGAAAAGAATTTAAACCAAGGCTCATTCTCTAAATCTATGTCATCTGGGTTTAAATCAAACATCTGGAGCAAGAAGCGACATAGAAAAAGAGAGGTATAGGAAAGAGGAAAAACAATGAAGGGAAAAGAGAGACGGAGATCAGGGTTAGGAGAACCAAAATATGCTGCAAGGACTGGTGAGCAAAGAACAGAGGAGGATGATGTTGTGGGTCATCAACACTCTCTCACACACACAAAATATAAAAAAACAAAGCCCACACAATACCTGGAACATAAAAGAAGATATTTGAAAAAGTCAAAGGTCAGGTTCCAGTGACCTCCAAGGTAAAAAAAAACCCCACTGAAAATCAACTGGAACTTAAATTGTTAGGTTACCACATTTCTTTCAGATACTTTGCTTTCCATGCAAAAAAGAAGATATTTTAATGAATCTTGTTGAAGGGTTAGATCACCCAACAATTCTGTCATTAATTACTCACCCTTATGCCATTCCAAACTCTTCAGACCTTTGTTCATCTTCAGAACACAAATTAAGATTTTTTCATGAATTATGAGAGCTCTCTCACCCTCCATATACAGCAAGGACGATCAAGGCACAGAAATGTAGCATGGCACCTATAAACCATCAAAAAGCTCTAAGATTTCATCAGATTTTGATTCAAATTCAGATTGTGTTCTAAAGATGAATGATGTCTTACGGGGGAGCAATTAATGACAGATTTTTTTTGGTGAACTAACCCTTTAACCGAACTGTCTTGTTTCCCACTGACTTCAAAAGAAACTGAAACAGTTAGATTAGCATCACCCTTCAGAATATCTTCGGTGTTCAGCAGCTGAAAGATAGTCATACAAGTCTAAAATCACATGAGGGTGAGTAGAAGTTTCATTTTTGGATGGAGGATCCCTTTAATATGTGTTGCGTCTCTCTGTCCAGAAGGGGGAGATATTGTGCTTCTTCCCCTCTTCTCTCTAAAGTCTCTTTCTCTCTTCCTCAAGCTATGACTGTACACGCTGAGAAAGCTGCCCACTCACTATGCCACCTGGGACATCTCCTACTGCCACATCCACTGTGTTTATGCTGAGGGCAGTGCAATGATTCAGCCTCCTGACATTTCTATCTCATTGTTCCCTGAACAGAGCCACTGCACCGCTTTGTCTGACATCCTTTCAGTATTTTACATCTGCATTGCAAAACAAAAGTTCAACTGCTTTCAAAGGAGACATAAAACACTGAGGGAAATTTTCTATTGAGGCATTTCATTTGTCTTGCTTTATTAGACAAACACGGTAGGATGTGACATTATTAGGTGGAGATTGGGACATACTGTATTGCTTTATCCCCATCGTGAATACAACAGGCTAACCACAGCACAATGGCTCTAATTGACTGCTTTTAGTGCAAACCTTTACCGATATTTTACCTACTACATGAACTAATATATAAAGGAAAAGGAAGCTTGCTGCAGCACCGCATTGCTCATGATAAGCAAACTCGCAGCTGATGGTTCATTATTTGGTTAAACGACCCATGAAACAGAAAGAAAACACAGCTTTAACATGTCCAATCAGCAGGCTGGAAATTGGCAGTTTGACACTGTAGTAAACTGTAGTAAGTTAGGCCAGCAAAATGAAAGCTACAATGAAATTGAGAGTTTTCATAAGACTGGATGGCCAGGTAATAACCATAAATTGCCATTCAAAAGTTTGGGGTCAGTACGATTTGTTAAAACAATTGCATTGTAAAATATTACCACGATATAAAGTTGTTGTTTTTTTAAACTGCAATTTATTCCTGTGATGTCAAAGCAGACATTACTGCAGTATTCACTGTCATATGATCAAACAGAAATCAAATTTTCTATTTAGAATTATTAGTGTTGAAAAGTTGCTGAATATAAAAAAATAAATACCCATACTTTTGCATGGTTTAAAATAGTTTACAAAAAATAAAAAATAAATAAATAAGAATTAGCTTTTGCCTGTATAAGACACTGTTTTGAGTACAAATTATAGCTTTGTCTGAGAAACAGACCACACTTTATTCTGAACATCCTGGATATGAATGACATCAATAAGAAATATGTGAGAACCGGTAACATCATAACCTCATATTTAATTGTACATGTTTGTAAAAAAGAAAATCAGGTCTGGAACAACATGAGCTTGAGTAAATAGTTTTTGGTGTGCTACTTCTTCAAAACTTTATACAGTTTCTGGGACACAGATTTGGCTTTACATAGAGCTAAACATTTTCAAAAGGCAAGTCTCTGCTGACAGAGCAATTAATCCAGGACAAGGTCTAATCTGTGTAGCAGCCCAGCCCTGTATGTTTGATTTTGTGATTAAATAGATTGGAACAGCGCTCAATTATTCTACAGTAAAATGAACACAACAAGACTTTAGCAACATTAGGTCCATCTTATCGGAGGATCTTTACACCAGTTTAAATGAAATTGATAAATAATAACCACTTTGATATAGTGATTTAATTAAATAAGATTACTCACAGGCCTTTCTTGCTCAAGGATGGAGGATTTGCCAGGCTCATACTCAAAGATGCTCCGTGGCTCCGCTCGGTATTTACGCGTGTCAACTTTTCTGTCTGGGGGACCCCACTCATTTCTGTAGATGACAGTAAGACCCAGTCAGAGTTGTTTTTAACCAGTCAGGTGTTTTTGAAGCAGAAACCTGATAAATCTGTGGCACAGGATTTACTTTTAAACAATTTTCACCCAGAATTAATGCTTTTAATGCTTTGAATTAAATGATACAGAAATACCGAAATTGTGTATTCTTGCAAAAATGCATGTTAAAAATGACAGTTTTTTGCTGTGTAGCTGATCATGTCAGGTGCCTTACGGGTCGTGCGAGAAGTCTCTCTCTCTGTCCATGTCTCGCGAGCGGAGCTGGAGGAGAGAGGGCATCGGAGGGGGAGGAGGGGGCACGGGAGATGGCGAGAGCTCCCGGTGGGCGGCACCGTCTGGCGCGTCTGAGGTATTTCTAGAGAGAGGCCGGTAGGTGTGTGTTTGAGGGGGCGGGTGGGCATGCACAGGAGGGTAATTTTCTAAAAAAAAAACAAAAAAAAAAACACAAATATCAGAGTAATATACCAACAAATGTACAGTTGCAATACAATATGAATAAATAAACATGATTATACACTAACATCTAAAAGTTTGCGGTTGGTAGTTTTTCATAGTTTTAAACTGTTTATCAAGGCTGCATTTATATCATAGTAAAAACGGTATTTGTGAAATGCTGCATTTATAGCAAAAAAACAGTAAAAACAGTAATTGTGAAATATTAGATGAGCAGGTTTTTAAAATAACACTATAAGGAATCTTTTGTAACATTAACATTTGTTAGATTAAGCAGATATGAAAATAAACATCAGATATTTTTCACAGAACTTACCACTGTTTATGACAGCGTATGTTGCATTATATGTGTCTGCATAGTCATCATCTGGTGAAAACAAAATGAAACCGAAATAGAATCAAACACACTGTGTGTTTAGGACTCATCTGAAATGAATACTACAGAATAAGTTCTGTCTCCTCCTACTCACTCACCTGCTTTATGAACCATGTGGATCTGTTTGAACATGGTCTTGTACCAGTCCTTGGGTCTGTCCACAGTCTAAATAGAAGCACGCACACACACACACACACACACACACACACACACACACACACACACACACACAAGTTGCCTTGTCAGTTTGCTGGTTAAGCGCACAAACAGCTAACATCATTTGTCATTACCTGACAACCAACAAAACCACTAGAGCACAGAGTGAGAGAGACAGACAGGGAGTATCATAGTAACCTTCCTGGAAAGAGCCAGGAATGTTCTCTTCTTCTCACTAACACTAACACATTCACAGCCTGCGCTGCTGAGAGCTCAGAAGCATTCCTCTAACCACAATAAGAGGATCAAATGTCAAACCATCTTAAACACAAATTAAGAACAAATGTCCTCAAAACAGATCATTAACAGCTGATCTGCTGTTTTAAACTGACCAGTGACGATGAAGAGATTGTTTAAAAACATTTAGAAAGAAAGAAAGAACGCCCGGCTGTGTGTTGACAGAGCAACAGGTAATAAAACAAAGTGTAAATCTCAGTTTTTGTATTAACCATTCACAAGCAAGATAAGAAGCAGAACAACTGTCATTATTTTTTGGTTTCTATTTCTGTGTCTTCATGTATTACTCCCAATCGCATTGGTTCAAAAACATGCTAGTGCATTTATATAAACAGTTCAATACATGGAATTAATCTTGAGTAACTTTTAATCACACAATCACTGCAACAGACAGCTCTCAGATGAATCAGAGTTTTGAAAAATTATTCACTTTTAAAAAACAGTCCTTTACTGCAACATACATGAAGTAAGTAACTTGCAGATTAGCAGTCAGGGGATACAGTGAAATGAAAATTCTTGAACAAGGCCGAACTAAATTAAGCACAGAAGACCAAATACTGAACACAGGTTTTAAATAAAATAGGCAAACATTATTGTTAAAAATATTTACTTAACACTAAACATTCTTAAAAATATACATATAACTGTACAAGCAAAGCACAATTTAACTTAAAATAAAAAAAGTTAGAAAAACAATTTTTGGCCATTTTTGAAACCCCTCCTTGAATCAGGCATGTATTTTTTTTACTGTACAAATAAATGCAGTCTTACTGAGCAATAGATAATTCTTTAAAAACATTTAAAAATATCCAAATCTGACCACTATGTGTGAGTGTTATAATAAATGTATTAATAGAGCTTTTGCAATTATTATTATTATCATCATATTGTCTTACTTGCCTTATTTTAATTTAAAAAATGCATGGAAATGTTACCTAGCAGCAGATTTGGACTTGAACCCTCACTAACAAGCAGATACAAATAACAAATAAACCAAGAAACTACACAGGATTTACTTTGTAATAATTTTAACTCCAAATTTCACTCCAAAATAAAAATCTAAAATAATAACAACAACAACAACAAGTACACATTAAACTGTTAAAATTAAATTTTCACTTGTAAAATGTAATTCAATAAGCTTTATTTTATTAAAGAATAAGGACAATTAGTGTAGTTCTTTATAATTTGCCAGTTCCCTTAATGTCTTTAATATCACTCACCGTTCGTATGGCGATGGGAATGCCTGACTCATCCACTGGTCCAATCCCTTCGTAATGGGGTGCTTTAATGATGGACACCTTCTTCTCTTCTTCTGAGAAACGAGCGATGGGCACAGAGCTACCGACCACTGTCTGACCAGAGACAACAGTCTCTCGCTTCACCGTCTCTGAACCCTCTGAGTGAGAGAGAGACAGAGAGAGAGAGAGAGAGAGAGAGAGAGAAAGAAAGGTTAGAGAGATATAAAAAAGGCAAAAAAATATTTTTCCCTTTAAAATTGTCAAATTGTTATCAAAGTGAAGGAAGACAACCTAGCATCAATCTCTCCCTCTCTGTCACTCTACATCACACCCACACACACACATCATTGATTGCTGTGCTGCTATTGGCTCTTCATTAGACTGCTGCCATAGATACAGTCACACTGCAGGACTCAAAATGTGTTACTGTCAGTACTTCATTGGATGCTAATATTAATGAGGAAGGCAATTAATTGGCCTTCCATGTGAATGTGACACTAAGAAATCAAATACTGCCTATGACGAAAGCAATTTATAATGTTTCCCAAAATTTGTATCAGATGGCATAATCATGGCACAGTGCCAGGCCTGAAAAAGATATATGGTGACAGAAGTCTGAGCTGGACAGTCATAGTCAAGTCTAATCTAATAGAGCAAGAACACTGACATGGCACAAACTCTCACCCTGACTAAGCCCCCTGAACTATGAAATATGTATGACACAGCATAAATGAGACAGCTACTTTTATTCCTTCACATCTATGCAGGTTTACACTAGCAAAAAGGCAATGACATGAGGAAACACTACAGCAAACTATACGTCAGCATCTTTTCTTTAAACTACTACAACAATTGTACGAATTTGCCTTCCTAAGCAAATTCCCCCTAAAGTGTCAGAGCTTTGCCTCTCCTCAGTTTCCCTCTGTTCAGTTATTGATTGCTCCGGTCTGGCCTAATGGATGCAAATGCATCATATCCTGAGGACCGGACTGCACCGTTAACTGCCAATGCACAGGCATCCACTAACAAGAATTGTGCATTACAAAGCCATTATTTTAGAGAGCCCAAACTAGGACTCAATCAATAGAAGGACAACTGAGGAAGGTGTTTATTCAGAAAACATTTGATGTGTCCAAATATGCTGATTCCATACTATTTAGCGTGCAGAAAAACAGTACAAAGAGTATGTTTAAACTAATTGTATTCTACAAAAAACATGAAAGTAGCTGGATGACCTACTACTGTACCTCTGTGAAGATTTTGAAGTGCCTTGGACACTTACTATCCCATAATTTTCAAACAAAAAGTAGTGTCTACTAGGCTATTTTGATATAGATTTTGCCTGATGCAGTTAATTTCTCTTTTTATGTCCACATCACATAAAAACTAGTTGTATATGTGGTTCAGGGACTTGAATAAGCACATTTTGGCTTCTAGTCAGAGCTCAGCTTTGCAATGCTAGCCAGAGGTCTGTGTGGGATTTCCTCTCACCTGAACTACGACCCTGCTGGATCTTTACCAGGCCTGGGCTGAGGGTCGGAGGTGGAGGTGGGTATACAGGCGGAGAGAAAGGCCTCTGAGATTGAGAGCTTCCATTCACTGCCATCTGACCCTGGAAAACATAAAAAAAAAACTGTTTACAAGAGATGTAATTGAGTAATATGTAAAGTCACATTAGGTTAAACAAGTATGAGTGGATGACAGCTATGGGACAATAAGAAGTTAGAAGAATAAGAAATGTAAGACACGAGAGCACACATCGAAAGATACTGTACAACAAATGTATGTGAGAAATGTCATTACTGAGGAAAAAGACAAAGGTTGTGATCAGATGTTGGTGCTTCGGTACTAACATAAGTGGAATGATGAAGGACGAATGAAGATGTAGCTGATAAACTGTTAGACTACATGACAACATACACACTTTGAAAGAACCTTTAGTGGATAATGAGTGCAGGAAAATCTATTTAAGAAAAAGTGTTAACACTGGAATATGGTACCATCATACATTCATATTCCAAAGAGGTCTTCAGTCAACAGCAGGAATATAAAATGCAAATGTTAATCTCAAACAAACTTTGCGAAAGGTCACATAGAAAATCACAGGCCATCATAAGAACCCTAAAGTCAACATGAAATTAAAATCATCTTTCTTCACACCTAGACTTCATACACATACCTAACTTTTTATTAATATATAGTATGAACTATTATATACACATTATAATTTAAATGTTTGTGGTTAGTACGATTCGATTAATTAATTAATTAATTTATTTTTTTAGCATTTATTTTTTTAAATAAGACATGTTTTTTTTTTATTTAGACTGTAATTTATACATTAGACTGATCAAAAAGTGACAGCAATGATTGTTCATATTGTTAAAAATGTTTCTATTGATGTTTCTATTAATCAAAGCATTTTTTGATGTCCACAAAAAAAAATTAAGCAGCATGACTGTTTTCAACATCGCTATTTATCACCATATCAACATATTAGAATATAATAATGGACATCAAAGACTGGAGTAAAGGCTGCTAAAAATGAGCATTGACATCACAGGAATTAATTTCATTATTTAAAATATATTAAATTGTATTTTGCACAAAAACTGTATTTGAAAAAAAAACCCCACCAACAGTCTTACTTGCTCAAAACTTCAGAAGAGCAGCGCACTTTGTATTATTAAACATTACAGCAGCAATCGCAAATGATTCTATTTTTAGCATTATAAGGTTGGCAGTTGTATAGGTTGATATCGGTTGATATACATATAATTAGTGCTCTGCAACGTTTAATCGCATCATTAATTTTATGAACATAATATATGTGTGTGTACTGTGTATATTTACTATGTATATATAAAGTCACACACATACAGTATTTGTTTAGAACATATTTACATATATTTACATATATACACACAATAAATATACAAAACGTTTTAATGATGTGATTAATCATTGCCCAGCACTAATGTACTACATTTCTTTTCTGCACCATTATCTCTCTTTTCCGATACAGCTTTCAATATTGTTTTACTTTAAGGCATGTCACAGCATGTTGACTTGGGAAACAACATACACAACACACAATGAAATACTGCATACGTAAAACAGAGTGGAAATCCAGCATAAAACAAAGACAAAGCAGCGAGCTGCTGCAAGCTGACACATTCGAGCATGTGACTCAAAGTTAGACATTCAACAGCGCTGAAAGACGAGTGAGGACAAACAAACACGAGTTGATTCAAAACAAACGTGTGCCAGTTGAGCGTGATAGTTACGTTAGTGCCCGTGGCAGCTGACGGGGCGATAGGAAGCTCGTCAGGGGCGTTGGAGGCGTGGCTGAGTGTGGGGGATGGGGTGGGTGTGGCCGCGGGGAAGGAGTCCATGCCGCAGATCTGCAGCTCCTCCAGCCCAGCTGTGGATGATGAATAATGACTCAGCGCTGACACGGTTACTGGTGACGGGGCAGGTGAGGCCGACATTAGCCCGGAACGTTCCAGAGGGGTGTAGGGTGTCGGCGAGAGGGCTTTGGGCATTAGCCCTGACAGGAAGTCAGGGGAATCCTGACTGGCTCGGCTATATGGTGACCGGCGAGCTGAAGGGTCTGGGGAGGGCGGTCCAGAAGAGAACGGCCCGGTGCTCCCTCTTACAGGGGAAAACTCACGCTGATGGAGGAGGGTGGGAGGGAATAAAAGGAGGGAAGACAAGAATCGAAAGTGAACATAAAGCAAAGCCGGTGAGCAAGAAGTGACATACGGGCACAGGCGGACTGAACCATGTTGAGTGAAGAGGAACAAGTGAATCTGTGGGAAGGAATAAAAGGCTGCTGGAAAAATAAATAAAATTAAAATATATAGTAATTAGCAGTAAACACACATTCTTTCATCAAGCTTTCTGTGTTCGTTCACTCCATTCCATCAGATGAAGATGAATGAGTGCTAAATGGGTTACACTTGGTAAGTATGAGAGAGAGTGATACCAATAAAAAGTTTGGAATAGTTAATATTTCACAAAGGCTGCATTTGTTTGATGAGAAATACAGTAAAATTAAGAAATACTATATAATTACTTCATCATTCATCATTTTTTTAAAAATCATTCATATAATATGGTAATTTAGTGATTAAGAAACACTTCTTTATTACCAGCTGTGAAAACCATGTTGCTTATTTTTTTGGAAACTGTGATGCACTACTATTCTAAAGTTTGAGGTAAGTAAGATTAAAAATTATCATTTAAAAATGTAAAATGTAATAAATTATAAACTTCACAATATGCAAAGATTTCTATTCCAAATTAATTATGTTCATTTGAATTTTCTATTTAAAAAATATCCCCAATTTTAAGCAGTGAGTACAGTGTTTTAAACTGATAACATTAAGAACAATTATTAATGCCTGAAACCAATCATAACTGATAAAGAACTAAGCAAGAAATCAGGGTATTAGAATAATTCCTGAAAGATCGTGGAACATTGCAGACTGGGGATATGGCTGCTGAAAATGTAGATTTGTCATATATTTTGTCAGTAATATATTAAAAAAGAAAGCAGTTTTAAATGGTAGTTATTACAATATTGCTGCTTCTACTGTATTTTTAATCAAATAAATGCAGACTTGGTTAAAAACATTTAAATTACTCCAAACTTTTGACCAGTACTGTAAAGTCGTATATTATTACTGTAAATAAATGACAGTAATACCACCAAACTGCTTGCTGGTCTTGGTGGTACAACAGGGGCTCGTGTGGGGTCAGCGGGGTCCACTGCATTTCTCCTGGATTTAGTCTCAAGCCCTGACTGGGTCTCTGCTTGAGGTTCTGGACTGCGAGGAGCTAACTGGATGGAGAGAGAAGCTACGTGTGTTTCAGAAGTAGCAGTGGGGTCTTGGGGTGGGGAAGCGGATGTACGTTTAGGCTTAGTTTTAGACTTAGGGTCAGTTTTAATCATGTCCATCTTGTTAGGTGGTGCATTTAGTTGGTCCCTTATGAATTTTGAAGATGACAATTTGTTCCCCAGAACCCGAGTGATAAAACTGTTAGCATTAGCTTGTTGGGACAAGGGGGGCTCCTCGAGGGGGGCTCCAGAGGTGCTAGTGGAGGTCTGGGTGGTCTTAGAATATGAGTAAGAGGAGGTGGCACTAGATTGGATGGTGTAAGAGCCTGAGGAAATGACATCATTACTCTGTGGGGGAGACAGGGATGCGTCTGAAAGCATTGCAAGGGAACTGTAAGATGGGGGGTTAGGGGTCATGTGATAGCTCTCTCTCCGAGGGGGCGGCAAGGGGACCTGATAGAGAAAAGGTCAATTCAAATATGTAAAGACAGTTTAAATAAAGCATTTTTTTTTTCTCAGAGAAATTTTAATTCGACTGCTTTAGGGGTCAAGAAATTTACACTTGATATGAAACCTCTAGAAAGACATTATCATATTGGAAAAAGACCAGTACCAACATTAATCCAAACAGTTGTGAAGCAAAATAGTTTCAAAGTAGCGCAAAATATGAAAGAAGAGGATTGTTGGTGTGAAAAGAATATTAAGAGAGTGCAAAATCTAACAGCAGTATGATCAAGAAGCAGGAATGCATTAATAGCTTATTTAAAGAAGATATGAATGAATGTGTACCGGTGTGGGAGATTTCTTGTCCTGTAGGTTGGGTTTAACGCTGCGGAAGCCTTTAGCAGTCAAGGACGAGCTGCTGGCATCTCCATTCCTCAACCCCTCAGACACACTGCGTGAACGCCAGGCATCTACACACAAAAATAAATAAATAATCACCCCCACACACACACACACACACACACACACACACACACACACACACACACACACACACACACATACATACACAATGGGACAGTCAGAAAGCCATTAGGATTTCATCTACAATATCTTAAATTGTGTTCTGAAAACAAACAAAGCTTTTACAGGTTTGGACAACTTGGGGGTAAGTGATTAATTACAAAATTTTAATTTTGGGGTAGATACCTTTAAGTGCCCAAATAAACTTCATGTATCCACTGTATAGTGCATATAAACATTTATATAAACGCAAAAATGAAGACAGACACACATAAACACCCAACACAGCATAAACACTTGCCTGAATCTGATGACTGGGAATCACTACCTGTGGAAAATAAAGATGCATTAAAATAAACAAAAAAATGCATGATAATTCCATGATAACAAAAAAGACACAAAACATGCAGAAAAGTCATAGCCAGCTAAAGTAAAGAAGAACATGGGTCAGGTTCAGTACTCCTATACCCTGCCAATATAAGCTGTTTTTGTGTTTTCTTTAGTTATGTCTTATCTAGCTCATTACACTATGTGAGATGGTCCTTCAGTTGGTGCATGATGGCCACAATATGAGAATGAAAAGAGAGATGCACAGTTACAGAGAACAAGAAGATTAGAGAGCAGAAGCTGCTATAGAAGGCAGAGAAAAAGAGAGACCGCTAGTAAGAGCACACAAAGTTTAAAACACCTACTATTGTCTTAATAATGATTAAAACTACAAGATTGTAAGAACACAAATTTAAAAAACTAATATTATCCAACAATTCCGGTCTTTCATATTGCAAAATATGCGTGATCAGACACTGTCTTAACGATTGCAGGATTGTGCGATCTGTTACAAGCAAAAGTGAAGAGCAAGGTCTCCATTTAAACTGACAACTGCTGTATTTCTTCAAACCAGCCTGGTGCCTCAAACAATTCAGCATTAAAAGAGTACAACTGTGCATCTGTGAACGGATGCTTGACTGCCTGTCTGTGGCCAGCAGCTTTTTTCGAAAATTAAAGACGTGTTGTCATATCTCTGGCAGGTCTTGACAGCATGTCACTTTTTCAGCAGACTCACTCAAGCGGCAGAATATGCCTGGATCCTTGTAACTATTAGCACAGAAAAATAGCATCTAGTATTTTCTTTTTACATTAAATCTAATTGAGTGTGTTTTTTAGGGTAACGGTTTTATTTATTTAATTAAAACCTGAACAGTCTCTACAGAATTTAACGCAATATTCAATATTGCTGAGCATTATTTACTAATATTTTTACTAGTATATTATTGCGCCAAAAGATCTTAATTAATTGATTAGAAAGTTCAATCAAATTAACTTTAATCTTGAATAATAATTCTACATTACTGCAGTTATATATGAGTTAAAACATGTTAATACTGTAATTTGATAGACTTAATTTAAAGATGTTAAACATTTGCAGATGTGAAACATTCACGTAAATATGCGTGATAACATATTAAAGAGCCTTTTAAAATTATTCCTTGCAAATTTTTACATAGATTATAGACAACATAGTATATGTTGCCTCTGCTCTCATCTCCTAAGATCTGAGGAGATTAAAAAAACGAAAATCTAGACTAACGTTACAAGAGAAATATGGAACACAACAGATGTAGTGAACACATGTAAAACAAGCACACATAACACAAATAGAACACTATTTAAATAACTAAGGCAGATGAAACAAAGGTAAGCAAAAGGTGATAAAACATTCGAAAAAGTCTATCTTCGACAGCCCTGCTCCAGCACTGATACCTGCAGCAGTGTACAGGTTGGGTGAGCTCTGGACCCTCTTCACAGGCCAGAAAGTGAGCGACAGGGATGCTCTTTTATGAGCACGTCCTCCGCTATCTGGAGTATGTTTGTTTGCACACGCACACGCAGAAGCACACATGCAAAACAAACAGAAAGCAAAGCACATGCATTGTCAATGCAACATTATTGCACCAAAGATAATGCGAACATAATAATAAATTAAAAATGTTATTAAATGACGATTGCTTATCGTTCAAAAGTTTGTGGTTGGTTAGATTTATGTATTTAATTTATTTAAGCAAGGATCCGTTAAAAATTTCTGACGTGACTGTAAAGAATTTTAAGATATTTTAATTGATAGGAATAAGTTGCATTTTAAAATATATCAAAACAAACAACAGTTCATTTTAATTGTAATTAAATGAACTTTTTACCGGATGTTTGATCAAATAGATATAATTGTTGAATATAAGAGACTTCTTTAAAAACGATTATAATCTTACTAACCCTAAACTTTTGAAACAATATTGTGTTATAGCATTAAAGGTCAGTCTTCCTTTACAGAAAAACACACAACTTGTACAGCATTCTGTTAAAGATGAGAAAAAACTAAGACATTGGTCCAAACCAGGCATGCCTGATTTTGGATCAATAATATTATTTTTCAAAATGAGAAAGAGCACGAGCAGAACAGAGATTACTGCATGGATCATTATGCCATATCCCACAATGCAATGCATTCAGTCAGACCTTTCATTGAGAACTAAATGACACTAAACGTTACGATGCTTACACAAAATATTTAATTTAACACACAATAACTGTTTTGTTGCACGAGTGGCTAAAAATAACAAATAGTATTTTAATAATGGACTTACCTGTATTCATGATGAAGATCTCCACTGATCTGTGTTCTGAAGGACACTTTTACCTGCAAAACACATCAAGCGATTCTTAATAATCCCAAAATCAATTCATTTTCAGCTACATACAGTAAACAGATGCTTAAAGTATATTTTATGTATTATAAAATGTATTAAAGTATATAAGCTAATCTATTAGCATGCACTGTCTTGTTGTTTAATGCCCAATACCACATGCTAAAGTGCCTAAACTGTTTAGTGACCGTGTATTTTTATCTAGCAGTTCTATGACTAGCACAGGTTATATTTATTCAGAGTGACAGATATAGAGGATATTCTGTTTAAAACATGTTTGTTGTGTATCAAATGGAGACACAGACCTTAATATGGATAAACTGTGGCGTCAGTGTATGTGTGTGTCTAGTATGTAGTAATACTCTGAGCGACACCAGACAGTCTGGACACCAGGAATACACTCGATGTGCCTGCGATGTGTTAATTTTACAGTGCTCTACACACATATCTCACTCTCTCTCTCTCTCTCTATCTCTCGTCACTATCAGTATTTGCAAACATAAAGCACGAGGTGTGGAATGTGTGTGCTGAATCCCATCATAGCATTTGTATCTGTCTCATATGAATACTAAATAATGTTTCCCAATAGACATGTTAACAAGATAAGGGATAGAATTTATGTCGAGGTAAATGTTATGATGACGTTGCTCCACTTCTGAATAGCAACAGTTGAGGATTTCCGAACACACTTCTTACAATATCTGATAACGTGCTGCTCATGTTCACTAAGACTAATGGGGAGCAGACATAATGGATTAGAGAGAGAGAGAGAGAGAGAGAGAGAGAGAGAGAGAGAGAGAGAGAGAGAGAGAGAGAGAGAGAGAGAGAGAGAGAGAGAGAGAGAGAGAGAGAGAGAGAGAGCATTTAGACATAAAAATAAGATCCAGTTGTCAGATATCCCTTTGCCACTGACAGATTTATTACTTGCCAGGAGAAATGTTCTACACTTAGGGAGTGAAAATGTTGTTAACACCATTTGAATCTCTGTAACCTAAGCTATGGCTCCATTGTGTGACCCGGAATTCCATAGTAAAGTCAGTTAACTTTTTAACCTGCCACATTAAAATGAAATTTATCATAAAGTCTTGGTTAGATGTAGCTGACACCAATAAGATCATAGATTGCCTAAAGCACTACTCAATACAATTTATTAAGTTGCTGTGTACGTTTCAAACGCTTCATATTCCTTTAAACTAATGCAGAAAGTAGAAGAGCACTCTAGAAGTATTTCCATAACATGCTGTGTGACCCAGCTAATGCCATGAAGGTTCTTCCCTAACTCGGTGGGCCCAGAATAAAGACACTACAAGCACTAATAATAGTCTGTAGCATCTTTAAAAAGAATTAGTCTCTGGGTCATCAAGAAATGGAAGCAAAACACAGACTATTTAAGGATCACTATATTGCTCACAATTGCATTAATATTTATCATGCAAACTACAATATAAATGACAAAAAAAAAATAGAAAAAAAATGTTTTGACCAAAGATGGCGCTAAGTTATTTAAGTGTGCTGTATTTATCTCAATGTTATTTGTAATTTTTATTTTTATGTTTTTTTGATAACGATAATTAAGCCATATTTTGCATTGTGTGACACAAAAAACAGACAACAATCTATCTAAAATATTAAATGAATTCATTTGAGATCACACTGGTGTTCAGGAAAACACTGTGTGATATTACAAAGTCTTGACATCTTAGGGCCTGATTGGACACCTTTGTGGACTGTAGGTTTTACACTCCTGTTCTAGATAAAAACTTAGAAAAGTAATTCAAATTTACTTATGAACAAACAATAAATCAACTGACAGCCACGTTACACTTACCAATACCATTCACTTTCCTTATTGTCCTACTCCTCCCCATCATCCACTCGGTTTCATTGTGGTATGTGTGACTCTAACCTTTTTACAATCCAATTCCCGACGGGTAAAATGAAGTCCTGTCCATCCGACCTCAAAATGTTATATTCTAATCTGCAGCTGCAGCTTTGAGCACCTGATTAGTTACTGGCAATATTAGTGCAAAGCCCTCTGGGTGCACTTGAGTGTGACAAACATTCAATGCCATCTGCAGCTCGTGTTAACAGGCAATTAAGCTGGCATTTCCGTTATGTAATGGACTAGCTGCCACGGCTATACACTTTGGTATGAATACTGTAATTCTCCATTGTTTGACAAGGCTCAGCTGGAAGATATTTGTGTTTTGAGATATTCAGTTTTTGGCACAAATGGCCAAATGCGGCTCAGCACAGATTTTGTCAGTAGCTTTGAGTATTTGCTTGCAGTTTTCATGAAGGACTTACACACTAACAAAGTTGTTCTTGCATACATTTTGGCTTTCGCACTTCATTGTGATTGTTAATTGAGACATTTTTAACCAGGGGTTGGTGGTAACACACTCATTTGTGGTCTCTTAAATTCTCTTTTCCACACACACACTCACACTGCCTATGGAATGTGGGAACTATAGATCAGCACACAATGACAGGACAGTACATGGATAGAGTTTCAATGGGCAGACCAGAGTCACAGCAGCTGTATGATGTTCTTTTTAAAAGAAGTCTCCTATATGCTCACCAAGGCTGCATATATTGGGGAAAAAATCTATACATTGTGAAATATTGTATCAGTATACACTCTTCGTGTGACACAATATTTTAGACAACATTATGATATGCTAATTTGGTGCTTAGAAAAAAATATATTTTTTGTGGAAATCATGATATATTAGTTTTCAGCTATCTTGGATTAATACCTTTAGTAACATTAGAAATGTCAGAATGAGTCTCCGAAAAAGGTATTTTTACTTATAGACCATAAACTTGAGAACAATAGTGTACGTTCATACGCTGTGCGTTTCTGAAGTGTTACATAAAAACGTTGTGAAGACCGTGTGATCACATTAGACAAGTTCTCTAGGGATCTTTCTTATTTTGTGAAGGAGTAAAATACGGGAAGCAATACTAGAGAAATATGAGATGGAGGAGGAAATGCAATCTCGAATTGTGAAATCCATCATAAAGTTCTTGCATGCTTCTCAAGTTTGTGATCATGAATATAGTGTGTCTGCAGGAAACTGATCTGACAGCTGATTCAGAGGAGCTGATCCATGAGAACATCAATATATTTTACATCTGACAGCCCTACATATATTTTTGATATTTATACAGCTATAGGCATCCATCAACTTCTCCAGTAAAGTGATAGTTTCCTAGAATTTAATCAATGTTGTTTTGTATTTTTTCATGTAAAACAGCTGAAATAATCTTTCATTTCGAATAAATTTTTCCATTAACCCTGTAGCTATTATTTAAGAGTATTTGGCAGCATTTGTAAATATTTCTAAGCACCTATTAAAGCCTTGTAATTGTTAGCATAAACAGCTTCAGGACTGTTATGTACTTCATCAAACATGGCCTCTATTGATGATCTTTTCCTGAGAGGTACAGTAAAGAATGATTGTTAATAAGCAGTGACACTTAATCATCTTCCTATGACAGAACCGGTGGCAGAAAGCATGTCTCTGTAATAAGGTCATTTTTTTTGCTATATATATATATATATAACAGACGTCGGGTAAATGTAGAACGGTGATACTTTACGAATCTGCTGTGTGTATGTGTGAGTGAATGTGCGTTTGTCTTGAAAGCATAAATAAAATCCCTTCGAATAGGCCCCTATTGCCGCCAAAGAATATGATTCAGAATATTTTTAAACCACCGTGACAGATTTAAAGGGGGCCAGAGAATTCAAGTCAGCTAAATAAATCAACTCTACATAGCTTGATGATAGAATCTGCAAAACAGGGGAGGACAACATCAAGCTTGAGCTGGAACAACAAAATGAATGGTGATGTTTAGCCTGATTAGCTATTCCATCTAAAGCTAGTGGGAGTGAGAGGAGGAAGCTTTAAGAGGTTGTTTTGCTGTTTGTGCCATTAGAGAGATGTGGAGGCTGTGTGGGTTTCTAAAGTTATACGAAAGTTGTCATTAGTGTTCTATTGGATGCCCAAACGAATTTGTGTGTGTGTCTAAAAGTTTGGTGTAGATCTTTTATGCTCCTCCCTGCCCAAACCACAGACTCTCTGCTTCCCTCTGTCAGAGACGGTGATTCATTAGCGGCTTCATCCGTAACGCCACAAACCACATTCCACTTCCTATTAGTGCAGTGAAGCGTCTGGCACAGTACACAGCGAGTAAACTAGACTCATGTTTTGAAATAAACCAGTTCTTTTAACTGATTTTATACAATGCTAAATGCTAATAATATAATGCTAAATGCTACAGGAAACAAGAACGGCATGCGAATGTGGTGAGAAGTTGACTAGAAAGTCTATCCTCTAAAGATTTTATACAATTTTGATGTTTTTAAGTGCCTCATGAATCACTTATTGTTAATATTTTGGGTCAGTACTGCCCTACTGCTGACTTCACCATATTTGTTTCACTCCACACTTGACTGAAATCAAGTCAAATAATAATGTTAGACCAACATAATTTTGGAAAGTAGTCCTGCTGACAGTGCTCCGGTACTGCAGAGTGATTTATTATTTGTTTTCATTTTTTTAAAAGGACAATGTGGTTTACGGTAGAATGCAGTAGATTATATTTACTGTATCATGTGGTTAAGTGTATGACACAGGCCAGAATAGTTACATGAGGAACTCAGAGAGCAATAATGCTATGAAATAAAGCAGAGCTCCATCAGTCAAAGTTAATTCAGTTCTGTGCTGCCTTGTATTATTTTAACCGATAGGATTGGAACATGATTTAGATTCCTGCTACTGTGACAGACATAGAAAATCCTACTCTGGTGAAAGCCACAGCCACAAACAGATTTTGCATACAGAAATAAACCATTATAAAACATATGACAGTGTGCCCATGTGTTATACTCATATTCTCAAAGAATCACGGGAAACCACACAGACACACACACACACACACACACACACACACACACACACACACACACACACGCTGACATAACAAAACCAATAATAACACAAAAATATCCATGCATTTATTGCAAAAGAGAATTATAATGTGTATATCTATCTATCTATCTATATATACACACAAGACAAAAATACTGATGAATAAATGACCTTTTTCAATGCAGTGCATGTAAAGAGAAGACACTTTTTCTTTAAGGGGAAAGGTCACAGCATATCAGGGCCACCATGGCGGGCACACTTACAGACTGTCACCACTTAAGATTGTGTGTGTGTGTGTGTGTGTGTGTGTGTGCATGCATGCCCTGATGCCCCTATTTAAAGCAGTCCAAGAAAAGAGCAATAGATAAACTGCCAGACTTACCTATCTCTACAGTTCCTCTGTTCGATAAGTCAGGAACACTCAGCTATTCCTGAAAGAACTCCTGAATTACATTACATTTGTTTTTACATTCACAAGTACATTTTTGGTGGTGACCAACCAAACACAAACCACTCAAATGCAAATTCAGTTCAACACTGAGCATAGTAACCGTATATCCTTCATTCAGAATTTCAAGTCAGAACATAAATCTGAACACAGACACAGCAAGACAGGAGTCCAAATAAGGAAGAATCCGTTTTGTTTTTTCTCAAAACAAGCTTCAGAAACAGTGCCAAGATATTTGCTTAGTACATTTTTGTAGAATATTTGTCGAAGCCTCATACCTTAAAAAAAAAAAAACATTTTATCCGGAGTTGCAAAAAGGACTTTAATAGGCTCTGGGTGGTTAAATACCAGCTGCTACTGGGTCCAGATTGCTCTCTTGGTTTCCTTACTGACCACAGATATTCTAGTTAACTGCAACCAGGCACTCCTGTTTCCCTGGAGCTTTAACCTTATGATCTCCAAAACAACACACGACCATAAAGGCTAATGAAACAATGCTGGTCCAAAAAATAGTTTTTTGATAAACTCAGTACAAAATAATAATCTACATCATCAAAAACATTCTTTATTCGTGTTGCTAAATGAAATAAGAATAGAAAAGCCACACAAAGTTTGATTTACTTTTTATTATATTACTGCAAATAAGTTACTATTAGTTTATTTCTTTGTCGGAACAGATTTGGTGATACAGTATGTAGCATTACATCATTTGTAACTGAATGCGGTAAATGGGTGCCATCAAAATGAGTGTGTCAAGGAGATGCTTCTGGTCAAACAGTGCTTGATATGTGCAGACAGTCATGGGCAAAAAATATTGTAATTCTTGGTAAAAAAAAAAAACTTAGATTGAGGACTTGCATGTTGGCCACAAACAACAGTTTGAGGTTTTTTTGTAAAATTTTAAAATTGATTTCATTCTGATGGCACCCAATCAATGCAGAGAATCCATCGGTGAGCAAGTAATATAATGCTACATTTTCCAAATCTGTTCTGAGGAAGAAACAAACTGCTCTACGCCTTGGATGTACATCTTGAATCTTTGAAGCCACTGAATTAAAGAGCAAGACTTTAGAAGCAACTGCACTGTAGGGTATTTTTATTATGTAACGTAGCATCCCCACAGAGCCTGTAGAAACTGATGACATATTCATCATGATAACCTGTTACTCCTCGTAAAGCCAACAAAATATTCATGCCCAGGGAAAGAAGTGATGATCTGAGGAAAGGGAAATTACAGAGCTGGGGGGGACAACAAAAGCATGTCAGACAGGCAAATAGGAGACAAGTGATAGCCTTGAGCTATGAAATATAAAATTTGGTGAAATGAAAAATTTGAATAATTGTATTATGCAATAATAGAAAAAAAATAATATGCTTCAGCGGAGTACGAAGAGGCTGAAAACAGGGATTGAGACGGGACAGTGATTAAACAACAGAAACCACAAGGACAGAGAAATGAGAAATTCTGTGAGGGCCTGTGGCATGCGGTATTACGTAAGATGAATGAGTTCCTTCAGGGCAGGATATTAACAAAGAGCGGTTCCTCACACACATACACACCACAGCGAAAACTTCATTAGGACTCGGTGCTAATTGGACTAATTGCTGTGGTTTGTGTGCACCATAAAAGACAGTAAACGTTTGGCTCATTACAGGAACATGAACAATGTTTCTTTTATTCGCACACACTAAATAGACGTAAACACTACACAGACTCACGCAAATGTGCAGACCGTTGCAAAAATTCATTTTAAGATATCCAGCAGTAAATCAAAATCGTCACATATATGAAGCACATCATGATTGTCAGTTTATAATAAATAGCGTTTAATCAGAAAAATCTCACGCAACGCAGTGTTTCCGGTTTGGCAAAACAACACAAGGGTGCAAAATTTTCATAGCTACGTTAGTCTCCTCATCTTATGTAAAAACTCTCTTTAGAAGCTTACTTCAGATGGGAAAGTCCTAAAAGTCGCAGCACAGACCACTTCACACTTAACTTCAATCATAGGAATAGGGTAGACAGAGGAAGCTAGAACAGAATCACCTGCAATCCATCCATCATACTTCAGTCTGTGAATAACGTCACCCATCCACTCCAGTACAAATTCCACTGATACGATGAATCTAAATATAAAGCCTTACGCTGCCACGAAAAGCATGCTCGGTCATCTACAAAAATACATTTCTACAAGTGTCTGAAGGGCATACTTTCGATTCATGTGATAACACTTAAGTATCGTTCAAATGTTTAATGCCTTTAAACGTTTCTGAAAGTACCTTATGCCAAACATACAGCAAAAAGTGACTTTGTGAAATATTATTCGAAATAACCGTTTTCTACTTTAACATGCTGATTTAGTGATCAAGAAACATTGCTTTTTTTTGTGAAAATTATTATTTTATTTATTCTTTGATAAATTGACAGCTCAAAAGAATTTAATAATATTGTAAAAGCACATTTTCGGTTCATTATGTTTTGTCACTGTGTATAAAAAAGTATTAATCTGACTGATAACAAATAGTTTGTCTGCTAGGGTCAGCGTTTGAGTATTTGAGTCAGCAGTATTTATAATTAGTCAAACATAAAGCAATAGAATTCTATTGTTTGTTCCTATTTAGGCTATTTGTATTTGTGTATGTGTGTGCCTGCGTGCCCTGTTTGGCCGGGTTTACAAGTATTCCCAGACCAGTGAAACTCAAACTCACTGTTCCCTTTTTTGAGGCCTTTGTTGTGGTGAGAGCCAGTGAGCTTAAACAAATCACACACAAACAGAGGAATGAGGAAGAGAGGAAAAATACACATAAAGAGCTGTTACACACATCCTCTAACTCTCTCTTTCCAACTACTTTATCTCTAACACACAAACACAGAGAAAGTCAAATAACAATAGGTTACAATGAGTTACTCTCATCTGATTAAATTCAATGTCAGCGCTTCATGTTAAAAATGGCAGAGAATAATTCCACCTGTTACTGGGAGAGAACGAAATGTGGTATTAGATGTTGGGTGAAGATATTGGTATTGGTGTGTGTGTGTTATGAAATCAGAAATCTCACTTTCTATGTACTTTAGGGGTGATGAAGTCAAGGTTCCAGTTAGACACTGAGAGACTAACTAAAGATTCACACATACATGCACACAGAAATAAGGACAGCCAACAGCCTTCATTCTGTGTTATTAATAAACTATCAGAATAGTTTGGAAAATATTCTTACGTTATGTCCCACTTTATATTGGGTGGCTTAGGTTTAAAGGTGGGTTAAGGTGTAAGGGAGGGGTCAACTGTGTAATTATTAATGTATTTACAGAAATGTACGTATGTATCGAATGTATGCACACAATAAATTCATTGTATCAAATGATTTATTTAAATGTAAGTACACGGTTAATTTATTGAAGCAAGATCTAAATATCTATGAATCTGAGCAACTTCAGAGTGCAAACAAGTATAGTTTATCTCATAAAATAAAATAATTTTCACATACGGCAGTCCTTTAAAAAGATTTATTTAAAAAAGACTTTGTTGGGTTTTTTTGACATCTCTGGTCTAAACTGCAGGCTGACTTTTTGTGTTCTATTTCTAGGAATGCGTTGGGCTACAACCACAGCCTTGTTTTGACGCTGGCTTTATTCTGTCCTCTATGGAAAGTAAGAAAGAAAGAAAGAAAGAAAGAAAGAAAGTCCAGATGCACTTCAAATGTTACCTTAAAATTGTAATTTTTGTTACTTTGGGTGTTTTGGGTGAAAGGTAGTCATGTTCATTAATAACTTAATTGTGTGTAAATATAACAGTATTTAAAGTACTCTGAAACAATAATGACAATAGTGTGTTTTAATGTGTTTTTATCTTCTGTACTTTACAGTAGCACAGGCTGAACTGCTGCAATCCTCCCTTGGAGACTCACTGCAGCTTTTGCAGCAATATGACTTGCACTGTGCTGACCTACTCAGCAGTCACATCTATACGAGTGTACCTGCTCTTTAACTCTGACTTCAATGACTCAGTGAAATTAAAAAGATCATTTGTTTTTCAATATCCAAGCAAGTCAAACTCTAGAGAGCTCCTTGAGCTTAGCTAGGCATACCTTCTAACAGCACAGCATTACGGAAAATTCATCTGTTATTGATTTGGAACATGCTCTATACTACAGACGTTATAATAAAATTCTGTAAAGTATATTGTTAAGCTAACAACTTTTTTTTTGTTTGCCTCTAAACCATTAGGCGGTATTGTTAAGTCAACCTTTATTTATACAGCACTTTATACAAGACAGATTGTTTCAAAGCATCTTAAAACTGAATTAATTGTGCAAGCAACATTAAATAGTAGACAGTTTCAAAATCTGCTGCAAAGTAGATAAAGTAACTAACTAACAAAGTAACTGACTATTTAGCTCAAGTTCAAATCAATAACTCTGTTAAAATCGATTATGAAAAGAGTTCAGTTTAGCTATAAGCAACTCTACAGAAGACGAGTTAGTGTTCATTCAGTCCAGTTCAATGCACTGTCAAACGTCAATGCTGCAAAATTCATCAAATTTGTAATGAAGTAATAAAGCAGCTCTACTGAAGATACAATTATTGAAGTACTGCAGTATTACTGAATGTTATTTTAAAGTGTAGTAAACTGTAAACTGATATTTTTGAAACAAACAAGTGTATTTTAGATAATGGATAAAGGCACAATGGCAAAAAAAAGATGTTTTCTGCTGATAGCAGAAGTCATATATAAAAATGGCCCTGCCTACTCTTGTTTAAAAAGGTGAATATAAGCATAAAAATACATAGCACAAACAAATATTTGGCAAAATCATACATTTTAATTATGCTGATCTATTTTTTTATCTATATATATATTTATAATACATTTTATAATCAGCATTCTTCTCATTCCTACTCCATCTCATTGAAATGCATTCTGGGATGGTTTTAAAATCTCCCTTAGAATCGGGCTAAAACAAGGTTTCAAATTTGGAGCAATCGATCTGAAGCGTGGGAAGTGCCACTAATCTGTCTCTGTATGCGCTTCAGTTGGTTTTGGAACAGAGAACATGTCTTTCTATGATTCAGAAATAATATCAACTTGATCTATAGAGCCAAAAAATACTGTACATCAGTCACTCTGCTGACGTTCCCGTTTTTTTTTTTTAATAGAGATGCAGTCAGACACACGAAGAGACAATGCCATTTCACTCACGTAAAAGATGCGTGATCAGCATAACAATAAGAGAGAAAGCAAGAGATGGGAGAATAGAAAGAGAGGATGAGAAACAGAGGAACAGAACAAGCGTGATCCTACCTTCATATAATAAATTCCTCTCTCGCTCTTGTAGAAACGTCAGTCAAAGAAATGTCAGCATAGCATTATTTCGCTTTTTTTAACCTATTTGTTAGAATTTTTTTAATTAGATATTTCCTCTGTCCACAGGCTATTCTTGTGAAGTCTTGCCATCCAGAGTAGATCACCGCTCCGGGCTGACAGGAGGGTTAGACAGTGAAAGATAGGTGGGGTGAAAGAAAAAGAGGGAGAGAGATCAGATAGGTCTATTTTGGTAGTCGGACATGCTTCTGTAGTGGATAGAAAGTTCCCTTATGGGGTCCGTATGGCTCCACCTGTCACGTCTGAATCAGTGACCCAGCCTCTTCACATCCGCCGCAAGCGGCTCAATGACCTCAGGGAAATTTAACAAGCCATAAAGCATCTTAAAGTGTCAAGCGATTTTGCTTCACATTTAAATGATGGTCCCAAAGAGAGACTCGTAATGTTCAAGAGAGCAGTTTGAGAAGCGTGCACCTTATCTACTGACCTAGCATTAAGAGACAGATACATCCCCACATCAAAATGCTGTCTGCTGATGAAGAACTTATATGTGTGGATTTGTGTGTGCAGCTGTTTTTAGTGTCAGTGTAAGCACATGTGCCGCTGGACCACAAAACATAGCATGGATATATTTGTAGCAATGGTCATTGTATCGGTCGAAATGATCAATCTCAAAAAGTTCAGGGTCAAAGGGTCACATATAGTCAAGGTTTTAATAAATACTGGCTACTTCAAAAAGATACAGCAACAATATTTCAGGCATTACAGGGATTTCGGTGGCTGTAAATTTAAAGTGCCCTTATTATGAAAATTAAATTGAGCTTTCATGCAGTGAGTAACATCGGAATGAAAACATCCTGCAAAGCTGAAAGAGCACCTTTAACATTCTCAAAAGAAAGAGTCGACTCCGACTCATTGAAACGGGTCGTTTTTAAAGTCCCAAACCGTTTCATGTTGACATTGACATTAATGCCCGCCCACTTGTTGTGCGTGCCGACCTGGCACAACCTCGTTTTCGTGTTGGTCTGAATGGAAATGCGAATTCATTCTTTGCCACAAGATGCCTGCTTTTGGAGCAGTAAAAGAAAAACACTGCTTTAAATTAAATCGACCAAGGAGTTTGAAAAAAAATAATAATTGAATGAATCATTTGGGGGTCGTCGAACAAATAAGGCAAACATTAATGCATATTAAAAGACAATGAAAGAGTTTTTTGACCCTGTATGCATGTTAACCTATAGTCTCCCATAACCAAAATATGATCCTTTTATAACCCATAATAGCTTTTAAATGCACTAAAAACCACCATAATAATGATTCAAAGGTTGCATACATCCAGGTTGCCCTAGTGACAGCCCAATACACAAAACATATCTGACACTAAACAATTAAGTCAATGATTTAATAAAATATTAGAAGCCTTACAGAAGATATCAGCCTCATATTTTCAGTGTGAGGCGAAGATTCAGCCATCTTTGTGCGAGTTGTGCAAGTTTAGTCTGAAGTGATGCATGATGTGACCTCTTATACAACGGCCTGATGCAAAAGGATGTGATCACAGGTCCTGCACATGCCATGGACGACTGTGCTATCGCAACAAGCTGCAAACTGATACTACACACACCAATGATGTAATGGTAAGAAAATGTTCCAGTAGCCTGATAAAACTACAGCCAGGAAAGATACAAATGAGGGCTGTTCTAGAAAAGAGATCACTCCGATAAAAGACAACAAGCTGATCCCGATCCATTGATTTATGCTATTTCATTTCCATCAGTGGTTCAGCATGACACCGTGACACAGCATAAACTTCACAAGCACTACAGTACGCATCTTTCATTTCCGCTCAGTTTCCTCTCTAAACTAATACAAATACATTACGCAACAATGTATTAGCAATTAAACAAACTCTTTTTTAAACACGCAGCGGAGGGAATGAATAGACGCTACCTCTTCTGACCCATCTCAACACCCAATCCATTATCACAGCGAATACCAGCTACACATTCCTGACACGGCAAGTGAGAGGTTATAAAAAGCATTGCTGTTGAGTAAACACATGTATAATCATATATCTGTGGGTCGATACAGCAGTCACTGCTACTGTATTGAGATTGGCCCTATGGCAGCACTAGATTTAGATGGAGATAAATGGAGTGTAAAAAAAAAAAAAAACCCAGAATGCTGTGTACCTCATTAACAAATCATATTTTTGATGTCCTGTTTCCCAAAAGCACCATAAATCGCTTAAAATCACCGTAGATCAGTTACTAAGTGCAACTAAATTAAATGCAATTAATTACACGTAAAATGCATTTGTCTGTTAAAGGCTGTAACGCTTAAGGTTTATTCAGTGTACAATGTGAGATATGTTTATGATCATTTTGGTTTAAATATACATTTTCATTTAAAATAACAATTTTAAATAAATAAGCCAATTATGCATACACTTAAAAAATACATTTGAAGTGGATCAAAAAGTTGATCAGAGGTGCCCTAAGACAAGAACAGGTATTGTTTTGGCTTTAGGACAACTTTGATTAAAGGTTTTGACCCACTTTAAATGCTATATTTATAACTAAAACTTGAAATAAATTTAATGCAATATATATAGACATATTTAAAGTATAATACAATCCATAAAGCAAACCAATAAAAACGACAAAAACACTTAAAACAATGACTTAAAGTTTGATTGTTTCATAATGCGAAAAAAAACCGTTTTATTACTTACTACATAACCTCGCAGTTAGAGAAAGCTCTTAAAAGTCTAAAATCCATCGAAAAGTAGGACTGTAGAAAGTAGGACCAATGATCAGAGCATTTCCCATGTGTCCGACTAATATTTCTCTCAGTCCAATACAGATACTGTAGGCCTATGTAGAGCATAATCTGCACTTTATCCAGCACTATTCTAGGGATCTCTACCCAGTAACATTAGACAAATACACACAGGCACCTTGGCTTCAGGCATGCAGATCTCATCACTCAAACACTTTGCTTTCTTTAGCACTTGCCTGCACGTGTCTGTCTGTCAGATGTCCTTACCTTTTGTAAAAATTTCCGATTGCTTATTGAACTGATTCAGAACAGTTCTATAACGTACACACAAAGTTCATAAACGGGTATAAGCCATAAAGCCTGCATTAAGTATGAATGACGAGGAATTAATGTTAAGTAACTTCAGAGAGAGCTACATTATAATTAGAATTTATTTCATAATTATGCGACTATTTCATTGCTTTATACACACATCTCTCAGAGTGAGGTCAATGGCGTGACTACATTACCTGGCGTGCCCTTTCCCCGCTAGTTAATCCCCCACAAGAACAGTATTTAAATGAACGCGTAATACTGATATCCAGAGATAAAGGGAGATGGAGGGATAGGAATCCATCTAGCCTTTAGCTTTACTGCCATTACATCATCCTACATGCACAATATCCCATAGATCTTGTTCACAAGAGATTAAACCACCTCCATTCTCTGTGTTCTGCTTTAACACATCAGCATCCTGTCCCCAGGTCACATTCAGCTCTTCAGATCTGACTACGATAACCTCAACACTTAAACAAGAAACTTTAACCGATTTGATTATCTGATCCGAGTTCACTAGTACGTCCACCAATCGAAAAAACGTTTAAGTATAATAAAACATAAAAATGTAAATAAATCTAAAAAAAATATTTACATGTAAAAAATTATCTAAAGAAAAATTGTTTTTTGTATAAAATTATATTATTACAATTTTCCTAATATATTTTTAAAAAATAAATGCTATATACTTACATATTACAGCTTCTTACAATTAATTATATTACATATTGAGCATTACAAATAAATACATAAACAAATAAATCAATAAAAACATTTGTTAAAATATATAAAATAAATGCTCTATTATATAAAGAAATATACATATTTACATCATATGTATTAAATTATTAAAGTATTATTTTACAATTATTATATTATTAATTAATTATTAATATGTTTTATTTATTAAGATATAAAATATGTATAGTAATTGTTGAATAATCTCATAATTGTAATTATTATTACAATTAGATTTGACATTAAAAAGTTACTTTTTAACTAAGACAATTAATAAATACTATATAAAATGGTGAAACCAAATGTATATATTAAATTTCAGAGAAAGAATGTTTTTAAACATATAGTTTGTATATTATAAAAGCATTTTATTTTTTTAAATAAAACTTAAAACAAGAGATTTTACTGCGCAAGAAAAAAGAAAATAAACGTGCAAAATGGGTTGAATTGGTTGATTGTGGAAACAGTACTAAAATCATCACCGGACACACACACACACACACACACACACACACACACACACACACACACACACACACACTTAACCATCATCCGTGATAAGAACACTGATCGTTCATTACTTCCACCGCCCACTGGACCTCGCTAATGAGCTGGTAATGACAAGCCTCTTAATTGTTATGTTAATCAATTAAGCCAAAGGATCTTGGCGCAAGATTTTGGGACACAAGCGCTCTTTGTTGTCGTGGGAGGTCACGCTAGATTGAGTTACGGGTAATCAGTTTCACTCTCTGCACAAACTCAATCCACACGCCAAACGCGTCGGAATCCGGACCAAATTCTATCACTTCTGACTACATTTGTTGAGTCAACTATTACAACGTATCGGAACCACACAGCAAAACATCTCGAGAAGGAAGCTGGAATCCTAGCGTAGCCTTAATGCAGCACCGTCCACATGTGCAGCAGAGCTACTTTAACTAACATGTAACCAACGCCATGTAGCCAATGTACCGCAACATGAGAATTAAAAAAGGTGATGAGTAAGTGGTACATATGATAGCTGTGCATTATGTTCATCTAACGGGTCGTAAATGATGCATTTTTGCTTTACGCAGTTAAAGTATCCTTATTTAAGTATATTTTAACGTACTGGAATCTCCATCTGGAAGGATGTTCTTCTGCTGATATTACTCATCTGCCTTTGGGGTCGAACTAAAATGCGGAATTGTTTGCCTTAAGCATCTGCAGCCGGATTCTGTATCTGTAATTCTCTGAATATTCCATTTAAATGCCTTCTCTAGCGTCTTCGGAAGCTGTGTATATACACTCGCAAACTCTTCTCGTTCCGTCCGCGCCGCCGTGATTCTTACCCTGAGCAACAAACACGCACACGGGGTCATCCACCGCAGTTAACGCGCCGCATGTAAGTCCATCAAAGTCAGAGACGAGAGAGAGGAGGTCTGAATCCAGACTGAAAGCGCACACCTGCTCCGCTCGCTTCTTCTCTGCTGAGCCGACTCCAAATAAACGCGTGCGCGCGCATGGACTATGCCAGTGCGCGGCACCACCCTTTCCTCTTGGGTCAGTGGTTCTCGCGCGGAGCTGGAGAGCTATTGAAATAGCATTGCGGTAAAACCGTCTCTTTACACATGACGAAACGCCTCTCCTTATCGGCTCCTGAAGGAGGAGGAGATGGAAACGCAAGATCACATTCGTTTTGCATGCTCAAAACGACGCGACGCTTGCGCACGTCACCGAACGCGAGAGGTTAGCCCTTAATAGATGCTTTATCCAGACATCATCCAATCGTCGCTTGTTTCTCGGGAAAGAGGAGTATTTTATATCGCAGCCTATAGAGTGAGATGGAAAGCAGCGCCGCGTATTGGTCCGTCGCGGGTTCTCTGTAGTCATGGCAACCAGAACACTTCAATCAGGGGAACGCGGACTGTGCTGTGAGATGCTGAGGTCACCTCTGCCACTCAAGGGCAAAAAGACCGCACTGAACCGCTGTAAAAATCTCGAAGTATGATGAAAAGTTCAATTGAAATGTAAAATTGAATTTAGGGTTACTAGTATTCTAAAGGAATCTGGAGAGGATGTTAGCAAAAAATAAATCCGTTCTTCAGGGTAAATGCAAGCCACGTAAGCTTCATCACCTTTATTAATGTGTATTGTTTTATTACCAAACTATTAGACAATTTTTTGTTCTGACAGTATGGTATACATTTGGACAGAAGTGCTGGGAAAAACTTATATAAAGTGATATACTGTAAATTATAATATATTTTTTTAAATCAATTACCAAATTTTGTAATGTTTTCTTCTTTGGTGCAACTTGAAAGTGACAGTTTTGCCGAACTGTGTGTTTTTGAACTGGGACAGCATTATGCCATTTTAATAAAGAAGAAATAAATATTTTACTTGACCATTGCAGAAATATTATTTCTGGCTCTATAGTTCAGTCTTTAAGGTTAGGACGTTGTATAAAGGTATCTTGTTGAAAATAATAATAAATAATAAATTGATTAGTAGGTGTGTATTTGTAAGGGGGTTGTGAGGGAAAGCCAGTGTGTCCCAGTTTGCCTGCAATGTCTGTGATTTTTGGGTTTGTGTGTTCTGAAGAAGTTTATGTATTTAATATTTCTTAATAAAAAATATTAAGAACTAATATTATTTCTTAATATTTGTATTGTGTGAGGGGATGAGCCATTTGGACTCATGATAAATTAAAAGTGTGTCTAACTTTACCTGAACATTTCTTATCAACTGGACATAATTTGCTTAACTAGAAAAAACAATATAATTTGGATATGCACAGATTATGTCACCACATAAAATGTAAAGTGACACTGTGCCATTGTTACCGTAGTCGAAACCAGTTCATTTAGTGTTTACCAATGTCTAGTACGCTTTAAAATATCTTTTACAGTGGTAGGACAGCACACACACACACACACACACACACACACACACTAATATATTATTCAGTGGCAGCATGGTGGGTTTTCCTACAATTTGACCTAAATATTAAAAGACCAAGTCATACAGTATCCCTTACAAATACATACCTAATACAAATAGAACCTCACAAAGTATTTACTGCCTACTGATTTATAACACTGGTATATATTCTATATGTTCGCCCTCGGAACCCGTGTGCATGATAAAGGACCGATAGCAATGGGAACACATCATTCAGAGCAGCTGTTAACTGGAATTCTGATGGCTTATCTTATCATGTATACAGGATTTAACTAACTCAATGGTTTCAGCTTTGCCAGTGTATAATTATAATGTCACAGCCACAAAGAGGAGTCTGATGGCTAATATTACAATGCATCTCATTATCCTTTTTCCACTAATTATCTGCTTAGATTAGCTCATCTATTTGTCAAGCTAAACAATTCAGTTAACATGTTCATACATGCACTAAAGTGTACAAAATTGCATTGTGTTTCAGATTAAAATTGATAAATGCATTACATGACACTAAACAATAAATCAAAACAGTTTATAGTTACAGTAATGTTTCCTCTGATGCAATAGCTCTGATCCTTAAACTAATGTAGAACTAGTTGCTGTCAATCTCCCTCTTAAAATAAAAGAAAATACCAACACTGATAGTTCAATAAAAAAAATAAAAAATAAAAAATAATAATAATAAAACGTGATCTGTTATTATATTAATTAAATAATATAATATAACTGCGCTGTTTTTGCAGTCACTTGTACGTGGCAAATCTAGGGGCTTTGTGGTTGGATGCCACATTCTCATGAAATTTTTAAATGTTTTCCCTGAGAAGACATTTAGCCATGGTCTGGTGGGATTCAGAAAGACAGTGGATGCAAGACATATCAGAATATCTTAACCATGCATTCGACTGTACTTGTCTATTTTTACAATAACTGTTTCTATTTCCTCCTTATAATAAAAATACCATAAGGGCATTAAGGATAAATGTTGAGAGGGCATTTACGGGGAGATTTCAGCTCTGTCACAAATGCCCCACTGTACTGTTATGCTGGCGTGGAGACTGAGTCTCAAATACCCCACATCAGTAACACCTCAGACTACCGCAGATCAAACAAGTCCAAATATAATCTCTTCACTCATAGCTGACCTTTGCAATAAAATAGGATTGTGTGTACATGTGTGTATGTGTTGGAGTATGTGTTCAGTCTTAGCAGCTAGCCAGGTCTCTTGGTTATCTGAACTGGAAAATTCACCATGACATTGAGGGGATGTTTTCGAGGGGCCAGTCATCAACACATGAGATCTCAGCGGGACGACGGAAATAAATAAAAATACAAATATGAATTGTAGGTTCATGTTAGCCTAGCTACATAAAATAATATCAACATATACAAATTAAAAGTTTTAATAATGTATTCAAAATGTTGAAATCAACATAAGCCATGCAAAAATTTTAATTCTGTCATTGTTTGCACACCCTGGTTTCTAACCTGTATGGCAAAACAAAAGAAGATATTTTGAAGAATGCTGGTAACCAAACACGAGTAATAAGGGAAAGTCAATGGCTACCAGAAATAGTTTGGTGACCCCGGTCATCCCTGGTCTTTCTTGTAAAGGTTTTTCTGGTTAAGCTAGTTCCAGAGATCAGGGAAGGACACTAGCATACTAGCTTCTAAAACAAGCTAGTCACTTTTGCAGCTATAGGATTTGTTTTTGTGTTCAAATAACCAAATGAATCTAAATGAATCTAAAGTAACATTTGCGCCTCTTTATTGGTAGCTGGGTTAAAACCGAGCTAATTTACACCGTGGAACAGTATACACCCTAAAAACACACGGATGAGTACCCACACACACACAGCACGTCACATGTCACAGCCCTCCACTTACAGCATGACGTCATGCACTAGTCTCTAATTATCTCACATGTGAGCACCAAAAATACCATGGAATGTAGCTTGCATGCTTTCTATTCACACATACACACAGCCGCACTTTGTTTCGTCTGCAATATGTGATGAAATACACAGGAAAAAATAACACCCTTATCTCCTGCTACCGTTCACTTTACATTCCTTGCACTTGATAGCGTGGCTTTATCTCTGTCTGCTTAGCTTTAGCCACGTAGCATTCTAGACATGAACATTCCAGCATGAGGTAATTTTTCCAAAAGTAATGAATGGATTCAAGAGCTCTTCAACTCAGCTTTGATCTTGAGATAGTGGAACCTTTACTGAATCGTACACCGGCCAGTATAGCCTTCTTGGACGTAAACTGAGACCAAGTAGTTTCACACAGTCTACAGTAAACAATGGCATTTTAGAAATTCATTATTCACAGTTCGTGCATATGCAAGCGTACATTTTGTAAAGCATCTTTTGTACTTTCTCACACACACACACACAAATCAGCTTTCCCCTAAATTACAATGCAATTCAATTTATGTGACACATTATAACGAGGCTGAGTACAAAGAAAGCACTGTTCATTAAAAAAATAAAGTTTGAGCACTACCCCTGTCATCAGCTGAGTAATTTGGTGTCTTTTGTCTCATTCTTAGCCTTTGTTCCTCTCCTCCCCTTGTCTATCATGTTAAACTTTATTGGCTTTGCATTCAAGCAGAATTAAACTGTGCAGTATTGATCTTCCACTAGCTGTGCTGAAGCGCGTCATTACTCTTTCTCTCTTTCCCCTCATTTTTGCTCTATCAGAAAAAAAATACAAAACGTACCATGCAATATCTTAGCAGGTTATTTAGTAATATTTTCTGCCTCAGATTCAATCATTTTAAAAAGTAATTGCAATATGAATTTTTGAAAATACATTTGAAAATACATTCATAATAGGCTATGTATTAATTTTGTACCTTATTTGTTTAATGATTCCAAAGCGATTCATTCAATGGTTCATTTTGATCAACCCATGCAGGGATTGGTTTAAACATTACAAACATTAAGACGAAAATTATTGTCGACAAAATTAGCACTGCATTCAGACCAATTGAAAAAAAACAAATCCCTGTTCTGCGGGCAACATGTGGACGGACAATATGCTAATGTTTCATGTTGACCTCAACTGAAACTGTTTTTATTTTAAAAACGACCCATTGCAATGATTCAGAGTCGACTCTTTCTTTTCAGAGACAATACTTTATACACAGTGCACTTTCAGATTCAAAACCTTGCGAGATGTTTTCATTCAAGCTTTCACTGCATGAAAGGTAATAATAATAATAATAATAATAATAATAATAATAATAAAATCCAGGTATTAGTGAGAAAAAGCACAACTGGGTGAAATAAAGTTGCAGTTATAATACAAAGTTCAAAATTACAAATTATAATATTTTATTTATTTTCTGCTTCCATATAGTTGCCTGATATAACCGTTACCTGAGTTTCGTGGTTTCTTTAGTAAGCCAGGTGCTAAAAAAAGGAGTGTTAAAGTAAATGTTATGAGTCTGTCTTTTTGCGTGTGTGTTCTGACAGTGTTGATTGTACTGTGGCTGAATCATGACACAAACGTCTTGGGACCCTTTAGTCCGTCGCTAGCGTTACATAACTACCCTCTTAAACACTCTACAGGCCTCAGGGCCTCTGACCACACAAACACACACTCGCTAATCACTATTTATACCCATCTACTTCCACTGGTACTAGACACTCTGGTTTTGAAAGATTCCAGTCTGAATATGAATCGACAATAAATTCACTGCCTGATACTGAGAAAGTAAGAGAAAGACATTATGACAGGATGCAGTGGGAGAGAAATAACACACACACACAAGTGAGAAGACCGGAACAGAGGGTGAGACTCATGTTTAACATCTCCATCCCTTTCACAGCTGAGAGATGAGAGTGTTTGGGGGAAGGGGAATGATTTGCACTTTCACACATCAGTGCACACATGCACAAACACGTTTACCTTGCTGTCTAAATGAGGGCACACTATAGACTTCTTTTGTTTTATTACATAGTCATTTTTAGGCTAATCTTGCAGAAAGTAGAAATAAGAAAGAAAGAAATTTGTGTTTAAAAAAAAAATGTTGGTTTGACAAACTTTAGTTTATTTGTTTGATATATATATATATATATATATATATATATATATATATATATATATATATATATATATATATATATAAAGATACAGACACACATAAAATGACAGATAGATACAGTCAAATTATGATAAAACGATTTATAGACAGACAAGTAGATACAATGATAGAACGATAGATTGAATAATTGATTGATCGATTGGTTAATTGACTGACTTATTGATTGAATAATTGATTGAAAAATGGATAGAAGGAGAGCATTTTTTCTAAAGGAGTCACTAACTGTTTTCCAAACTTGATTAAATGTCTGCAAATTACCGTGAGTGTACTAGGCATTCAAACTTTTGATGTAGGTATTTTTGACCTCACACACATACATTCCCACACCCACCCACAAACCCCCACACACACACATTTCGGTTCGATCATTTTCGGGGTAATTCAAAGTACGTAGACACACACATCCTGTGTCTGTGATGAATGTAAAAATAAGCGGCTGGTCTGCCGTGCCAGGGTGTGGTTCGCACACTCACACTTAGCATACTTCACTCACAAGGCATCAAAGCCACCTCTGCAGAATAATAGAGCATAATAATAGAGCCGGCTCTCAGCGGCACTTAGCAATCAGCATCTCTCCCACACTTACGCCGGCTAGCACCTACACACTCAGACAGCGAGAGACACGCACACACTCACTCTGGGCATATGCGCACCGTTTAGAGCTGCAGGTCATTCACAGTGAACTGTACTTAGATTCATTTACTCAAGAAAAAAGCTTTTTCCCTGCTCTCTGCCGCTCTCTCATTAGCAGAACAGATGCTGCGGCACAATGGCATGAGGAGATGGAGCTGACAGTTGCATTGCTCTGCCACAATATGAATGTAAACACACCCACACACGAGCGCACAAAACAGGAAACGCAACATTGTGTCTGTTGTAGTGAAGCATTGTGTGAGTGTCTGCCTGATTTGCATGACTGTTAGAACATCTCATCTCTCTTAAAGCACAGATGGAGACGAAAGGTTTACTGTGATTTTGCCAAATAGGATGCATTCCCACATCAACATCCTTCTTGGTCCTGGAATAACATTCCTGACAGATTTTATATTTAGGTAAAGACAGTCTGCCTGGAAACAATTGCCTTTAAAAGATACAAGAAGTAATTGATGATAAATCTTTGGGAAACCCTCGCAGAAACCCTCGCGATGCATTTTAACAAAAGATCATATGAAATACGTGTTACTTTTTTATATACTGCTGTCCTGAGTAAGATATTTTACATACAAGGTTTTTACATACTGTATATAAAAAATATAAAAAAAAAGATTAAAATAACCTTATTCAAAAGTTTGGGGAACCCTTGGTTCTTAATACTGTATGTGGTTACCTAGATGATCTATGACTGTTTTTTTTTTATTTAAACAGTAAAACTAAGAACTGTTCTTCAGAAAAATGTGAAAAATCCTGCAAATTCTAAAGTTTTGTTCTTTGAGATCCATCTTTTCTACCTGAGGAATAACGAGGGACTCGAACACAACTATTAAAAAAGGTTTAAACATTCACAGAAGGAAACAAGGTGCATTAAGGTTTGCGTTTAAGAGCCATCTAAATCTTTGTTTGGCATGGTTAATGACTTTTTTTCAGTCTGATGAACAGGATTAGGGGGCTTCTGAGCAGCTGTACTGAACGGAATCTTGTTTCTTTTCTTTCCCTTCTTTGGTAACAGCTCTATGTATCTTCTGTCACATGACTAAAAGCATTATCCTATCACACTCATATTATCACCATCATAGCCAAAAAGGGATTGAGAACGGATATGTTTTTCACAGATGCAGAAGTCTGGCAGGACAAAAATGCAATTAATGAATCAAAGAATGCATTCCCACACATTCCTCAGCAAACAAAGTGGAATTTCCTGGGAGGGTCAACTACTGCGCAGCTTCCTTAAACTAATCAGAGAAAAAGAGCGTGTTTCATAGTATTTGTTACATCTCACCTTCCTGAAATGAGAAATATTACAGAAAAAAGTTAAACGCTTATTTCCTGTACTTGTAAAACGGATTAACTGTATAATGGTAACACACATATTTTATTTCTATAATACTTGATAGTTAAAAAAATCAAAAATTTAACACATTGGCTCAAAAGTTAAAGATTTTTCATAATTCTTGATTTTTTTTGTGCTGTCAAAATAAAATTCCAATATCTCTCTCTCTCTCTCTCTCTCTCTCTCTCTCTCTCTATATATATATATATATATATATATATATATATATATGTATGTGCATGTATGTGCACTGTATGTATTTGTGTTTATATAAATACACATACATACAGTATATATTATGAAAAATCATTTGTCAGCACAATTTTTTAAATATAATGTATTGAAAAATATATTGTTATTTTATTATAAAGTTCAACATTGAAATAAATAATTAGCATTTTCTTTCGTTTTATGATGCCTAAAGTAGACATGGACTTCTTATGGTCCATTAGAATTTATATATTAATACCTGATAATGATTAAATACAGCAACATTGCTTTTGAATATGTTATTTTACATTTTATTTAACTTTTTTTTATAACATTTTTATAAGGACTGATTAAACAAAACGCACACATTTTAATATTAACATTATATTATGTTTAACAAAATTAATTATATATGATTATAGTAATTAAATAGCAGCAACAATCTAGATAGCAATAACATATGAAAACTGTCAAAACTGTTTATTATTACAACATAATAATTATTATTGGGCACTTTTGCAACGCATAAACGCAAAGTAAGTAAAGTTAATCTCAACAGAACAGTGAGATAGACAAATATTCCAAGGCCTTTCTGTAAGACCACTTCAAACAAAGCCTTCAATGAAATGTGACTGGTGTTTCCTATACAGTTTAATGTTACTCTTGCTGTTTTGTGTTGTATTAGAGGCTGTGTTTCTGCTCTGCCCCAATCTGTGCTGAGCTATGCTGCTGATCTGGGTGTAGTATTGATGCCCTGCTGCCCCAGGGGGCACATTATGTGTGTGTGTGTGTGTGTGTGTGTGTGTGTGTGAGTGGGTGTGTGTTTGTGTGGCTGAGTCAGCGATTGGCTTACACTGCAGCTCCTGAAGTGAAAAAAGCACCATGAGCTATTGTTTTCACACACATACACACGTCATCACAAAGCATCGACTCCACCAATTATCCCACATATAAAGCTACGAGGGTTTATGGCCCATACTGCAACGTCTTCCTGACCTTCCACTGAAAAGACATTTTATCAGGTGATTGATGCTCTACTAACACATTTGCAGTTATTAGATATCGACGGTAGAGCTGCCTCGTCTACATGTCCGGTGTCTATTTCATTACCATTGCTTAACCAGTAGGACTTAAAGGAAATTGCCCGCCTCTATTAACCCGCAGCAATTCCTTTTTTTCAACACAACATCAACACTCTACACATCCGCAAACACGTACAATAAAGTAAGATGACCTCTAAACAACATTTGTCAGCCAATGAGAATGCAGGCTCGCTACCGCAGTGTAAGGAAAAGTATAAACGCACAGGTTTAGATAGATAGAGAGATTACCTTGTATAAAGTAGCAGTACAATCCAAATCCAGAAAGTTCGTATACTGTATATGTGATGTTCAGAAGCACTGTTAGGCATTCATTAGCTCTCTCTCTTTCTCAAACGCACTGTGTTTTCTCTGTAGCCGTTGTGGTTATTCCATATACATGAGAGGACTTTGACACGTGGATGTAAAGAAATGTCCTACTGTACGAAAAACGTTTCTTCGGAAGTAGATTCTGTCTTCAATGTGACAGTAATGTTCTCCCACAACAGCTCTCTCTGTCTTCCTCTCCACTGCTGACTCCAGTGCACAGCTGATTTCTGCAAGGTTTGCTCTCGCTCTCTCACAGTTTCCTTTCTCTCTTACTTAATTATCCATCAATTTTCTCGAAACCTCGGTTTTCTTCCTCTCTCCCTGGAGGAATATTTGTCACCCGCATCCCTCAGTCTGTAAAGGCCACAGTGCAGATCCGATACTGCACTGATAAATGGCAACAGATCAAATCTGGGAGACTTATGACTGCTGACAACAGGAAGACCACATTTTGGCTTCTCTTTTGATTTTCTACTCGCTTTCCTTTTTCTGAGGCATATAGAGAGGAGTAACCTCTATGCTAGGTTATTTACAATGCCAAACATTGTAAAACATTGTAAAAAATACAGTAAAACACTAATAATGTTAAAAATTGTTACATTTTAAAAGAATAGAATAGTTTTCTATGTTAATATATTTTAAAATGTAATTTATTAATGTAACGGAACAGCTGATTTTTCAATCACTACTCTCCTTCGATAAGTAGACGTTTTATGACATTTTTATTGCCCTTCTTATCACATTTAATCAGTTTAGTGCATCTTTGTTTAATAAAAGTATTTCTTTCTTTCTTTTATTTTTTTTCACACCAAACTTCTAAATGCCAGTGTATCATGTGTGTATATATGATTTCTATAAAATATATAGCAGCAAAAACTGTATTTAACATTTAAAATAAATAAAAATCCTGAGGACTACAATAAAAAAGCAGAGAGAAGACTGTTTTTTTATTGAATATTATTTCACAATATATCTATCTATCTATCTATCTATCTATATATATATATATATATATATATATATATATATATATATATATATATATATATATATATATATACATACATATAAATGCAGTCTTGTTGAGAATAAAAGACTTCTTTCAAAAACATTAGAAAATATTCATTATTGTTATCATTATCTTATAAATCTTAGAATTATTGACTAGTAGTTTATATTAAAAAAAGGAAAAAAGAAATTAAAAAAATCTTTAAAAAAGCATACCGCACAATCGTATACAGTACTTGGTACAGATGTACTAATGTATGTGTTGATGCAGTCTTGATGAATATACAGAGCAGCATACAGTATACAGAACTGGCCTCGGGTCATCAAGGGTCACATCTTTCTGTTCTGATCTCTGAAAGAATGCTTGGGAATAACACACTGAAAGAGATCGTTGACAGATTAAATGAAAAGAGGAGACAAAAGAGGAGTTCTCTCTAGAGGGATGAAGAGAAAGAAAGTGTATTATGTTATCACTTCAGTTATGCATGAACTGAACAGGCAGAGAGGGAGATTGGGAATTATTTAGGTACATACAATACAAATACAAATGTTTATTATACAGCGATGCTGTCAACATCTGAATCGAAATTGCTGTCATTCACAAGCAGAGAATGCATTCTCAATGAGCAATCTGTATCTCTTTTATTAATAATGATAATGTGAATAATAAAGCAGGTCTCTATTTCAAGAGTCTGCAAGTCTTTAACATACAAAAACAGACTTGTCAGCTGGATACATCTGCAAACAAAAACTTCTCCGCTTCTTTCCTGCAACTGATGCTCATAACAAGATGATATAAGCTCTGATCCGCACGTTCACTGCAACTGAGCTCGCTCATCCTTGCATGCAAATTCATACACTCCATAAATTATGCAAAATTTCTAATGGTTCAGGCGTTACCTACCGCTGATTCCTTCAGAGTCACAGAGCGTACATTAGAGTCTGTATGGGTGCCTGGAGTGACAGATTGCCTGCAGTAACTATCTGTGAGAATAGCTGCATGTTACTATTAACTGCGTCAGCGAAACAGGTACAGGTTTGACCAGCATCACGCACAGAATATCGATCACTTGTGTGGAGTGAATAATTGCTGACCACAAAAAGACACAAATGCACACACATAAATACCTGTCCAATATTGTTCAGTCGCTATAGTATGGAGAGATATATTGAGCAAAAGAAAAAGAAAGCACGTGTTATATCGATGTGGCTGAAATTGAAAAGCGAGCGTCATGACCGGTACAAATCTGTACTGTATTTAACAAAAGCTGACGGAAAATCATCTTGAAAGGTCTCCTGTCTCAAGGCCAAGAGCTATACTGATGCAGAGAGCGGTAACCTGCTGTTTGTCAATGAGTCATCAGATTCCAGGTGCCCTTCCACTTCCTGCTGCAGTTGCTAGGTAACAGCACACATCAGAATACAAGTTCTTAAGAACCACAGAGATTCCTCAAGACGTTTTTTGCTGAACTCTGACACCAAGGTGTTCATCGTAGACTTATGCAACCAAAGGCTGAGTCCTAATGACATTTTCAGCACTTAAATTTGAATTAAGCTTATTATAGATATAAAGAAAGCATATCCACACCTCGGAATTCAGCTAAAGCTGTCAGTGTCTTCGAAATGTGTAGCATAACCTTTCATGTGCAACTGTAGACTATGTCCTATACTGGCTATTTATTCAAATAGACTAAATAGTCGGCAGTGCTACGAGATTCACATTTTTATATTAGCATTCAAATACAGATTTGTATTTAATTATTACAAATTATGTTATCATGTTTTTTTTCTTTCTTCTCATTTTGAAACCTGTGGCGCCCCCAGCCGGACATCTATCTGAATTACTCCTTCAGAGACGTTCTATTTGAATATTGATGTAACAAGCAGATTATTTCGGTCATATACTTAATAAACAATCAATCAACTAAAAATCTATATTGCAAATAAATCATTTTAACGTCGTAAAAAAAAAAGCTCGAGAACCCCCAGCAAGCACCTACATTTTTTTTTTTGCATTAAGAGGAAAAAGGGGAAATCCCTTTCGGTTTACTCGGTTCCTTTCTTTTCTTTTCTTTTGAGGCCAACAAAAAAAGAGATACAAAGCTATATTTTAAATAGCAGAAGTGATATGAAATTTATGGCACGTTCATAAAATTAAATAAGGAAGTCGGATATTTTTTTCGTCGCTGACACGAGAGACTGCCAGATGCGATTGCAATCGTCATGAAGAATTTTTGAAATACGATCATACGGAAAAAAAGAAAGGGACGTGTAGTCAAACATAAGTAAACCATTGAGCTCGGCGTCGAATTAAGTGACGAAATTTGATATCTAGGATCCGCCTCTTCGTTTGTTTCGCTTCTTAAGAAAGAGGAATTGTTCCACATTGAAGGTTATTTTCCCCCATGCAGAGGTTATATATTTATAAGAGGACCGTCTTGAGTTGCTTAACACTTAAAACACTTCACCCATGCTGACACTTGAGCTGAACGAGGGAAATTAGATCTTCACAATTCATGTAAGTCCATGATGATCACACATGCATTACAAAGTTTTATCAGATTAATACGCTCGCGTGCATAAACCATTTGTTTCAAAAGTATTATGCGGTTTAACTTATATTTTGACAGACAGAAATTGCACTGTGCGTAAATTAATGTTTACTGTGAACGTGAGCAATGTGCACCAGTTAACAATACTGTGATGTTTGTTACAGATTGAGGGGAAAAAACACACGAAGGCAGGGAAATATATGGAACTGATGAAACTCATATTGTTGATCTTTTTCTGCATGTGGTTCAATGGCCAATGTGCAGGCACTGCATATCCACACAAGTCAAAATGTACAATTAAGAATACCAATGCAGACTGTAGTCATATGAATCTGGATGCGGTTCCAATGGACTTACCCAAAAACATCACCAAATTGGATGTCTCTCACAATAGAATAAAAACTCTGTCTTCTCTGCATTTGTACTCGGATTTGATAAATATAGATGCCAGCTACAACTCTCTAACCGCCATAGAAGAGGATCTTTGTCTTTCTCTGCCACACCTTCACAGTCTTAATGTGCAACACAATGAAGTGCATTTGATAAGCGAGAAAGACCTGAAAAACTGTTTTCATTTAACGCGACTTGACCTGTCTGACAATAGACTGAAGCTAAACGGGGAACCCTTCTCTGTGCTAAAGGTATGTTCATAAAGACATTTTAGTACATATTAAATCCAATGAAAAGTTTGAGGTGTCTTTTTATGTTCGGTGTTATCTAGCACCAATGGTTGCATGCCAGAGGGACATGCAAATTAATCAAGAGTGAAAACAATGAGACAAGATCAGTACTGTCATGAATGATTTGAATGACAATCATTTAATGTGTGACTGAAAATACTGTGTTCAGCCTTAGCGCTTTGTTTACAATTAACACACTATATCCGTTTCTCTTGTTTTATAGTGGTAAAACTCTGACTAACAGTGATAAGCCTGAAACTGATTTCATGTGGTGGTCTCTTTTTTTCAGTCTGCTGTGGCCTTATAGATAATATGTTTCTTTAACATTTTCTCCCTATGTAGAATTTGACATGGTTGGATGTATCTCGGAACAAACTTAAATCGGCTAAACTGGGCACACAACCCCAGCTGCCAGACCTGGTGACCCTTGTTCTCTCTGGAAATGAAATTTCTGTACTGCAAAAAAACGACTTCTCATTCCTCAGCAATTCCTCTGCATTTCGTGTTCTGATACTCTCATCTCTGTCTCTTAAAAAGGTAAGAGGAACAGGATGTGACACATGCTAGGTTATTTTCACTGAAAGCAAATGAGTATCTATGTATAAAACCGAGAAATTCAGATTATACCATGCATTTTTGCCTATCCTTATCTATCCTTATCTTTTTTGGAAAGCTGTTAGGACTATGTTTCTATTTTTGATGATCAGACAGTTGGACTTTGCTGTGATGTTTTCTTTGTGAAATAACATCAAATAACAGTAGACTCTGATTATGACATAAAAACATCATGCAAAATTATGGAATGTAATATTGTCAAATGCATTTGTAGCATTAGATTAAATGATAACTCCAGCCCAAGATGAAAATGTTGTCTTTAATCATTTACTCCCATGTCGTTCCAAACCTGTAAAAGCTTAGTTCGTTCTCAGAACACAATTTAAGATATTTTGGATAAAAACCAGGAGGCTTTTGACTGCCAAGTAATGAACACTGTCAAGCTCCAGGTCAATCTGTATTTTATAAAGCGGAAAGAATATTTTTTTATGCAAAGAAAATAAAAATGACAATTAATGACACATAATGACATCTATTAAACAATTTGTCACCTCTGTGTCTCTTGCAACACCATATCGCCATTTTTAGTAGCCCCTCACTGCAGAACAAAAGATCCACGGGGCATGGTTGGATCGACATTCAGGGGTGGAGATGGGTGAGTTCAATAATCAAGGGGTGGAGACGGGTAGTTTTAGGTTTACGTAAGGTGGGAGGAGTTGGATCAGATAAAACTTCATCCCTTGGATCTTGGATCTGCAGTGAGGAACATCTTGTCATTTTGGAGAGTATCTACTGGACACAAATAGTGTACGCGGTTTTATGTCAGCCGTACCACAAGGATACATTTTCTGTGTGTATTTGTGTTTTGATTCAAATGAAAAAAGAAGACCTTAAGCTGTTTGTGTCCAGTGGATATTCTCCAAAATGATGACGCGTAGAGAAACAAATGAGATAAATGTTGAATTAATGTTGTTATTTTTATTTTCTTTGAATACAAAGATATTCTTCTCACTTCACAATATTACTATTGAACCGCTGATGTCAGATGGACTATTCTGACAATGTCTTTCATTTTTTTGACGGTGTTTATTAACTGGTGGTCAATAGGACAGTCAAAAGCCTCCCAGTTTTCAGCCAAGATATATTAAATTGTGTTCCGATGATAAACAAAGGTTTTACGGGTTTGGAACAACATGTGGTGATGATAAATGACAAAATTGACATTTAGGGTTTAACTTAATGCAATTTAAATCTTTAAATAAGAGGCAGTGAATTAGCATGTTTATTTGAATTAAATATATATATATATATATTAATTAAATTTGTACTTGAGTATAACTCTGTACTCCAACAAACCTTTTTCTTCTTTTTCAATTGTTTTTTGGACCTAGGTAGAGAAAGGCTGTTTTCAGGCTATTGCTAGACTTTCTGACTTAGTGCTAAGCTACAGCAAATTCAGCACTCAGATTACCACCAGTCTTTGTGAAGAACTTGCTGGCACATCTTTGCAAAACCTTTCCCTTAAGAACACTCAACAGTTGATCCTCTCAAACACAACTTTCCGAGGTCTAGACATGACTAACATCACAGTGCTCGACCTCAGCAGCAACGCAATGACGGAGATTGCTGATGGCACCTTTCAGTGGTTTCCCAGACTGGAACGTTTATCCCTGGAGTATAACTCCCTTAAACACCTAACTAAGGACACCTTCCTTGGATTGGGAAACCTGAGACAGCTTAACCTGCAGAAAGCACTAATTAAAAGTCATACTTCGTCCTTACCAGTTATTGAAGACTTCTCTTTCCACCATTTAGTCCAATTAGAGCATCTATGCATGGCACATACTGAATTCCGAGAGATCACTGATCATATCTTTTCTGGGCTTCTTCACTTGAAGACACTGGATTTAAGTTGTAGCATCACAGGGCTGAAGACAGTCACAAACACAACTTTTGCTGCTTTGCAAGAATCTCCACACCTTCAAACCCTTAATCTTACTGCCATGGGTATCAAGAAGTTGGCACCTGGGGCCTTTTCAAGTTTGGGCAACCTCAATTCACTCCTACTTGGTCACAATTACATTAATCAGCAGTTGAAAGGAGATGAGTTAGAGGGCCTTTATAACATCAAAGAGATTGACATGTCTTTGAACCAGCAAAGTATTTCCCTTAACAATACGTCATTCATCCACGTCCCTACATTAAGGACTCTAAGGTTTGGCAATGCCCTAAAAGGGACTCTAGATTTAGAACCATCTCCGTTCAGGCCACTTGTCAACCTCACAATTCTGGATCTCAGTAATAACAACATCGCAAACATAAATGCTGGCTTGCTGAAAGGATTGTACAATCTGAAAGTGCTGAAAATGCAGCACAACAATTTGGCGAGATTGTGGAAGACGGCCAACCCTGGTGGTCCGGTGTTGTTCCTGAAGGATGCCAGAAAACTGTCTATTCTGGATCTGGATTACAATGGTTTAGATGAGATCCCGCCTAATGCTCTGCGTGGCTTCTTTGAGTTATATGAGCTAAGTCTCCGTGGTAATCTTTTGGATCAGCTGCATGCCTCTGTTTTTGATGACCTACAATCTTTAAAGTATTTGCATCTTCAAAAGAACCTTATAACGTCTGTCGAACGTGTCACATTTGGTGTGCCACTGTCCAACTTGACACAGCTCTACATGGACCACAACCCCTTTGACTGCACCTGCGAGAGCATCTTATGGTTCTCTGAGTGGCTTAACTCCACCAATGCCAGCGTTCCTGGGTTCCCTCAAAGTTACATCTGTAACACCCCAAATGGCTACTTTAACCGTTCTGTTATGGACTTTGACCCATTGTCCTGCAAGGATATGACACCTTTTAAGGCACTGTACATTTTGAGTAGCACAGCAGTGTTAATGTTGTTGTTCACTGCTTTCCTGGTACACTTCCAAGGATGGAGAATCCAGTTCTTCTGGAGCATAATGGTAAACCGTATGTTGGGGTCATTGAAGGACAAAAACATTACTGAGGGTAGATATGCATATGACGCATACATCATCCACAGTAGAAAGGACAGGCCATGGGTGGAACGAAGCTTGCTTCCCTTAGAGGATGAAAAATTAAGTTTTTTTCTTGAATACAGAGATGCAATACCTGGCTTTTCTCAACTTGACACCATTGTTGAAAACATGGGACAATCCAGGAAAATCATTTTTATTATTACTGAAATGCTTCTGAAGGATCCGTGGTGCAGGCAGTAAGTAAAATTTTTTGTATTATCTATAACCGATTCAAAAAGGCTAACCACTAGAGCATTTAGCCACCATTAATTAAAGGTGCTGTATGTAAGATTTTGACTCTACTAAAGCATAAGAATAGTAAGTAGTTTAAGAAATGCTTATTTAACATGTTGTTTTGGTTTGTGAAACCCAGAAGCTGGCTAATGGAAGGGGTGTGAATGGAAAACCTGCATCTGCTTAAAGTCTGAGTAGGAGGGACCGGGTGAAAAAACCTTCCAATGTTTTGAATTTGGGATGCAATACCTAGTTCAACCACTTGGTGTCAACCCTACATATAGCACCTTTAAATGCAAATCTCTGACCAGTTTCAGTTCTTTAAGGTGTACATTCAGATCCTCAAAGAGACACTTCACATATTAACGAAACACATGCTTCCTTTTCTGCAATTTACTGAAATGCACAGGTGGTTTAACCAGTTCGAGCTCACTTCACAAGTTTTTCGCTTTATCTTTCTTCCACTGTACAGATTCAAAGCCCATCATGCACTTCACCAGGTGATGGAGGACAATCGTGACTCGCTGATTCTGATTTTTTTGCAAGATGTAACTGATTACAACCTGAACCGCACTCTACACCTTCGTCGTGGCATGTTGAAACCACGCTGTGTTCTCTACTGGCCTTTACACAGGGAACGAATCCCAGCTTTCCATCAGAAACTTCGCTCAGCACTAGCTTCTACCAACAGGGTCAACTAGTAATGCATGTTTATTTTGTGTTAGGTTCTCACTATTTGTATTTGTATTGTCATTTACATTTCAAAAGAATTTGCAGGAGGTATTAGGTAGATTGCTGCTCAACCCGACTGAAATCCAGAGGCCTTTTAAGGAAAAAGCAAAATGTGACCTGGTAAATTATTTTAAGCAAACAGATTAATTGACTCAGTCAATTATATAAATACATATAAACAGTCAGTATGACCATAACAGTTTAATTTAATTTCACATTTAGCTGGCCACTGCCATCAGGGACAAATTTAAAAAGTAACCTTTGGAAATGAAATCCAATAAGTTATATATTAATGTTCAAAAAAACAAACACACACATTGTGTTTCCATGTTTATGAGGCGTCATGTCTAATTATGAGGCATAATGGTTTTTATAATGTACGTACTGTATGTATTATTGTTTTAGACCATGTTAGAGTTATGTATTGACATTATGCAACTTTGATCCTTCAGTTTCAGCTTCCATCTGGTATAACACGTCTAACCCCCCCTTTCTTGGCATTCTTTGGCATTTGTATGGTACTGTTTGGTATTTGTATGGTAATGGTACTACCTGAGAACATATACTTAGTGGAAACTTACGTTACACTTTGTCTGTTTTCTAAAGTCTGCATTAATGCTAAACAGTGCAAATGTGTTTTACTTGAGTATTTAACCAATGGATTTTTTTGTACAATACAGCCATCCAGTGGTCATTTCTTTAACAAGATTAGAACTAATCTTATTGCTTTTTTCACTGAATATTTATTTGCATCGTTTTTTTTATTCCTTGAAAGTCTAATGAACATATGGAGATATTTCCAAAATTGACAACTCTCATGGTTATAAAATAAAATAATAAAAAAGCAGCACTTTTTGGTTTATTTTTTTCATTAAACATTAAGCGAGAAGTGTGATGAAATTGCCTTTTTCTGTTTTTCTTCTGCTTGTTCAGAATAAACAGCAAACAAAAGTGATGGGGTGTGTTTGAAAATCTAAGCACATCCCATGGTTTTAGGGGGGTGTAGCTACCACACATGTTAAAGTTCCCATTTAAAAGGCGAGGAGCTTCTTGAAAACTACAGATCTAACAAAAACAAACCAAAATGTTAGTCGGTAAACTGTGGAACGAATCGGTTGTTTTTGTCTCACTTCTACTTTTGCTGACTTTCATAACATATCAGTTGCTTAAAGATTACATGTATAAATGGAGAGAACTGAAACCTGTCCCTGGGATTAGTCCAACATACCCGTTCCTAGGCAACACGCTCAACTTTAAGTCTAACAGAAGAGGTGAGTACGGACAATATTACTTTTGCATAGAATCTAAAAATAGAGATAATATGTTTTAGCTAGTTTTGTGTACGCCAACTTTACTTGAACGGTGTACGGTCGGTTTGAAAATGAGTTATTTTACCCGTTTCTAATAGGCTGTGAAAACATTGTGTAAGTGCGTGGCGTATCTATACAGTAACTACGTTAATCGAAGTAAAACGCAGCAATAAAAAGCAATTATTTAATCATTAAAATGTTTTGTCTGACTAGCGCGCTCAATACCTCCCTCTCCCGCGGAGCTGAATAAGTGCAGCTCAGATCTCCGTAACCTAGAAACCTGTAACCTTTTCTTTTAACAAGGCTAAGGACAAGAAGTGAGAGTAGGTAGCCTATCCTAACTTGATTTCTCAACGATTTCTCGCAGTAAGATAGGCCTGTCTGCACTTTCTCACGCTGAGAAGGATTGTTGGATTGTTGGATAAAAAATAATGGTTTCATAAATTAAAATTATGTAATTCAACCAACCGAATTCTTCCACGCGTATATAAACATGTGAATTAGTACTTTTTAGCGTCCGATGTCGATGTCTAAGTGAAAGCACGCATAATGCACATATGGTCGATTCTAACAATATAGCATATTATTCAGAAAAGAAACCCAAAAGAACCGTATCCCAGGGCGGTGCAACTGCTGCACACTGCTGGGGGTGGAAGGCGCTGTCTACCTTTCTGTAGGCCCCCCGCCCGCTTGGAAAGGCCCGTATTGAAGAACGCATGAACGCTGAGGAAGTGTACAATAGCTTTCCAATTTAAGCGTGCAATTTAACTTGGGATGCAGATTATGCAGGCGTCTCGTGAGCCACACACATCCACATCGTAAACTAGTCCAAAACACAGCAACCAAATTTTCTAATTTCGGAGATTCTGCAGTTCTAGTAAATTCACTGGTTGTTGCAGTGCTGGTGGAACTTGTGGTCGGCGGCTTGTCCGGATGATCCAAAGTCCAAGCAAATATATTATGAAACACCGTGTAGCTTATATAGAGACACGCAGGCATCACCGTGCGTCTTAGTGGCAAGATGGTCCCGTTCGTCGGGGTGTATACTTTCGGCTTCGTAGCCGCGACGGTTTGCGTTATTCTATTAACGTATATTACCTACCAGCTGCTGAAAACCTACCTGCACAACTGGAAAGAACTGAAGCCAGTCCCGGGCATTGGAAACACTTATCCATTCCTCGGAGACGCGCTGCAGTTGAAATCGAACGCGGGAGGTGAGAAGTGTATTAGATGGTTTTTTTAGAATGCTCTAACATCGTCAACAAATATAAAATACATTATATATATATATATATATATATATATATATATATATATATATATATATATATATATATATATATAGATAGATAGATAGATAGATAGATAGATAGGGCTGGTAGACAAAAAAAAAGCTTCAATAAGAAATATTTTGTTTGATGAAATGTATTACATAAATTCGTGTGTACCACAAGGGTGAATAAATACTCAATGATATGAAACTCCAAATAATAAACTAACATTTTCCAGTAGGTGGTAGTAAATGGCTAATGCAGGTGTGCCCAATCCTGCTCCTGGCGATCGAAAGTCCTGCAATGTTCAGCTCCAACACTATAATCAAACACACCTGAAGCTGCTTGAAAATTGAAGGCAGGTGTGTTTGAGGTGGACTGTGCAGGACACTCATTCGCCAGCAGCAGGATTGTGACTCGAAGTCGTCGAGTCATTTATTCATTTATTTGATTCGTTTGCGTGGCTGATTCATTCTGGAGTTAAATAAATGGTTTTATATGAATGGTTAATGGAATCATTAGGCTTACGGTCGAATCCGGTCTGAATCGGATTGAGTCATCACCATCAGACCGATCGGTGTGTGACATCAAAGTATCGTGTAAACCGGTCGGTCTGCGACTATGGTCTCAAGTTCTGTCGCTACCAATAGAGTTGTCCCCCCACCACCCCCAAAACGCGATCGATCTTTTTTTTTTTGCTGATACTTTTTGTAAATGTTTGATGTTTTACATAACAATGACGAAATGACGATTTGCGATTCTAAAAATTTACAGTAGCTTTATTTTGACGGTCCATTTAAAACATTCTGTCACATTCCACCTACTAGCTCATAGCCTACATAGACTGGAAGGGCTAGAATAAGTTGAAATGTACTTGTAAAGACCATCACAACAGAGTTAGCAGATATTAATAAGAAAATCTAAATCTCTAACGAGAGTTATTTGACACAAAGAAGCAACTTATTGTCAACTCAATGTTCAAAAGAGACCATCACAGCAAAACTATTGCCTTTCTGTATAGATTTTAATATAAAAAACCTGTCTTTCAGATTTCTTTTGTCAGGTGGTTGGCTACACAAAAGAGTTCTGGGACTTTCCGCTGTTTAAGTTATGGATTGGACCTGTCCCATTTCTCATCCTATACCATGCTGAGACTATCGAGGTACTTCCCACTTGCATGTGGAAAGAAATACGTGCACACTCACTTGCCACGATCAGGGTCTCTGACCTATAGTGACAGTATATACATAATTCGAGCTGATTTTTTTCAAGATCAAGATATCTTAGTGAGTGAACTTTTTTAGTGGCACCACAAAAGTTGATGACTTTGCATTTGATAAAAGAAAATCTGATACCTGTGTACAAAGAAATACATAAGACGTTAAAGATTAGAAGAATATTCTGAGACCATTCAGTATGTTAAAGTCCAATGCTGCAATTAAGTGTAAAGCTCACCAACAGGATAAGAAAACGTTTAAGTAGATTAAAGACTAGTTTCGGTGGAGATAGTATAGTTCTGGAACAGAGGAACCTTTATTTTAGTTCAGCAGCCATTGTTACCAAGTTTTTGATTAAAGTAAGCAATTAAATAGAAAAATACAAGTTTTTAACTTTGAAATTTAAGATTGTGTACTGCAATGTTCAACATGATGTTGCTTGTTTTTATTTTTATAAAAAAAAAAATTACTTCACATTTTTACATTGCAAGCATATGATTTTTAAGTTGTTCTTGGTTAATCATACCATTAATACAGACAGTGCTGAATAACCCAGTTCACATGGACAAGGCCTACGCATACAAATTTCTGCACCCCTGGCTGGGAACAGGACTACTCACAAGGTAAACTGTTTACCAACTTAACAAAGGCCAATTTTAAATAATGTCAAGTTGTAGAAAATGTTGCAAAGCAACTGTACCATGTCAGACTGGGTCAGTTAGCAGCATCAGATCAGAACCAATGCTAGCTTCACCAATATAAGACTAACCCACATTCTTCTGTAAAACAGCTCGTAGTGTCATTATTTGGCAGTTCAGTGTTGAGAAGGTTCAGTTGAATAGCGGTGTGAAGTTTATCATTTATTCAGCAATAAGCAGCTTCTGAAGACAGTATTGGGATTCAGCTTCTATTCAGCAGACATAATAATTATGGCTTTGCAAAGAACTAAGACACCTGTCTTAAATTCTCTTCTGAACTTCCTTGTTTTTTAGTACTGGGGATAAGTGGAGACGCAGACGTAAGATGTTGACCCCAACATTTCATTTCTCTATACTAACTGAGTTCCTGGAGGTGATGAATGAACAGGCAGAGGTGCTCATAGAGAAACTTGAGAAACGAGCTGGAAAAGGCCCTTTCAACTGCTTTAACTACGTCACTCTCTGTGCCCTTGACATCATCTGTGGTTTGTGTAATTTTCTGTACATTTTAACATCCTTAAAATACTTAACGGGTACCTTTAACAAGACAAACTTACATGATTTTGGATCATTATACAGCACATGGCATTGTTAAGAGTGTAACTGCATTCCTCACAGCCCTGTTTTCATCCACAAATGACACGTAACCTGATTATTTACATATCTTTTATTTGTGTGTTTATGGTGGGTTTTGTTTTTTAGTGAGAGTTTTGGTTGAATTCAAACTACTTTGTTTGGGGATGTGGACAAGTACCAAAATTTAAAACATTTCAAAACATTAAAATGAATTTTTACATTTTAGAGACTGCCATGGGAAAGAAGATCTATGCACAGAGCAACCATGACTCTGAGTATGTGCGTAGTGTGTACAGGTAAGTACCCTTTACATTTATTAATGTTAATATGAAAGGGACATTTTGGATGCTAGACATATATAATAAGGTTGTGCATCTGAGTACAAATCAATACTGGAGAGTTAGCTTTTAGTGCTTGGTCATGCTTTATTCCAAAGGCCATTCACCGGCTGACTGTGTTTATAAAACACTCTAGAATCTTATATTTAGTGTTATGAAATATTTAAAATATATAAACATAATTCCAGTTTTAAATAAATGTTTAAGTGGTCAACTGTGTACAGGTTTTAATTTGATTACTGTAAGGGGACACGGTTCAGTATGTTTATATATTACATTGTCTTGATAAAAGGTTTTTTTTTTCATCCTGTTGATGTATAATTTGAGTAATATTCTGTTCTATTTAACGATACACAATACATGATATACAGCACTAAGATAAGTGCTGAGGCAAAAGCAAAAATCACAAAAAGCATGTTTTACACAAATTACAATGCATTTAGCTATACATTATTATTACAGCATTATTAATTAGTTTATTATAACAGCAGCTAAAAGTCCAGTGGCCATAAAGGTACTAGAAGATAAAGTTTTACATTTAAAGATGATGAATAGTCTAAACCTAAGATTGGGTATTGCAAAAAATATGAATAAATAGTTAATAAATAATGTATTCATATGTAAAAAATAGTAGTCAGCGCAAGAATAATTATATATGTGAATATATGACCTGTAGAGACTGTTTATGAGTTAATGAGTATGTTAACATGAATAGTTTGTGAAGTGATTAAAAATATTTTCATGACATAAATGTCAAAATGGATAGATAAGATGTGAACGGATGTTTAATGACATTTGTTAGCGTGCTAAAGTAGATTACCAAAGAAGCTTTTAATCATTGTAAACCATTTTACAATATCATTTAAAGTGCATGATCATATGAATTACATGAAATAACGATAAATACATTACTACATAAGCAAAGCGCTTTGAATATGCACTGCTAAGCATTGCATAATGTTTGTTAATGATTCACTAGTGAAAGAATTTCTATTATTCTGATCGGTACAGAATGAGTGACATCATCACCAGACGTCAGAGGATGCCCTGGTACTGGCCTGATTTTGTGTATAACTATTTTGGCGAGGGCAGAGAGCACAACCGTAGTCTGAAAGTCCTTCACTCCTTCACAGAGAGCGTAAGTGTTTATGTAATATCTGTCATTAGGATTTAGTCTGGTCAAGGCTGCATACTGATCACCTGCGCGCCTTTCTGTCATGAAGGTGATTAACGAGAGGGCAGAGTACATCACCTACATTGAGTCTGACAGCGAATCAGATCAGGGCATGAGGAAAAGACGGGCTTTCTTGGACATGCTGTTAAAAACAACGGATGAGGATGGGAAAAATTTAACTCACAAAGACATCCAGGAAGAAGTGGACACCTTTATGTTTGAGGTGAGAACTGTTAAAACGAGGAGAGGAACAAAATGATTCACTGTTCGAAACAACACAGGCTATTGGGGCACTTGCAGGTTAAAACGATAACTATGATAAAATAATATAAATACCATTAAATATGAAGATCATGTAACATCTGTGTTCTTCTACTAATGTATAGTGCTTGTTTTGTTTGTTATTAGGCAAGGCTGGGCAAACCCTTTCTGTATTACTGCATTTAAGTCCCCCTATTAAAAGTTCATGTTTCGGTTTCGGGAGTCCTAAACAACAGGTTGACATGCATGCAAGGTCAAAAAACAGTTTTATGTTCTTATCATTTCCTTATATTTTAAATATTATTTGTTCAACAACTCCCAAACAATTATTTCAACGATTAATTTTTTCCAAACCCTCCCAGTGATCGGTTGATTTAATATGAAGCAATGTTTGAAAGCTTTTAACGCACCACAAGTGGCACCTATGAATGAATTAGCATTTCCATTCAGGAATATGAATGAAAATATGCTAACGTTGACGTCAACATGAAACGGCTTGAGGACTCAGTGACTCAGAGTCAACTCTTTCTTTTGAGGGGTACTATTTATACATGGTGCGATTTCAGATTTTAAACTTTGAAGGATGTTTTAATTCACTTAGAGCTGTGTTACACACTGCATGAAAGGTAATTTTAAAATCCATTTAATTAAAAAATAACTTACATTATAAAACTGATCCAAGATTAGTTAAAACTATCTTGTTTATTGGTTTACCAAATCACTGAAATTTGAAAATATTTTAAAACCAAGGTAAGTGAGGTAACATTCATTAATTGTTTTTTCTGATACGTTTGCAGGGTCATGACACAACAGCGGCTGCCATGAACTGGGCCATACACTTGTTAGGCTCCCATCCTGAAGTCCAAAAGAAGGCGCAACAAGAACTATTTGAGGTTTTTGGTACGTTAAGCCGACTTGTGGTTCATATTATGCAGCTAAACACCAAGGATAGTTGTTTAAATCATTACTTTGTTGCGAGGTGAAAGAGCCTGAAACAGCTTGGAAGCCATTTGAATGATTTTGCTATGTGTTTGGTGTGTCAGGCGAGTCTGAGAGGCCAATTAACTCAGAGGATCTGAAGAAACTGCGTTATCTGGAGTGTGTGATAAAGGAGTCTCTGCGTCTCTTCCCTTCTGTTCCGTTTTTTGCCCGAAAAATCTGCGAGGATACACAGATCAGTGAGTTTTCGCGCTAGTCTACTTGTCCCATTTGTATCGATTTCTTGGGTCATACATGCATTGAGTAATTATGCGTTTACACACACACATATTTTTACTTAGATTTTTTCAATGCAATTACAAGTAAATAAAGTAAGATGTCCTTTTTAATTTAATTCAATACATTTTTATGTTCCATTTTTTTATGTTTTGGTATGCTACTCCTATATAAACTACATAATTTGACATGATGTTTGTGTGTATCTTCTATAGATGGCTATAAAGTTCCTAAAGGAGCAAATGTCATCATTATAACTTATTCCCTGCACCGTGACCCACGCTTCTTCCCTGACCCTGAAGAGTTCCGTCCTGAGCGTTTCCTGCCGGAGAATTGTGTCGGTCGACATCCTTATGCCTTCATTCCTTTCTCTGCTGGACTTCGCAACTGCATTGGTGAGACTTGCGTAAACATTATGAGACAAGCATAAACCTTATACATGGAAATAAATGTGTAATTCTACTTTTATTGTTTTTTTTTAGCAGTAATAACTGTGTATAACTATGTAGTAATTGTGTGTATTCAGGTCAGCGTTTTGCTATAATGGAGGAAAAGGTTATTCTGGCTTCTATTCTGCGCTACTTTAACATAGTAGCATGTCAGAAGAGAGATGAACTCCGGCCACTGGGTGAACTGGTACTGCGACCAGAGCAAGGCATTTGGATCACGTTGGAGCGCAGAAAGCGCTAACGCACACGCATATATAGCCAACATGAGAATTCATTCAAAATGGCAATACTGTGTAGTGAATGACACAAACTTTCTACAATCACATTAATTGTTGTACGATCTATATCTTGGAATGATGTCCACCTCGAGCTATGTTCTTTGAATGTGTAAGACTTCTGATTCATTGGACACTAAACGTGATAGATTAAAGATTAAACACTTAATATTAAATAAATGCAGATACGGTCTATGCAATCAAATTGGAGATAATCGCTAGAAATTAGAGGGCCCCAACTAAGCAAGCCATGTGCTTACTCTGATGTGTGTGTGTGTTTGTCCCATTACCCAATTTTTTAGGTATCATCAAACGACCAGAGTTTTGAGAATACAGTGGACATTCTGGAGCTAAACCATTCAGGGCTTTATAAACACAATTACAATAGTCTAACCTTAAGGTCATAAACGCATGAATTAACATTTCTGCATTTGATGTTAAGAGCATAGGTTCCATGTTTTTAAGATGGAAAAACAGAGCTTCACAGATGCTGGGAACATGGTTTTTGAAGGAAAGGTTGCTATCAAACAGCACCCCTAGGTTCCTAACTGATGAAGTATTAACAGAGCAGGCAGTGTGAGACAGTGTTCTAGGTTATTACATGTGGGGTTTTTATGTCAGATTTTAGCATTAAAGAGATAAGTCATCATCCAGTTTTTTTTATATCGACTATGCATTCTGTTACTTTTTTTTTCAAGTGAATGTTGTGGTTGATAGAGTTGAAAACAGCACTAAGACACAATAGAACTAGTAAAAAGATACAACCACGATCAGATGATAGAAGCAGGTCTTTTGTAACTGTAACTGTAATGTCTCAGTACTAATGGTAGGGTCTAAATCCTGACTTGAAATCCTAACAGATACCATTTTTCTCTAGGTATGTAGTTATACTAACGTTTCTAGCATCTTTGACAGAAAAGATTCAAGATTGATCTAACTAACTAAGTCTTTGGGGTCAAAATGTGTTTTTTTGAAAAGAGGCTTAACAACAGCCAATTTGAAGGTTTTGGGGGGATATCCTAATGACAATAATTAATTAATAATAGCCAAAAGAGGATCTATGATTTCTGGAAGCAGATCTTTCAATAGTTTAGATGGAATAGGGTCTAACATATATGCTGTTGGTCGTTGAGATTGTGTTACACAGAAGTGTAACTGTTCTGTAACTGAAACCACTGTAAAATGACTAAGGGCTAAAAGTATACTATAAAATTGAATCTAAGAAAATATCATTTCATTTCTTTGAGAATGACCATGACTAAAACTCTTTATTAATCTGTACTTAAATTAACTTATGTGGCATGAACTATTAGCAGATCATTTGTCTCAGACATTCAATTTTTTTCTTCTTTCTACTTTGTTCTTTTACACATTTAAATCTAAAGATTCTAATGTTAATTGTAAAACTGCTTTTTACTGATTGTTAAAAATACGATTAAATACTATCAAAGCATCTTTAGTGTTGGTTTCATTCAGTTTTGAGGTCTTGCATTTGGTTGGTTTATCATTTTGCATTTGAGCTGTGAGGATCATCAACACTCATATAATAATTCAAACATGCACCTTGGACACATAAGGCTTAAGCATGAAGAATATCGGATTGCGCATGTAGACGAATGCTCATACCTCATTTTGTAGCTCACCAATTCTCGATATTAATTATATATATATATATATATATATATATATATATATATATATATATATATATATATATATATAATAACTAATAATATAATATTACTGCATCCTGTTACAAACATACATACATATGGGTAGATGACGTATCAATGTGTCCTCTAAAAAACATGCATGAAACATTGAAGATTAACCTTTCTTGCCATTTTTAACTCTTAAGAATAAAGATACATTTTTCTCATGTTATTTGTATTTTAATTTTTTTTTTGTGCACTAGGATAAGGTTTTCGTTTTTTGGACACAACAGCACTGACTTGCTTTAGAGTAAGTAACTCTGAAAACCTTATGCACTAAGACCTAGTCTGATAAGAAAACAGAAAATACATCTATTTGTGCTTTTAGATGATGCATGGACAAAGCGATAATCCGTACTTGGAATTCATTTTATCAAGACTGTCACTGAGACGAACAGATCATTATTTCATTTCTGACAACAGCAGAAAGAATAGAGCTGCTCTCATCATGTGCCCACCCTAATCATCTCCTCAAGTCTTTTCAGTCTGTTTTATATAAAAAAGAAACAGCTATTATATAGTAAATTACCAAGCGGGATCATATGAATGAATTGTGATCATCCAATATTGTACTGTATGCCATCACAAAGAAAACTTCCCTCCACTGGGCACAAGGGCTGTCAGAAATGTGGACTTTGATGCACAGCATGCAGAAATTCATTCAGGGCTATTTTTGCCCAAGCTTAATTGTTATAGCACCAAAGTCAAACTCTTAATGACTTCCTCCTATCTTCAGACATCATCCAATCTAGTCTTGCTCTGTCCTAATTCTGCTCTCTCTCTCTCTTCGTTTTTCTTCCCATCTGTGTATTTTCTTTTTCCACCAAACCAACAGGGTCAGATCATAGTCCCTTGACACACTTGAACACACTTTTTTGGAAACTTTCAACACTCTGCACAGAGCCTGCAATGACTAACCCCTCAACTGTTAAAGGACTTCACCCAAAAAGGACTCATGATCCAAGATATACTTGCCTTTGTTTTGTCTTTAGAACAGATTTATAGTGCTGACAAAAACAATCACATCTGAAATAAAAGTTTTAAAATGTATTAACGTCATTTGTCTTAAATACACACATACATGCTTATATATATATATACACTCACATATATTATGGGAGCATAAACTTTTATTTTGGATGCAAATAAACGTTTGACAGCAATAATTTACAGAAATTTAGCATTATATCACTTGTTCACCTATGGATCCTTTGCAGTGAATGGGTGCCATCAGAATGACAGGCCAAACTGCTAAAAAACATCACAATAATCCTCCAGTCCATCAATAAATTGACATTGTGTTCAATCGATAAAACATTTTTCACTTTAAAATGTTACAATCTATAATATTGCTTTCTCCAGTGAAAAAAAAATCTTTTGAATCAGGAGAATAATATGCACAAATCAAGCACTGTTTACAAGCAAAACCAAATTTATCAATACATTTTGGGCTAAGAGCACAACAGGGAGGAATTTTTCACTTAAGGAAGCATTTTCATCGCTCATGGACATATTTTAAAATGCCTTAATAACGAGTTTGTTTCTTAGAAACAGGAGGATTTTCAATTCACGAGATTTTAGTTGATGAACTTGGGGTGTGTGGATTACTTGCGCTTTAATCTGCTTTTTGGATCACTTGGTTATGCTAAATTTCTCTAAATCTGTTCAGACAAAGAAACCAACTCATCTACATCTTGGATGTCCTATGGGTGAATACATTTTCAACAATTTTTCAGTTTTTGGTGAACTATTCTTATAAGTGACAGGCCGATTTAGCTAAAAAGAAAAAAGATTTTGTGTTTTGGCAGGCTAACATTAATACAAATAGAAGCTGTGGGCCTAAGTGGCCAGTTTAAGATGCATTTGTTAAAATGCCCAAGGCCCACGTCTTCTTCCTTTCTTTCTTTCTTATATTGGTCTTCTCATTTTAAATCTCTTTTCTGGTTTCTCTTTGTCCTCAGAAGTGTTTGTTTGGTAGTTGTGTGCAGAGACAACACTGTGTCCCTCAGGGCTGCAGTTAATTAAAACTTTCCCTCCCTCTGCTGGCTTTTATGTTCTCCTCTATAATCTTCTCTCATTGACTGTACTGCATTATTTTGACAGCAAAGCCATCGTTACTGTGCAATTACCCACAACTCCGATGTATATGACCACCCACTTCTTCCACATTAGAGTAGAAATTAAAACAAGGCTAAAAATAAGAGTCTCCTGTGGATGAGAAAATATTCAAGCAGTAATTTTCAGCCCTGCCTGAGGCAACAGAAACATGCGGTTAATATAACACCCATGAAGTGATTGACAGGTTCAGATTGCACTGAAAAACTAATCCAAATTACTTAATTTTAACTAAATTGTTGTGAATCGTGACACTAGAGCTGGTAAATGAGTAATAACATTGTTAAGGATGGTTTTAATGGTTGACTGACAGTCACATTGAGTGTGAAAAGGATGCATTTATGTCTTCTGAGCACTGAGGGGTGGTGTTGTATCACTTTAAGTGTATTTTCTCATGAACAGATAGAAGGTCTCCGCAATAGAAAGGCACCAGTCCAGACACATGAATGCGCATGCAAAGCATATGCACTGGACCCTCTGGCGAGAACTCACATTTTTATCAAGATGCAATATTTTTGGTACAAACTTTATAAACAGACTGTCTTTGTCTAAGCTGGTGTTTTCCAAATTTGTCTTAGGTACCCGCACAGGACCTTGAGTAAGACTTTGGTGGTCTTTCATTGACACCAAACTTGAAATGTTTTTAACTCCAATTTTTAAACTAGGCATTGCATTCTAATAATTATGATGAATAAAATTATTATTATCATTGAAATGTATAAAAATGTATTGAATATGTTAATTTATTCAATGGCTTAAATATCCATGTGTGTATGGCTTTCATTGAAGGGTTAATAAATAGATAGATAGGACTGTTAAAAACGTATACCCTCCAATACAGTGTAAATGTATGCAGTATGCATGAATTAGAAAATACATCCACCATGTTGTCACTGTCATGTGACGTAGGGCTCAGTTCACTCCGCTGTCCTTCACAAATCCTCTCCTTTGGCCTCATGGGATAGTAAAGTGTCCATCAGGCACACACACTTAAGAATCTGATAATCGCAAGCAATAAGTCATCTGAGTACTTTGAATACTGTTATGAATACTATGAACTAGAATTCATTATAGTATAGAAGTATATATATTCGGACACAGGAAGTTTGTCCATGTCTCTTTGTGTGTGTGTGTGTGTGTGTGTGTGTGTGTGTGTCAAGCACACGTGTATTACTAACTGGCTAGCTCAGGGGTTCAGATACCGGCGTGACGGTCTTCCTTTTGAAGTGTGCACTGTAGTAATCTTACACCTAAATTGGCAGAAATGTGGGTCATGCCACCAATTTTATCCTAGTTAACACACTCGTAGCGTTTCATATTTCTTTACCGGAACTCTCCAGGGCAGAGTACATTCAAAACAATTCTGTTAAGTTAATTTAAATTTAATCAAAGTATTTCTAAATAGCCCTGAGAGAGTGAAATGTAAGAGGTCAAATGCTGACACGCACCGAAAGGGACACTCAATTACATTTTGACAGTAGCGCCGTCAGAGCGGCATTTCTGCCATTTTTCATCTCTTTCCCTTTCATCAAAATAAAACACACATCTACGGCACATTCCAGGAAAACACACTCGTGATTTCTTTCAGATCATTAGAGATGCATAATAACATAATAAACATGAAAATGCTAGTTTTAAATTAATCTAATATATGTTCCTTCCTAAAATCCTCTGTTGAATTTATACTTACCTTATTAAATTAAACAAACTCTATGAGACTCCCACATTTTGTAAGGAAGTCGGGTTTTGTATGTTTTCCTATTGCAAAAACATTTGAACATTATTAAATGTAATTATTAAACTCAGTCATGTTACCAAGTTGTTATAATAAAATCAATTCAACAGATACCTATATTTGATTTGTATGAATTACTCAGTGGACATTTGTTTTTGAAACTCGTGCAGTAGCGTATGTAAAAATGGTGTTGCACAAAAAGTGCACAGAATTACATATTTTTATGAGACCAGGTTGGTATAGATATTATGTCCAATTGAAAAGAAAAATTGTGCTATCATTACGCAGAAATGGATTTTGGCATATGACATGCCCGTGTTTGGTGTGCATATGATACACAGTTTTCACATGTATGTGATACGCATCTACCACACAACCCTAAAGTAAACATTTTATTTGTACTATTTATACACACATGCATGAGATCAGGTAGCATAAAACAACACATAATAATAAATTACTTACCCATTATTTAAAAGTATAGTTGAACATATTTTTTTATTCAGTATATATGGATGATTTAATCTGTTTGCACTGAGCATTTCAGGATTTGGAATCTTCCCCTTCTCAGGCAAATCAAAGTTTGCAATAATTTTTAAAGATCCACTACTATAACATGTATTTATTTTTAAACATTTTATTTTTAGTTTTTCCCAGAACAGGCCATAGCTTTCATTATCTAGTATATAAAAGACTCACAAGCTTAGATTGGTACTACTACTACTGCTAATAATAATAAACAATCCAAATGTTTGACATGAAGTTATCCCATTCAGCCATCAAGAAATCTCTGGCATAAATTAGTAAACTTATAGAAACACAAGCCTGTTTGCGTCTATACTCTGTTTATACTTGCACACTGCTTGTTTATGTAGTGTGTATGCCTTTCGGTGCGGGGTTAAATGCTTGAACTTTCCCATATATTCTTTGCCGTGTGTGAATATATGAGTATTTATGAATATATGAGTGTTTACATGTCAGCAGAGTAGTTATTTCTGACGTGTCTTTAGAATCCTTTTGCGCTAAAATGTGAAACGAAACTTTTATGACAATTTTTGCTCCAAAAACACTCACTGCTACGTCTGTGAGAGACATCCAATATCCATGTGTATCCATGCAAGCAACTTTTCCCACAGGGTCCCATTAGATTTTTGAGCTCGTTACAATTAACAAACCAAGCTACATCATTACACAATATAATGGCTGAAGAAATCAATGCAGTGCAAAGGTTTTCTGTTTATACCCTATCAAGGCTAATTAACCTAGTTAAACAAGTTCGTTTATTTAGGGCAAACAATCCAAGTTCTACTCTAAGAAAACTACTTTTCGCACCAAGGTTCAAGTGTAAGTCACAACAACATGTTTAACACCGTCAATGCATCCTTTGGTCTTGTTTTAAACTGTACAGACAGTATCTGTTCCAGATGTTTTTATAGAACAGAATGAACAAAGCCTAGCCAGCTGTGCCACTTCAGAGACATAGATATGAAACTTGGGAAGGTATACGTCTGTTATGATTTTGAGCTCATATTTGGGACATTTAGCATGCAGTACCACCAAAGTGAACACTTTGGGCCTGTATTTTAAATCAAATTAACTTAACTAATAAATAATCATTCAACAATCTGTGCTTTTGACCTTAGTCGGCTTAGATGGCTAATTTAATTTGCCTGGGAGTCAAACAAAAAAAGCACATCCAATGGGCTTTACTGTTGTTGTAACTTGGTGTAGTGTAGAACTAGAACAGCAAGTGCAGTGTTGTACCGCTGATAATATTAATATTCAGCTTGTCATTTCCAAACGTAGTATAGAACTACAAAAACTGCACGGAATGTTTTAATCAGAAAAAGAAAGAAAAAGTAATAGAAATACACATTTTGAACATTATGAAGGTCGTACAATTTTTTAGTTAGCACACCACAGCTCAGTTAAACAGCTAAAGTGAATCTTTTTTTTTTTTTTATCTGTTAGTTATGTGTGACGGTCTTGATTTTGTTCCTGATCACTAATCAGACCTCATGCACTTCAGAGTAGAGAAGCTATCCATTTGGTTTTGGAATCTGGGAAGTAAAACTGTTCTTACACCCTCCCATGCTTTTTTTTTACTTGCTAACACAAACTTAAAAAGGATTTTCACACATTGAAACATGTCAGCCAAATTAAATAATATCACAAGAAAGAAAAAGAAAACCAAACCCTCACTCTGTAGCAAAATAGACTTTAAAACATCAGTTTTGAGTTTGTTTAAGGTTGTTCCTAGTTTCATGGTTTCAGAAGTCAGTTCAAAGGGCAGAAGTTCCTTTAGCAGCACAAAGCTGGTGTTGGGAAAATGTGTTAGTATTGAACAAAGTACATGGCAGGAGTGCTGACCACAGAACAAATGTCCGTCCAGGGCTCTACAATCGGTAGTCTCAGTATTAATGCTTGTGTGCTTCTTCCTTCGAAGTGTTAATTCAAAGCAGCCTAATCATTTTACGCAACTTACTTCCTTTTTTAAAAACACAAATTATGTATTCTCATATGGTCATAGTAAATAAAATAGATTCAGCTATGGTTTATTTGCTTTATTTTGACATGCTCTACATGATGCATCCTAACAAGGAGCTTGAGTTTGACAAATATGTATATGACAAGCTGCTGACACATTATTACAGCGTTGTGTAATAAACTGCTCAATTTTATTTGTCCATGAAAGCAAAAAAGCTACTTTTCAAGGAATGATAAGCGTGAAGAATAAAACAGCCATTTGTCTTTTTTAGTGACCTTGTCTAAGTTTGGTCAGTCCAAAGTCACATATTTTCACACAAAGCCTATATTATTTTTAGTGTCTACTAAAAACGAAGTGCACATATACCACCTTATTGGCACAGGCTATTTACATCAACTCCGCCCACCAACGTGTGATTGGGCTAGCCATCATTACAAAAGATGGTCTTTTGACACCAGCTTCAGTGGAGCAGATGGTTTGATGATTTTTTTTTCCTTCCTTTTTAAATTTCCAATCACATTAGAAAAGCATTTATTTTCGATAAAAATGAAGGAAATAATCAAATAGTTAGGGTAGGTGTAGGGAGGGCTTTATTGTCCCAATAAGGGTCAACCATGGCACCTATTTAATAATTCAAATTAAAAATGAACATTTCCACTGTATACGTTTTATTCTTTTTTATTATGTACTTTAATATAGATGCAGATAATTGCCACTATGCTGATCTACCCACCCTCATGTCACTCAAATTCAAATGAAGCCAGTCACTTAATAAACAGATGATTACTACAGTCATTTTTATGAAGCCCTTGAACTATTCTGCCCTTTCGCCCCAATAGCAAGCCCTATTTATTACTGAAGAACACATCAATGATCAGACAGAGCTGTGACTTTGAAAGACAGGAAGAGTACGTGCAAATATTTATAAAAACATAGCTAATTTAAGAACCCAGTTCGGAGTAAGCCAAGTCTGTCTGGAAAGCAGCTGATCCTATTGAAGTTTTTATGAGAGTATAGCAGCCATGAGCAAAGACCAACATCACACAGCTACATCCACCGCAAGAGAGCAGAGAGAATAAGGCAGAGGAGATGCAAATTAGAGAAGAGGGAATGAAAGAAATGAAGAGGAGAGAACGATGAGAGAAAGTGTCCCGCTGTATGTCTTGGGTAGTCATTATTCTTAAGCTGCTAATAGTGATTTGTTGATGTCTACGGAGAGTTACTGTGCACTGTAAAAATCTGTAAAATTCACGGTGAAAAACTGACAACGTTAGTTCTAACGTAAAAAATAGTGTAATAGAATTTTTGGCTTTACGGTTACATTCACAGTTAAATACCGTAATTTCAATAACTGATAAAATGTTAATATACAGCATTATTTTTTCCAGTAACAAATGACTGTTTCCCCTGTTACAACACCGTTACCATTACTGACCATAAAATGCGGCGTTACTATAATTTATTATAGGGTTAGCTTATCTTAATGGATGTGCAGTTTAATGAATCTGTATCTGACGTACCATGAACTCTGGTATGAGGGCCGAGCATGGGTCTCCGACACATATGCAAAGAAAGATAGAGAGCTAGACAACCTTACATAAAACACATAACAAAGCACTGCATGTAAACAATATTCTTTGTTGCATTTTCCTGTCAAAATAGCGTAGTTCCTTTGGAATTCCTCAGTTTTCCGGAACTGCCAGTTTCTCTGGTAATGGGTGGAACTAATGCGCTAAACATGCGCTGGCTCACCTATTATCCCTGTTTTCATTTGAGCAAATCAGTTTGAGTTAACAGAGATAACTTGATTAATATTCATGAACCCAGCAACTCAATTAGTAGGTTGAATTCGTATTATCGCAATTTTGTTTTATTATCGCATTATTTTTTGTTTTCCCTCCTTTCTTAGAAACACAAATATGAACATATATAAAAGGCCCTCAATGTCATTCACAGCAACACTAAACACCATCATGGTGAGACATATTGAACTGAAATATGCAATAAACATTAATTTAACAACAACATTAGATGTAACATACAATCCTAATAAACATAATCAATAATAAAAACTAAGAAGAAACATAGTGATTTTCAAGAAAAAATATCAAATTAAAACAAAAATTCAAATGCAAAGCAGGGAATTCTGGGAATGTCAATTTATAGTTTTTCCTTGTAAATTTCCCTGGAATTTACCATTAACCATTTAATAAGTTTTTACTGTAGCATTTCCAGTTTTTTTTTCTGTTAAAATCACGGTATTTACCATGAATCCACCTGTAGACAGATTTATTCAATTCCAACACATTTTTACCCATCTTCTCTATGAAATATGACCTGTGTTTTAATCATGCAAATACTAGGGTGTTTGCGAAGGTTCAGGATTATAATGTTTAATAAGGTCACTCACAATCTATTAATAACCCAGGCAGAGCTAAATGACAAAAGTATCACATTATTATGAAACCTGGGAATGATATGGACCAGCCAGTGTTTGTTTCTTATTAAATCTTATCTTATTGCAATGTAAGATTCATGCATTAAAAAGTTTCTTCTGGGTCTAGCAATTTTTTTATACTCAAATAAAAGTTGTGGGTAAAATGTGAGCTAGACAAAAAAGTAAAATAAATAAATAAAAACTATGCACTACAATAGGTTAAGAAAATCAGACTTTAGGTAAAAGCTCCTGCTCTGAATCCCCGGCTTTATTCTGCATCTGCCACAGCTTTACTTTATCTGAAAGTGATCCACGGCTGATGGAACTCTCCTCGTAGTGTCTGCTCCTCGCTTCTTTCTAACAGCACTAGACAAAGAGATGTCATGCGTCAGGAGAACAGCATTTCCATCTGCTTCGCTGCATGTGTGTGTGTGTGTATTTGTATTCAAAGGTGGTTCCTGCCCCCCCCCGACCTGCAGTTTGATAGATACATCTCTTTAAATCATATGCAAATTATCCAAATCATATTTTCTGTCACTTTTGAACAATGAGATTGAGTATTAACAGGCACGATTGGATGGGATTTGTGTCCTATGAGAATAGAAACAAAAAAATATGTTTCTGTATCCATTTAATCAGTTTTTTCTCTCTTGGGACGGCTGCCAGCTGATGGGATTATACAGGAAGATATTTCCAGGTTCACTTATTGTGTCACTGTGATTCTGTAGTTCTTGAATGACCTTAGACACCAAAGAAAATGGGTAGTAAAAGCACTGATGAATCTCAAACTCAAATTTCATTGTCACAAGCAAGCAATCTGTACAGCAAACAGTCAGAACCATCACTTATCTCACAACTACTTGAAACACACAAGGGCTTCTATGGCACTACTGGACCTATTCTGTTTATCTACATGTTTATATATACATACATATATACATATATATGTATATATATCTTGTACTTTGGTACAGAGTCATGGAACTAAATCTTACTGTAGCGTAACATAAGGAGTCCTAATCAAAATATTGTTGATTGATTACATTTTAATGTAATTTAATTTCATTTACATGTTTTTAGTGTTATTAATTATGCACAATTATAGATAAGAGAATTCCCCACAGGGAAAATTAGCATTAGAGCGCAATTAAACATAAAAGCGAATGCAAAAGAAAAATTCTGTGGATGATTTACAACAATGTCCATATTAAAGATACACAGACATATGCACATATACAGCCAGATCATTTCCCCCAAAAATTATATTAATATTTTTTAAGGTAAGCGATTACAAACTATTTCTTTTGCTTGAAAGTTAGTCACCTAAATTTGTTTATTTAATGCAGCTAAACTAAATTTACTGCAATCACTTACCTTAAATAATGCGAGCAAATTCTATTATTATTTTTTTTAGTATACCAAGAACAGCTCAAATTATTATATACATTGCATATTATATTTTCCTCCAACAAATTATGCCCCTGAAAGGGAAAATCCTACAAACGAATATTTAAAAAGGTCAGATGCAAAAATACCGGTGCCCATGCCTTTTCAGCACTAATTCTTCACTGGGCATCTTTAGAAAAACCTGACAGTTGCCTACAATTTTAAGGGCACAAGACAAGCTGTTGGTAAATCTGAGCCCTAAAAATGTAAAAAATGAATAAACAAATAAATGAAAATGGTTACCATTTTGACCTCATTCTTTGAACTTGTGATTGTACTTCAGCATGCTGGCATATTTTTTTTGTTTTGCTTGGTTTGCCTTTATGAAAGCATTACTTAAAACTGGATACAGCGAAGTAAGCCCTTTTATAATGCAAGTGATTAGATGTAATGCATTCTCACTAGATAAGCTGTTTTCTACTGTCAAACTGATCATGTACACACTTTCACTGCTTGCTCAGGCTTCTGTGTATTTGTATCTGTAAACATGTTTGTGTATTTGTGCAAATATAAAGTATCTCTGCCCTTTAAAAGACTAAACATGACAGTAGGAAAACTGTTTTTTTAAACGGAACATGTTCTTCCACTTAAAAAGAAAACATTTCATTTAATCTGTGGAATGTTTATTAAAACCGACTAAAAATGCCTGTGCGATACAATTTTAGCATTTTTCTTATTAAAGATAAACAACTGGAAATTAAAAGCTGCATTCTCAGTCCCAGCAGTGATGGGAATCTGTGAGAGCAGGAGAACTTTTAGTCTAGTTCAGCATGTATGCATATACACTGACTTTTAGAAAGTTGGGGGTTAAGAAATCTCTCATGCTCGCCAAGGTTGCATTTATTTGATCAAAAATAATGTTTTCTGTTTTAGTATACATTTAAAAATGTTGTTTATTCGTGTGATGCTTATTTACTATTTTTATTTATTTATTTGTGGGTACTGTAATAGATTCCAGCATTCTTTGAAAACAAGAAACAGAGGTTTTTCATTTTAATACTTCCTTGCTTCATAAAACTATTTGTTTATTTAAAACGCAATAAAATAAAATAAAACAGACTTTTATTGACCTCAAACTTTTGAATGGCGGTGCCTACCAGATAAAAGTTCCAGCTGCTTCTCCCACATTGCTAGGGTTTTACCCCAGAGCTCTCATGCTTTCTAAACAAACCGAAATTCTATGAGATTTCCCACGTAGTGCCCTCGCCATGCCCAAGAGAGTTCAACTTTCTGGAGTGAGTCTGATTATAGGAAATCCTGTATTCTCCTGCATATTCCTCGAACTCTATTCCATGAGTCACTTGTTCCTGTCCCAACTGTCACTCAGTGTCAACTGACCTCTGACTGGGTGAAGGCCTGGGGCCACATGGTGACAGAGATGACGGTGGATGAACCCTGATTGCTACAGCATATTGTGATTGCTTGGCTGCCTTCCAAAATAATTCCTTTTTTTTTTTTTTTTTTTGGCTATTCAGAAATGGATTTCATGTCGGAGCCACAGCCTTGTGGGCGACTCTCGGACATATAGCGAGACTTCAGTTCGAGTCACAGCTATTGACGTTGGTTTAGCTTTGTTATCAACAGGAAATGCAAGGTTCATTGTTTTTTTGTTCAGCATTTTTGATGAATCGTCGTGACTAACTTTTCTGTTGGGATTCATAATGCGCTGTAATTAGACGCTATCATTGAATAAAATATATTTGAGGTTGACTGTACTTGGCCACGGTATAGCTTAAAGAGCCTAAATTCACTAAATGTCATAAAGCTGCCATGACATCAATATAAACTGATCCCGCAAATTGAAGCAAATTCTTCTTGTGTTTCATGCAGAAATTTTAATACATTCTTTTTTTTTCCAAAAACCTAAATTACACACAATCGCACCTCAAAAATTAATTTGAAAATTCTAATCAGATCTTGGGCTCTGTTGTAAAAACACTAATTAAAGAATAAAAAAAAAAAATTAAATTAAAAGCACACAACGATTTCAATATAACTTTGTGGAATTTATGTTGTATAATTGAATAGGAAAGCCTCTTGTGACGTTAATCACAGACTACGAACAAACTATTCTAACAACCCATTAAAATTTCCCACGTCTTGAAAAAGAATGTATTCGCTTTATAGTTGCACAAACTGAAGAGCTCCATTGAAAATGATTTCAGGTCGCTTTGTCATTGGGAACTGCTATTAATGTGATTGGCCTTGCCTTTACATTAAGTGGCCTCTGTGATATGCTCACGGCCATGATAACACAAGCTCCCTGGAGGCAAGGACATTGTGAAGACTTTCTCATTTAGTCTTAGAGCAATAACACCATGATCTTTAACTCCTCAGAGAAGGGCTTTTCAGACGTTTTAATGCCAAGCGGGGTCAGGCTGTGGTTTTGTGGGTCCCTTGGTGAGATAATGAAAATGAGCTCTACTGATGTAAAAGTCTTTATGACACAAAAACATCCATAGTGGTAATATATGGGACAAATAACTTGTTCATTTTCTCTTTTTATGTATGTTTTAAATACTGTAGCTGCTCATTTCTTTTTGTTTTCACAGTTTAGCTTTTTCCAGTTATATTAAATGGTACTGCACTGTGTAAATTTAGTCATTAAAAGTAAAAAAAAAACACGTGACTCAACATAAATAACATAAATGTTGTTTAAAAAAATTTAAATAATAATAAAGACATGTCTAAAAGTCTGCTGATACATAGCTAAATTGTAAATTGTAATGTTTTAATTGTTTTAAGTGAGATCACATTACAAACAGAAGTAAATAAATGTTAAAACATAAATAAAACCAGGACTATATGATTACAAAATAATGTATAGATAATATAATTAGAATAGAGTCATGTAGATATCTGAACAATATGTACAGTGCATAAAAATACAAAAGAACTTTAAACATTAAATATTAAAACACAAAAGTGGCCATGTTCATTTGTTAATAATGATAATAATAAAATGATGATTATTGATGAAAAATTATATAATAAATATTATTATTAATATATCTATTTGGATTATAATAGTGAGATCTATTGCAAAAATTAGTATCAGAAGGATAAATCCAAAATTAATATATTTTATATTAAATTAATATAAAACATCACTCTTTTGAAGTACTGAAAAAAAATGTTTTATTTTAGTTAAGTATGCATGCGAATGAAATTCTGACATGCATGACACGTAAACCTGTTTAGTTGTATTAATTTATTTTTAGCTCTTGCTATGTTTCTTTATGTCTTGTATAAAAGAAATATTTCATAACTAAAAGTATATTGATATGACAAAGGAAAAAAAAGGACATATAAATCACTCAGTGGGGTTGGTATTTCTCTGCAGCTTGCACTGATATGAGGGGAGAACAGAAGCCTTCCTAGTCCACAGGGAGGTGAGAGTAATAACTGTATCTGTGTATATATATATATAAAGAGAAGGAAAAAAAACGTGCCACAATCTAGTGCCACAAAAACTGGTCTTCCAAAAATAATACAATTTCTTGAGAGAGAGAGAGAGAAATAGTAATCATCATTTAATTTACAGATCAAGTTATTTCCATTATGATTTTTCAAAGAATTTTCATGCAGATCATGGATGATAAAAACATATCTCCTCCTGTTATGGAACAGTCACACAACTGACATCATTTAGGTCAGTTTAACATCTCTACCAAGAATTATCTGTTATAGCGATGCCCTGTTATAAAAAAAAAAAACGCTGATGTGTATGATCTAGTTCCTTATGATTTTGAACAGTGAAGCATGACCAGTGCCCCATGAATAAACCTTAAGAAGTGTGTTACCCTGTCATAATGACAAAAAATCACATAATAGGCATAATAATAATAATAGGGAAATTGCTCTCAATTAGCCCCCATTTCATGTATCATAACACAAAAAGACTTTATAATGAAACCCATTCTCATTTGTCTACTTACGTTATCAATGTTTGAATAATTATTATCATGTTTCATTTAGCTGTTAAAAGCAGTTATGGGTACAAAAAGAAGAAAAAGAAAAGTAAAGGGCAGCACTATTATAGGTCTGTCTATGCTTATCTGGTGATTGGTTAATATTGACTTTATAATTTTGTCTTGAAACTTGTATAAAAAAAGGAACTCGCATAAAATGAAAAGAAAAAAAAAATTGCTGGCACACTTAACAGTTCAGTTCCAGGAAACTGACCTTGTTCTGTACGATGTTATAGCTTTCTTTTGTGCGTGTAATTCTGTTGAGTTTCTTCTTTTTGTTCACATTGGCAATTTAATCTTGAGGTGTGTGCAAGTGTGCTTGTCTCACCTTAGTCAGCTACTAGCTTTAATGAGGCCTTGAGTAAGCAGAAAGAGAATATCGTGCCCAGTCACTTTGTATTTATAGCTAAAGATCAATAACAATGGCCTCTGTTGTTTATCCGCGGTGTTGTTGGCATGACTCATAAATCGTTGAGGGTACTTTTTAAGAAAAAACTTCACTGATACGAATGTCTCCTTAACCCAGAAATCTTAAATAGATTTTTTTGTAAGCTAGAATGTAGTGAAACAGGTAGATTTTGTGCTTTTTTAAAATTAGATTTGAAAGCAAAACTAGCAGATAAAGTGGTTTTCCTTTAGATTGAACACACCAAATGTTGCATGGATCTGACAGTGCGGCTTTGTCCTTGCGTGCTCTACTTGCAAGCGGTAGTCTCGTCTTGCGGAGATCTCTAGGGAAATCTCATCAAGGTTGCGATGACAGATATTAAATATATGTGCTCCTGCATTCACAGCTCGTAGCTAATAACATTTAATTAGGGATTTCCATAACCAGCATGAGCTCCGTCTACACATCTCGTCACCGGTTTCGACATACCGAGGACACGAGGACAAACTCAAGTACAGAATTTTCCATGTGGTGAGAAAAGATGGGAAGAGTACATTAAAACTTGTTTTTTTTTAAAAAATCTGGCTTAATGTGCTGTGAAATTCATGCGTGAAATGTATAATGCCGGATTTTGTATCATAGACCGTGTCAGAGATTTGGAAGATCATTGAACAATCTCCTGGTTTAAAGTATGCTTTAAAAAAGCCTATTGATTACAAACGTAATCGTAGTGGAAAAGTTACCATCAGATGTTAATCTATAGTGCATTTTCACCAGAACTCCATGTGACAACAGTACATATTGTACATGCAGTTGCAAGAAAAAGTAAGTGAACTATTTTACCTGGTTATATGCTTAAATTGGTCAAAAAATGTGATCTGATTTTCACAAATACCAACAAACACAATGTTAAACTGATAAAACATTTTATTATCTTTTATTGAACACATCCTTTAAACACACATATACTGTTTTACTGTATTTTTTTATGAAATAAATATTTGCATATTTTGTATTTGTCTATAGTTAATAATTGTTCAGAAAGAGAGATATTCTAAAAATTTGTCCCAGAAACTTTTTTTTGTAGCCATATTTAGAACCAAAACCTACTCAACCATCTGTAAACATCTGTCTTGTTCAAAGGTATACCTGAACTTCAAATATAAGAAGGACCTTGACCTCTGGTAATGTCTGAATGCCCACAGGCACTCTAAGAATGTTTCACATACATCTTGTGACTTTGGGTGGTAGTCTATGTGTCTCTGTGGATATATATTTGAGCACTTATTGCTGTATGTAGTGACGGTACCCCACAGCGAAGCCCTGGGGCTGATCCTCTAACCCCTCAGGCCAGCACACATACACACTCAGTTTTCAGTCTGGTCACATACAGAGTAACTGTCATTCATACACTCCTTTTCCAATTTCTTCACCACAGGCTGCTATTAAACTGCTAACTTCCCTGGGGCGCTGACAAATTTACCCCTGACTTTGACATGCAGAACTGGGCATATGGCATGCACCTCACACAAAAAGGCTTTGATTAAGGGAAAAGAGAGTTACCTGCCTTTTTCTGTCAATTTTAAGTGTATTCTGGGTTGCTTTAGGGTATCACTTTACATTTACATTACAAAATTTGCATGGTGTATCGGGGGAAGACATAGGAATAATTTTTATTAGGCAGTTCATTCAGACTCTATAACATTTAGAAAATCAGTGTTTGTGTTGTAACAGATTCAGAATGATTATCAAAACACATACATGGAGTAGATTGCTTCCAACAACCTCTAAACCTCAGTTTCAAAGTGAAATGTCCAGTAAGTGGCACTAAAATGTGTGTTTAATATATGAACGTTAAACATTTTGATTATGTTGGTACTGCTTGCGTTTTTTTAATTGCACCAGGTATGTACTGCAGCAGTTTTGAATTACAATTAGTTTTTCTTAATCAAAACTCTGGCACTGCAAATCATACTTTGTGCCAAAAAAAAGAATAAAAGTTGTTATACTGCCTGTAGTGGTCATTTCACCTGGAAAGAGCAGATTGTATAGTTATGTTTTTTGAGTTTTGCAGAAACGAAGGTAGAGGCATATATTTGGTAATGTATATATGGGTGGCAAAACTCTTTCAGTGGTGGGCAAAGACCACAATTAATTGTTTTGTGGATTTAATACCACAAAATATCAATACATTCATTAGATACATTATTAATGTTTGTTGTTTTGTCAATGTAAAAAAGACATCTTTTACATTTCTTACATTGTTTTTCATCTCCTTCGCTTTCCCTTGCTTTGTAATACTACTCCAAAGCTAAGCTCATGAGTCAGTTAGTGTTACTAGAATGAGTGCTCTCTGGTGTCATTGCACTGTATGTGAAAAGCCAGTAAAAGCCAGCTAATATTAGTTTCCTCTGTACACCTGGAGTTCTGTGTGTGTGTGTGTGTGTATGTTGTCCAGGAGGCTCTTTCAGAATTTGTGACCTTTACTGGAGCTTTGCGATAGAAAAGCAGCTGAACCCCAGTAAGACACACTAGTGCACCAACATGTCACAATTTTCTGATAACGTACTGTGACGCCACATGTGTGTAAGGGTGTATTTACGATCAAACATGTAAAATAAAGTGACTAATATATACACAAAGCATTCTCACACAAAATTGTCAGTGACAAAATGCACCTTTTTTCCTCAGAATCCATTGATTTCTTCAAAAATACTTTGAACATACAATTCAGACCAGGGTTATTAGTTAACTTAAAGTAAAAATAAAACCATAAACAATATTTAAATTTTTTTAAACAAAATATTCAATAACTGAAACTAAATTAAATATTTAAAACAAATAAAAAAAACCATTTTATATATTTTTTTACTTATTTCATTCATCCCACTTATTTCATGAAGCAGCAAAAATATACTTTTATAGCTAGGCTGAAGGGTGTTGTATTTGTGGTTTTCTCATTAATATTTCATGACTTGTGTCACTTTTCTTACTCTGTGGCTTACCAGAAGCTACTATGATATTCTGCAGAAGTTCACTATGCCTATACAGAGCAATGTAAGAAAACTTGATGTTTGTTACCAAAATGCAATTATTAAGCTTTGTTCTAATATTAGTTACCTATGAACCTTAATGTGGACCTTAATGTGGGGTGAACCATTTATTCATGAATTACAGATATTAATAAACAGTGAAAGTGAACCTTAATGTAAAATGATCACCTATGAACCATAGATTAAATTATAGATTTTATAACCTGTGAAAGTGACCCCCTCTGAACCATTTATTCATGAGTTCTAAACATCAATAAACTGTAAAATGTAACGGACCAGCCAGGCTCTCTCACCAGCCACCGCTGCCAAGCTCACCCACCACCCAACCACAGTACTCATGATCACCAGAATTCTGATCAGCCGCACCTGTGTCTCATCAACAGCTTATCAAGTCACAGTACAAAAACACACATCACAGTTACCACAGTGTCTGGTCTTGATCATTGACGAAGTGGACTTATGCTGACGCTCTATTGAGTTAAAGACAGTAATACTTAACTTGAAACATACTTCGTGAACATTGGGTGAACAGTTGTATTATCTCATTTAAGGTAGCATCCAAGAATATTCACAAGTTTAGTACTTTGGCAGCTGCTAGTGAATGGAACGAGAAATCCCTGATGACAGCCTTTTGACAAGGCTTAGAGCCTTGACTTCGCCTACAACTAGCTGTTAATTCATATGGATTGGAGGATTTCATTCAACTGTCAGTCCACTGTTCATCCGGCATGCAAGTCTGTTACAGATGTCAAAACCCAAGCTAAAGCACTCCTCTGCCATCCAGAATTCACCAGCCCTCTAGAACAAGACCCTGAGCCCATGATGTTGGAATCTGGAAAATTGTCTCCATTTGAGTGGTAGAGGAGGCTGACCTGGGGTCTGTGTCTGTATTGTGGAGCAGCTGAGCATGTTCGTCTATCATGCCCCATTTGTCCAAAGAATTCATTGAGTGTCATTCAACCTACCCCAGAAAAAATACATCTACTCACAACCTGTGTTATGCTTACTGCCTCGAACTTCTCTGTTGTTCTCTTCTCTGTGACAGTCACAGCCCTCCTCGACTCCAGGTCAGCTGGTAAATCTCCGGGACCCACTGCTGCCAGTTCAACTTACCAATCACCACCACTGAGACTAATTACCAGACCCATATGTAGAAGACATGTCAGACACTGAGCTGGACCTTTCCATTTGCAAGTAAGACTTCTTAACATGGAAGATATCTATCTTCTAGTTCTAGAGGATTCTACCTCGGATGTCATCTTAGGGCACCCGTGGTTGGTCAAGCACAAACCCATCCTCTCTTGGGGTACAGGAGAACTGAGTGGTAAGAACATTTTCCCAGATGGTATTTCGAACAGTCTGTCAGTATTCCTCTATGTTATTTTTATATTATAACTTCAGTTATGTGTTCTGCCCCAAGAGAGCCACGGGCTTACCATAACATCAGCCATGGGACCTTGTTTGAATGATCCTGGGTACCCCATGACCCTGTACTCATCCTGATCATTCTGCACCTCAGGGTAGAGTTAGACCACCACCATGTTTTTCGGCTCTCAGGAGCAGGCCCGGGGAGGGGAGAGGTACTGTAATGGATCAGCCAGGCTCTCCCACCAGCCAACCACTGCCAAGCTCACCCATCAGCCAATGACAATGATCTTACTTCTTACTTACCAGAATTCTGATCAGCCAAACCTGCACCTCAAGTCAGTACAAAAACCCACAACAAAGTCATCACAGTGTCCGACTAAATTGCACCTTAATGTAAAGTGGAACCAGATTAATCATTAATTTATCAATTATTAATGCACACACAGAAGTTAGTATTTTGTTTGGGTGAAATTGGATGTTTTTTTTTGATGCACTACAACTCAAACTTGAAATAACACTACTGAGCATAAACAGCTGACACAGGTAACGCAAGTAACATGGCATGTAGTGCAAAATCATGTACACACTAAGTAACTAACTATATATATATATATATATATATATATATACATATTTGTGAATACCAGTCATAACTGTTACTAACAGAGTAACTATGTTTGTGTGGTTATGAATGCTTGTTGTGCCTGAAAACCCATCTAGTATCATTAGTAACCCTTGAAAGGCAGTGTGCATTTGTATATTTCAATGACAGTCACTCAATAAATCTCACATATAAGATGCAAACAGGTGCTGCTGACCATTGGAGTTTTTAGTCCTATGAGAGTTCACGCATCACTTCCTCTCTGCAATGTGCAGGTATCAATAATGTATGCTTGAGCAGAGAAGGTATGTGTATGTGTTTGTCTCTCCCTATCTCTGTGTTATGTACATTTCACATTTTTAAACAGCAAGATCCTTATTGTTGATTTTCTGTAAACACTATATATTAAACCCTCCCCTTCAGCTATTTTCCACTGCCTATGTTTGTTCTTTTTATGGTTAGAAAAGCAAGCTAACATCAGCCTATCTATTTGTCCTCTTTGTTCTGCTGTGTACCAGGGACCTTTTGTCTTTCAATGGACAATCAGAGCCTCATTAGACAGATAATTCTGGGACGTTGATTATATTATATTATATGATATAATACTGTATCTCTGAGCACATCAATACCAAGGCATGCAAACTCTAAAATATATATTTTTTAAACAAATACAATAAAAAAAAAAATCACATTTTAGATACAAATACTATATAAGAACAGGTGAATGTGTTAAATTATTAAAATATTATCTTTAAAATCTATGGTGGTGCTTAAGTACATAAATCTATAGGGAATGGATGTTTTAAAAAAAACATTCCTATTTATTCATGTTTAGAAATATGTAATTGATATAACATTCAGATAGATAGCATACATATACAAGAACTGGAAAGAGCTGACTGTGACTGAAGCATTATGAAGATGATGAAGACATGATAGCGGATCCTACTTTATTGTTGATTCTGGATCAACATTACTGTTCAAAAATATAGACTTATCCCAATCCCTACCCCTAAACCTAACCCTACCTAAAATTAATTGCTAAAATCAGTTGTAAATGATAGCTGATTAACAAAGATGTAGAAGCATAACCCTAAAACAGATATTTCCTGAAAACTATCCCTCAAATCTGATTGGTTGATTGGAATGTTGTTCCAGGATCAACAAGAATGTTGATTCAGGAACATCTTATGCTTGGTGAAATCACGCTCACCGTTCCCTGTCAGTCACTATGAGTCATGTCGCAACGACAGACTGGGGTCTTGTTCGGAGCCCAGATTCGCTCTGATTAATAGAAAATGCCAATGAAATTTGGCTAGTGGTATTTGCATACCTGAACTCCTTCTGAACATACAGGTATAAAGACGACAGGGCACACTCACACTTTAAAAAAAATAGGACAATAGGAGAAAAATATAGGAGAAAATTTGGAGAAGCTGGAAGGCACAACCAGTGATTTCCCTGTGTGTTTCACAAAATGGATGGCTCATGTCTTTTTTAAAGATGCAGTTCCGGCCATGTCCTCTTGGGTGTGGTCAGTACCTGACTTCCAGCGACTGCCACGATATCTGTCTTCAGTGTTTGGGTCTCCGGCATGCTGAAGACTCATTCGGGGAGGGAGTGTGTGCTCATTGCGCATCATTTAATTCAGTGTGGTGTTTAGGACTATGCCTACCCTTGCTGCCAAAGCCTACATTGTGGCTTTTCAGGCTGCCTCTGCCTTGCATGCCATTGTGATCCTGAAAGTCCATCAGGTCAAGGCACTCACAAAAATGAACAAGGGTGACTCGGGCTCAGGGTTGATGCAGGAACTGCACACTGTAACCAACTTCATGCTCTGGGCAATGAGGGTCACGGGCACGGGCCCTTGGGAAGGCAATGTCGGCTTTAGTGGACTAAAAGTCAAGGCTGGTGCCTCAAACTCCCCACAGGAATGTGGTGTCACTACCAATGGTCGCACAAATAACACTGCAACTGTTTCGTACATCAACCACCAGAGAGGTCTACGATCATGTTGGATGTCTCAGCTAGCCTGCCATCTCCTCCTCTGGAGTCAGCCTTTGGAGAGCTCAGTTTTGCTGCCAACGTGCCTCATGACAGCTAACATTTTCTGGGAAAATTACAATTCCATCCCCAGACTGTTCAGCCAATTTAGAGTCAATTTGGTTGAAACCTAGGTGGATCTGTTACCTTCCCTCTAGTCCTCCCACTGCCAGTTGTTATTTTCTCTGACTGAAATTGTCCTCCACTTTAAAGGTGTATGTGGCTGCTATCGCTGCACACTACAATGCAGTGGATGGCTGGCCTCTTGGAAAGTACAATCTTGTTGCGAGGTTCCTAGTGCCCTCCTGGGATCTTTCTGTTGTCCTGGCTGGCCTTAATAGGGTGCTAGTCATAGGTTCACAGTCAGATGAGCTTTAGTTCCTATATGAGGGCAGAATGACACTGAACATCTTTGTGCCATACTACAATCTCTGCATTGAGCCAGTTTGTTCCTGGGTGTTGGCTAACAGGAAAGATCTGGCCTGTGTCACACTTGCTGTGCCGTTTGCTTTCACACAGGTATTTGAGCACCTTCTCTACCAGTTGAGTTTCCCCTATAGCAAAGCCTGGTTGAGCATCCTCCAATATCCTCAGCAGTCAGACTGGTTCAGAGCAGTCTGATGAAATATCCAGAACTGGTGTTAGCTTGCCCAGGTTGCCGGTCAGCCCCTGTGCTGGGCTAGATGTCCATATATCTGATCCCCTACAGGCCATATGTGCATCTCCACAGTAAGGTTTCCCTTTGGGTGAACCCGCATCTCTCTTTGATAGGCTACTCTGTTGTCTCTGCTGTCAGTCATTCCTCCCCTGTTGGGTAGGACCTGCCTCTGAGTCTAGTTCATATGTTACACTGTCCCTGGTTGGGTCAGTCAATATTAGTCTCCCAATGTTTCCTCCTGACATAGGATGTAGCCTTCGAAGCGTCCTTCCCCTGAAAGGTTTGCTTTCCCATTGTCACTGCTAAGCTGGACAAAATATACAAATAGTCTGTGCTGAAAGTTGAAATTCCTTCTTTTGTATTTCAGGAACAGCGGCTTGATTATCTCCTTTTGCAATATACTCACCTGCGGTTCCTGTGAGCACCAAGGTCAGTGAATTTACTCTGGCATGTTGGGAAATTTATGGCATTGCATGGCATAGGTCTGACACACGGGTACTTCTCAGCATTTGCAGTGCTGCAGTTTGGGACGGGGTTCAGGTTGTGCTGCTTTTCATAGACCCCAGTCTGTCATCATGACATACCTCGTAGTGACAGACAAATAGGGAACGTCTCAGTTATGTATCTAACCCTTGTTCCCTTGCCACAACCTCGAACCATTGCTGAGTGCTCTGAGAAGTTCTTGGCTCCTGTCGCTTTTCATACCTCTATGTTTGGGAGGAGCTCAGGTATGCAAATACCACTAGCTAAATTTCATTGGAGTTTTCACTTAATCAGAGAGAAATTTGGGCTACGAAACAAGACCCCAGTTGATTGTCACAACATAACGTCTCCATTCCTTCCATCAGGAAATGAGTGTTACATACGTAACAGAGATGGTACATGCAAAAAAAAAAACAGAACTGGTTTAATGGACATTGATCAATGTATAGTTTTTTTTTTTACATAATGTTAATACTGAATAAACATAAAAAATTAGATCACAAATGGGCAGAAACAAAATAGGCAAATTTGAAAAACAATTAACAATTTATTAGCAGTCAGTTTTGGAATGCATCCTCTTTTACCAAGGGATGTGGACTTGGAGCAGTTCTCTTATTTTGGCAGTAAGTGAGTAGGAATCACTTCAGTCAAGGAGTGTGTCTGTGTGTCTGTGTGTGTGTGTGCGTGAGCAGCCTGTGAGCCTGAGCTTTGAATAGAGGCAGATTTCAAAGGAATCTTATCTGCCAGTTTGTCTGTGTGAAGCTACATGCCAAACTTCTCTTGAATGTGCGATTGCATTTTCCTGTAGTGCTATCATCAGGCGAGTTTTCCAGGTAAATGTCACCTAATAAGCATTTGCTTTGTCACGGTCTGGATGTGGACCAAATATGAAGGTCATTTGGAGAAATGTCAGATTTATTGGTGCTCTGTGATGCGCTTCAAGCCGCATTTTTCTTTATTTATTTTTCAAGCCTTGGAGGGAATTTTTTAGAGGTTTCCTGAAAGTGTGATAATCCCATTGCTCTTTTATCTAGCTTTGAAGCAGCCACATATTTGAACAACCAATTTTCCCTCAGATTTGCCACTGTTAACTAAGCAGGCTTGAACTGTGATGGCAGAGAAGAGATGAAATTTATGTGATGCTTGATGTGATTTTAGATTATAGGTTCTTGAGTGGCATGCCCGACAGTGTGAATGCAGTCTATAGTACGCTATTTATTTATTGAATTTTACAATATGGAAGTCAGTAGGCACCAGTAACTGTTCGGTTAAACACAGTCTTTAAAACTCTTTTGTGTTCAACAGAAGAAGAAAACTCATGGAACATGTTAAGGGTTGATAGAAATTAATGGTAAATTATCTCTTTAAATCAGATTTTACTTTGACATTTGTCTCATTGTGAGACATGCTGTATTCATTTGATGTAACAAAGAAAATAATTGCTTTTGAGTAAGAATAGGGTAAATTATGTTTCCACCAGTGACAGAATACATGATATGCAAGTTAAATACTGACATTATTACATCACATCTAGAAGTGGACCTCAATTCTTGAGCTGAAATATATAGCTGGTTTTAATCTTTTTGTCAGCTGATACATCCTATTGTCATGATGTGGTCCAAGGAGAAGGAGCACTCAACGATGAAATAATCTTAATAACTTTTAATCTTAAACAAAGTAACAAATAAACATACAGGCAGGCAGGAAGGCCAACAAAAACCACAAGCATCTAAGAATGAAGACCTGACCAACTGAACTGAAACAAACTGGGTTTATAAACACTAAGTAATAGACACAAATTAACAAGACACACCTGAACATAATGAGACCCACTTAACAAAGTGGGTCACACAGAGCACATTGAAGGTAAAAACAACAACAAAGGAGTCCAAATATGTGACATTAGACCCCTCTCCCGGAAAGGTGCGTCCTCGCACCTAATAATGACACAACAAAGGGAAGAGTGAATGGGAACTTGGGAGGAGATTCAGGTGGAGGACGGACTCCTAGGGGGTTGGAAATCGGAGACAAACACAGAGTCCAAGGAGGAACAGACAGAGGAAGAATCAAGGGAAGAGACAGGAGGAGACCGGAGCAGGAGGAGATCCATGGGATCCAGAGCACAGCCCAGAAGATCCAAGGTGGAGCTGACTGAGGAAGAAGCCATGGAGGAGGAGTAGCTGTCCGACAGCGACGGAGCAGGTGGTGGAGGAGACAAAGACGGAGGCGGAGAGCCAAAGAGCCAGGGTGACACAGAGGAGCTGTGACCGTTGCGGAGATGGGGGAACAAGAAGGATGCTACAGAGCCAGAGTGATACTGAGGACTGAGGTGGAGCCAAAGGGATGGAGGAGCCTGACAGAGCCGAGGGGATGGAGGGACAAGGTGAAGCCAGAGGAGTAGAATCCTGAGGCGACAGATGGTCGACGACAGACCAAGGCAGAGCCAGATGGGCGATGGAGCCTGGCGGAGCTGGTGGACTGATGTACCACGGTCAAGAGGAGGGAGCTAGGAGCCAAGGGGGTGCCAACGGGTCTACAGGCCGAAGTGGAGTCCAGGACTCGGAGGATCGACAACGAAGTTAGGGATCCTGCACCCATGATGGCGATGGTGACAGGCAGACCTGTGGTGAGCACCAGAAGATGTGCTGAGGGTGAGTGCAGGGGCTGCTTGGAAACATTGACGGTGGCTGGATAGGATGGGAGGGTGGGCAGACTTTGTGTGCAGTCACTGGAGGAGATGCTGGCTGCTTTCTAGATCTAAGTCATCCAGCTCTTCCTCTAGATCCAGCAGCCCCAGATATATAATCAGCTCATCCTCAGCCGTGGTGCAGTGGACAGAGCTCCACTCCGCTCTTGTTGTGGCGTGCTCTGTTGCTGGCTCACACACCTGGTCCGACGAAGTCAGCTCAGGTCTGGTGGTGCTCCGCGGCTCTGTCGTTCTTTCCGGCGATGGCTCTGTGGTTGTGGCTAACTCTGGAACTCTGTCACCGGTGGGCTCAGGCTGTAGCTCCGCGTCACGGTGAAGTGGTGGGTTGGGCTCTGTATTGGGAGTGGGGCTGGTGTCGATGTCCTCGGGTTGAATAGTCTCTGGTGAATTGCACGACACCAGCACCCACTCAATGTATGCGGCGAGGCTCTCTCGAGGACCGTCCCCGGACAGCTTAGCTTGCTAGAAGGTGCTTAGTCCATGGAAGTAAAGTCCACATAGAAAGCTGTCCGGGTAATGGGAGTGTTTGGCCAGGAACAGGAAGTCATTCATATGGTCCTTGAGAGAGCGATCCCCCTGCTCCAGGAGGACGAGGACATTCAAGTCAGACAAATCGTATTCTTATATACCTTTTTTTTATATTTATTTTATTGTAATGCAGCATTAATTTGTAAAATGTCATTTAATTAATTTATTTATTTTTAATTTTTAAAGTACAAAAAATTTAAGACACAAAAAAGAGTACAGTTTAGGGAAGTTCAATACAGCTGTCACACCCATGAACATTTTGTGTTTGCATCCCCCATGTGCTCTGTGTGATTGTGTCATTTAGTTCATGTGTGTGTCATTTCTGATCTTCATCTGTTTCAGTATTAATAGTGCAAACTGTCCTGTTTTTCCTTGTCAAGTATTGTTGTTGTTGCTGATTTACTTTATGTCCCCTTGCTGCCTCATATTACCCTCTGTCTGGATTATTAAATATTGTTAAACTATATCTTGTTCAGACCACATAACAACAGCATAACATTGCAGTATTTTGCATTTTGTATGTTCTTACAATACTCACCATATGACTTTTTTAAATGTTTGGGCTTTAGGGTTAATCCCTATAATTGTCTTTGTTTTTAGAATTTTTTCCCACTAAAACTATCTATTATTCATATTTAATATACAAGTACAAGGATTACACATGATGAACATAGCATGTTTCATAAATCATATATACTTTACAAAGGCACAAGCCAGTTTCGGATTTCTTGCAGAATGATGTGCATCAGCCTTCTTACTCATCTGTAAAAAGTTAATGCCTAATTCAATTCTGCTCAGCATGCGGTTATTAGAACTGTGAAGGGAATAATTTAACATGCTCTCTTCTATCCCAACATTCTTCTTCAAGCTCTTGACAAGAACACACAGCACACACACACACAGAATGAGAAAGACACTTGATCTGTCTTCTAGTCTGACGTCTGCTTCTTGTTCTAACACTAACTCTGTAACTTGTCAGTCAGTACATAATGTTTGAACAGTGTAAAAGCTACACCCTGCTTTACATTACATCCAGAGATGGTTATTTCAGGTCAAAGAGGTGCAGACTTTAATAAAACCAAAATACGATTGCGCACACACTTGGACACAAGATAACCTAGTGGTTTTATTATATAAAATAGTTATGGATAGGGTAGAAGTTTGCAAATGCATTTCAGTTGTGCGTATATGTAAAATATCTGTAATTTTGTATCAACACCACAAGAGCATAGTTTCAAAGACAGAAAATATCATGCAGTGGTTTGTCAAGCCTACACAAATGATGACATAAGTCAGAAAAAATAAAATAAAATAAAATAAAATAAAATAAAATAAAATAAAAATGTATGTATGCTGGTCTGTTGTGTTTTATGCTTTCACTGCTGGTTGGTTTTTACGGCTTTGATCTTCATCCACTTTTTATTTTCTTTACTTTGCGGTCCGCCATAGGGTTCATATAGCTTTATATGTGAGAGGTTTATGAATTTTGCTTTGTAGTGAATTTGATGTCTGATCAACTGAACAGGGGCCCAGAGCTCAGTATTAAAAATGAATCAAAGTTTTACTGATAAAACTACAGATAAGAGAAGAGGAACATTGAAATAATGATGGTTGGTCTATTGGTGTAAGTGTCCACTGCTCTTCGCCTTTGCTATTTTTGTTTGTTTGCTTTCACCACAACTAACTTCTGTAAAACTGCATTCATTATTATATGTTTATTAGAGCCAGCCTTGCCTCAGGAGGACTTTAATGTATTTTCAGTGCCATTGGCATTGGTATTTTTACACCTTTAATAGACATAGTTCAGCATTGTTTTTTATTTTTGTTCGTTGATATTTGCAAGGCGATCCCCTTGAGCATTGCATTTCTGTATGCCATTGTGCATGAGAAGATTGGAGTGCATTCAAGGTGATGTTTAGTACAAACTCAACAGAGAAAAACACTAAATACTTTACTGTAGGAGAAGATTTAGCTTTTATTCACTCATATATATGGACTCAAACCACACCAACATCAGTGATTACATAAACCTAGAAAAAGCTGTAAATGTTTTAGGATTTTGAAAAACTAAAACTGGAAAAACTGGTTGAAACTGGTTATATCATTTGAGCTTTGTGAGTACCAGTGAAAATGGTTTTCTGTGCACAGTGTCATTAATCAGTATACTGCAACATACAACAAAATATCTTACTTTATTAACATCAAGTGATCAGTACAGGTTAAATGAAAGGCAGTTTAAGGAAATGGGGATTTTATATGACTTTGCTCGATGTGAATCTGTACATGTGTAATATAATGCATGTTATTATATTACATTTTGGACCCAACTCTAATGAGTCATTAAAGACCAGGACAGCAGGAAGAGAAACAGACAACAGGAAGAAATTCAAAAAGGTGGAAAAATGTAGACATAAATAAAACTAAATTATTAATTGAACTTCTGGCGTGCGTGTTGAAAGCCTTAGAGGATGCTCCTATTCTTTCTGCTTTATATGTGGCTGAGTAAAATGGAAATGTTCTCATTAGAGACAGAGAGAGGAAGTTAAGACCTTGTTTCCGCAGCCCTTCTCATAATTAGGCAGCAGATCCATAATTAATCTGGCCATTAATAACTGTTCATCTGGCTGCCCCCAGTGCTAGGCTTGATTGACAGCCAAGGGGTTGTGACTTAAGGTTAGGAAAGGTCCATTACTGGTCTTTGATGGAATGCAAAATCAGACTTCAAACAGAGTTAGGCTCACTTCCTGTTTAATGAGGTCTTAAAACATGCTGTCATACTCAGAAAGTCACTGTTACGCACACACATTTATTCAACGAGACCCTGCAGGTCGTACCCATAATGCAGTGCAGAAGTCCTGACGTTTTAGCCCCTGGTTGTCAGCTAGGCTGAACCACAGGTTCTAATTATCGAAGAATTAAATGCGCTATTTTTTCTCTCCTTTCTTCCCTCTTTCTCAGAGTGTGCAACACCTCTCAGTCATCGCTTTGACCCTCACCTCATGCTGACCCAAAGCCTCCTGCAAATTCAGCTTTTATTTTTATCTTGCATAACTCATTTTTCCTAGAAACTTTAGCTTAATCAAACTTAACCTTAAATTCATCTCTCACATCTTATTATTTAAGAAAGCTATTTGCTGAGGACAGGGGGCCTTGATAGATGAAGACACTCAACCAAATATATATCTGAAACTTTTTCCATGAATAATTTGGAAAACTTAGATTGGCTTTAAATTGCATAACGCTTGGTTTCGGAGTTTGAATACTGTCATTGTCAAGTTTAGCAGCGAGAGTTTCCTTACCTACTCAATTATGTTCCTCATCTCAAGTGAAGCCTGGATTCTCTTGAACCATCTATCATAACAAGTTTTTCATCTATAACAGTGACGTCCATCAAACACGAGGAATGTGCAAGCTCCAATAAACCCTCACTTAATTTTGTTTCACTCTGTTCATAGCCTCAAGTGCGTGTGGGATTACTTTGTTAAATTACTGAGCCAGAGTTATTTTAGCTGGACAGTTCACAACAAAAATATTAAAAGAAGGGCAGAGTGTGTAATCTGTAAGGATTCTTATTAAAAGTGTAATGTAAAACTCTGCTCCTGCTATCTGTCAGTGTCTCAAAGGGATTTTTTTTCTATGTTGTTCCACTCTATAAAATACCTTCTCCCCTTAAAAATGGTCCAAATAAGACTTAAAACATACAACTCAGCAACTCAAAGGTCCTGTTTAGTGTTTTTATACAGTACAGTTAAGTTCAAAGCCTGAGACCATGTTGAAAATAAAGATCTTTTTCTTCAGCGTTTGAAATCTTTAAAACAGAGAAGTTAGTTAATGTTAATGTTTTTGAACTCCTTCGTACAAAAGGCCAGATTTCTTTGGTTTCCTTTGAATTTTCTTTGGACTATTTTCAAATCATGCTGAGATAACTTAGATCAGGTTTGGCACAAACTTGTGAAGTCTGTGCCAGCTGAAGTACATGCTGTCATAAAGCAAGAGGAGGACATGTACCAAATACAAATAAAATCCTTTTTTTTTTTTTTTTTACTCTGATTGTAATATTTTTAACAATTTAATATATAATTTAGGTGTCAGACTTCTGGACCAAATTGCCTGTTCATTGTAAAACTGTTTTGATTTGGATTTAAGCGAGTTTTAGGCAGCTATAATAAACATAAATAGTGATAAATAGTGGTTTATTGTAGCTCATATACTGAAATAGTTCAATAGTGGCCTATAACAGCTGTCTGCACTTTATAGATATCTTTAAAAAAAAATTATTTATTTCATATGCATTTAATAAATGCTATAAAAATGACAATAAAATGTGACCTGTTGAAAGGCATGCAATTGTTGGAAATTAAATGTTAAATTAAATTGCATGTATTTACAGTATGGCCTATATTAAATAATTATTTTTTCACATTGCCATGACATTTGCATTGATATTTTTATTCATATATATATATATATATATATATATATATATATATATATATATATATATATATATATATATATATATAAATCTTTTTCTGTCTTGAGTATCTCCACTTCTACTTTTCAGACTTTCCTCTCATTTCTTCTCATCACTATTTTACAGAATGCATATGCGGCCAAGCGCTTGGTCTCATTTCTTTCATGTTACCTCAAATTAAAGTTCTATTCATTACACATACTCACAGATATGTCTCAAACATTTGCATTTCAAACTGAATAATTTTACATGTTTGCGCAGCACATTTTGTTGGCCGTTTTGTTGCTCTGGCAAATTTTTAGTGTGCTGCCCATGATACAGGGTTCACAGACTTGTTGAGTTCATTATGTTGGGAAAGTTCTGGCTTTGTTCTTGTAATGTAAGGATTATGTGCAACGCAGTATGTGTTCTTTGCACTGTATGCTTTGTGTGTGTGTGTGTACTTCATATACATATCTTACACACAAATAGGATCAACAGAGTAGAGTATAAGTCCTTGACAGGCAAGAAAACAAAATGACAGTGAGTAAAGTTTGTATGTGTGTGTCTACAGGCGAATGTGTATGCTTTACTGATGCTTTTTCTGTTTATTAAGCGCTGGTGTTTGGAGCTCTGTCAGACTTTAGAAAACACCAATCATTCTCTGGTGTTAGAAAGTAAATAACTGTAATTTTCCTTCTGTCTTCTCTGACAGCTGTGAGAGTTGTTTGTTGTCTATTCTAATAGTCAGGTTCATCATCATTTCCTGGACCAGTAACTGTAATTACTAAAGGTGACAGGAGTTAAATATGATTTATTTGTTAAAATACGTTCTCCAACTTTCTTAAATTTGAGGTAGTAATTAATTAGTTGATATTACAGAACAATGCAAACAGTGACCTGCTAACAATTTGTTTGAGTGGCTCAATATGGCTGTGTTTCCATTCAAGTGGCAAATTGTATTTATTACATTAAAAGTCAGTATACAATTAGGCAAGTGAATTGCATTTCCTTCCCATGCGGTCAAAAGAACAAAATTGTATCTGACACTGTGACTCTTTTGTTAAATGTAATAAAAGCAGACAAAACCCTCTGACAAATGTAATATTTGCTAGAGACTGGCCACAGATGCCTTTTGACTGAAAGTGACAGCGTATCGACAGTTCTGATCAAAGCAGCCAATCATTTTCATGACAGGCTTTTTATGTATTTCAGAATGAACAGAACAACATTTTTTTATGTGAATCTAGAAATGTATTAAGTGTATGTCTACCGGAATGGAAGATTAAAGAAACAAATTAATCAATGAATAAATGAAAATCTCAAGCGTATACATTTTTATGTTCCAATATTCAATTGATCAATCAATATTTTTTAATCAATCGATCAAATAAATTAATTAATAAAACTCCTATTTCACACACTTCATATATACTATATGTTGAAATGAGAAATTCAATAAGAAAAAGTGTTGTGGTGTTTTCATTTCTGTTTGTGATAGATATTACTGTTTAAATTGAAAAGCAAACTAGCAAAATAGTTACATTTTCTTGTTAAATCGTAACTGTGATGATGGTCTGATTTGGTCTGTAAACTTCCATTTATCCACCACATGGACTGTCACACTACATTGTTACATATCACCTTGGACTGCATTTCCCATAATCCATTGCACTGATTGTACACTCACCTGAAAGCAATCACGCACACTATTTAACACCCACTCATTTCCTGTTCAGATCTGAGCCAATTCCTTGTTTCCCAAGTCTAGTACTAGTTCTCTACTCCTAGTTCCTCAAGTCTACATCTAGTTTTGTCTTGCCTGTTTTCCCCCATGTTCTGATCTTTGCTTAAGATTTTGGATATCCCTTTTGTCTTGCAGTTTGTACTCGGTTCGCCCTGTTTGGAATACCGCTCATGTTATCGGATTACCCTGCTCATCAAGCCCTAAGGATATTGTTAGCCGATTGTGGACCCACCAAAGTTTACTGGACTGTTTTGTGATCTGCCTTCAACATACCTGTCTGCCATTGTTTGACCCTGCCAGTGTCTTTGACACTCTTGTTCAATAAAGCTCACAAATGGATCCGTGAGTTACAGAAACACATATCAGGAATGTGTGTTAATACAGTAAATAGGCTCAGCTTTAGTTCCCTGTTGACTTTAAGGTTTCCCCATTTATTAATTTTTCTGTTGGTATAGCTGTTTGAGGTAACTCTCTTTCAATTATTTAGCATCTCGTTTACTTCTGAAGTTATTTCAGGATGGAACTGTGTATGCGAACGGTGCGTGGATGCGTGTGAGGGGGTGTTGTTGGTGTAGGAATCTAGGCCGTGTTTGACAGAACTCAACTCAAGGACAAGTGCTGTAACACACATGAAAGAAGAGGGGAGAGGAAAGAACAAAAGAAAGGGGGAAATAGCGGATTGACATTGTTGCTTGAGATGGATGAGTGAAGAGAGATGAATGCAGGAAGTGCTTAAAAAAAGGTAGAAATGCCCAGTGGAATATTTTAATGCTCAAATCTTTTATAGCTCAGGTGACTTGTCAGAGTTTTCCATTTTGCTTTATTCAAGTCCCAACTTTCTCGGCTGTATATCCATTTTATCAGTTTATACAGTCAATGTGAATCATACCCATGACCTTGGTGTTGCAAATGGTATACTGTGGCATTTCAGCTGCAGGAACACCACAGCTTTTGACTGATGCGTGTATCTGTGGCTGTTGATTTAGGCCTGCAAACTGCACAAAAATATGGGAATAAAATTGAGGTTGTTATTTTAGTAATAATGGTAAGTGTGAGTACTTGTGTTTTTGTCTCTCAGCAGAGAACAATAGCTTTTCATGAAAGCATGACTGGATAAGCAGCGTGTAATTACTGTGGAACTCAGACGGTGGGGTGGGGTGATGTGGGGTGCTGAGTGCAGACACGCTGTTGTGAAAATAACATTGGTTGTGACCTTTTCTGCAGTGGGCCGCCACAACAAGCTGCCACACTATCACAGAGGGTACTATACACGGGTCACTGAGACCTACTCACAGCTTCTTTTCCCAGAGCTTTTAATGTGTTTGTTAGTTATATCACAAAGATTTTTTTGTGTTTGTTGCTTAATTGTGCATCTTTCGGATGTGACCCTGCATCACAAACCAGTCAAAAGCGTACATTTTTTGAAACAGCTGAATAAAAAAGATTTTCATTGGTGTATGGCTTGTTAGCATAGGACAATATTTGACTGAGATGCTCTGAGGGTAAAACAAAATCTAAATACTGAAAAAATAGCCTAATGTGCCGGATGTTGAGTCGGACATTGTGGTATATCAAATGGTAAAAAAATTATATATATATATATACTGCATACTGTTTCATGTCTTAGGACATCAATGTATCGTCATGTGCCGATTTGGATTGTCTGTGTATGTTTTTTTCTCTTTCAAAGATTGTGTGCCCAATTTTTTTGATTTGTGTTCTACTTTGGATCCTTTGGGGGTTAGCAGATAAACATTCAATTTTCATTTTTAGGTAAACTGTCCCTTCAAGACTTGTCTAAACAGTCCCTAGCAGGTGTATTTTGTTTGAAATTTAATGAAATTTCACTACTATTCTCCTAATCACTTTACATATGAGGTTTTAAACTTGCGAAAGTTGAACACTTTCTTCTAACTCACTTTCACATGTGTGTGTTAGAATTTACATTTCAAATGTAAATGTTAACAGATTGGTTCTCTAAGGTTTAACTATGTAAAATACAAAATACAATGAAATTTGTCTCCAACAGTAAGGTCCATCTCTGGGTGTTAGCTTTTCTATTGAAAGGGAGGGTTGAGATGGGCCTCTGTTTGTGTGTGTGAACGTCTATGCATGAGGATATACCCTTAGAGAGTATGTGTGCACATACGTATCTGGAATGCATCAAGCATTCTCACAAATTTGTTTCCATAGTTACATTGACCTCTGCCTTGTTTTGGATTCCCATTTCCTTTCTTTTACATTTCTCTGAATTTGCTTGGTTCAATGCATTAGTGTTAACTTGCATTATTGCTCATCAAACTGAATTTTTCCAGTTTCCCAGGACACTTCCTGGGAAATCATCCTAAAAATGCCATTACTATTGCCTTAAGCTGAGATGTTGATTAAATAAATAAATAAATAGTTTTTATCCTAGTCTGGTGGGCATATCATTAATTTGTTTTGCTTTTATCCAGGCATGTTGTTAAATGCTAGTATCTAGTATATCTTTGCATTTATTATAACATCCAAATATGTACCCTGGCCTCTGACCAGACAATACCCTGTTTTTGCGGTTTTACATCAATAATGATAATAATAATAATGATAATAATAATAATAATAATAATAATAATAATAATAATAAGTTAACTGAAGTTAAATAAGTTAACTGAATCTGCTCTCAAATTCAAACTCATACTTATCCAGTAGTCATAACCAAACAGCTATATTTTGCTGCTGTGTGAATATTCTGATCTCAAAAAAATTCCCTTTGTCTGTTCAGTGAAAAGATTGTTAATTCAAGCGCGACATTTCATGTAAAAAAACTAGTAAAATACTTAGTTTGTTACCTCTTATGTCATTAAAATAATGATTATTACATTATTTTAATAATTTTTAGTATTGCATTATTATTGCTTTATTTTTTTGTGCATGACAGTGTGTGCATCTCAAAAGATTACAATATCATTAAAAATATCATATATTCTAGATTCATTACATGCAAAGTAAAATTTTTGATGACTCAAAAATCCAGTATCTCAAAATATTAGAATATTTCCTAAAATCAAAAACTTTTGATTTGCAAAAACTTAAAGTGCTCCAAAATCTCCTGGTAGATGGCTGCATTGACCTGATAAAATACAATGGACTTACACCAGCAGATATCACAGCAGTCCAAATCATCACCAAAACTTCACACTGGACTTCAAGCAGCTTGGCTTTTGTGCCTCCAAGATGGAAGATGGGATGAATTATTTTGTACGCTGAAGGAAGTTTGATGCAAATTGCCACAGGGCTAATAATTATGGTGACTGTAAACAGGCCAATAAATATTACAGATGGTACAGAGAGGAATATTCATAGATGAAAGCCACACTTTTTGACTAACAAATGTAGACAGGAGGTTTTGACCAGTGGCGATCGGCCTGAATGCAAAAAATGTGATCAATAAAACCAAACCATCATCGCTCTGGCTCAGGGAAATTTAGACTGAGCTATAAAATTAGTTGCCTTTGAGAACAGCTCCACCACAGTAAAAAATACTGAGAGGGTGGGAGTCCCTGAGTCTCAAAATCTAGCAAAATATGTGACCAGGGTCTCAAAGGAACTGACAACTGTTGAAGGAGTCCAGCAGGAAGTAGATTGGAAGACTTACAAATGTCACAGGCAATAGAAGGCCTGGTTTAATGTTTTTAGAACCTAAACGGTAAGAAATGTAAAAAATAATTACTGACTGAAAAATACACTAAGCTTGCCTTCAGTTTAACCTTTTAGCAGACCTGATGTATTAATGGTTCTTATGGTCAGTCCAGACTATAAAAGGTTCACCTGAACCTTCCAACCAATGACACCACTTTACAGTTGTGAATAAATCCGGTAAAACTGGCAAAGCAGAATCTTGGCAAGGTCTTGCGGAAATCTGTCCAGTCTACCACAGCCTGAACTTGCCTGCATCCATACATACACCTTCAGATGACACAATATAGCCTAAAAAAGGGACAGACTGTGCATGCCTCTGAAGCACATGCTGTACATGTTCCTGGAAAGACATATTGAAAAAAATCAATATGTCATCCAGCACATCATTGACCACTGCCTGGAAGACCGCAGAGCATTGGACAACCCAAAGGGCATTACAATATATTCAGAGTGCCCCTTGGGGGTACTAAAAATGGTCTTCTACTCATCCCCCTCATGCAAACCAAATGATTACATTTGGGCATTACAAAGATCCAACTTTATGAAAAAGGAAGCATGTCACATCATTGGCAAAGGATAGCTATTCTTATATACTGTGATCCTGTTCAACCCTCGATAGTAAATACAAGGACAAAGGGAACCTTTTCTGGAGCAGAATGTGAACATAACCTGCACTTAGTCGGAGATATACCTGACAGTAATTCTATTACAAAGTCATAAGGATGATGAGGAAAAAAAGCAGCCCAAGACTTACTGAATACTTCCTTTAGGTCAATGGGCAGTTTATGTTGGGATTATGGAGTGAGAGCCAGGGGTGACCCAAAACCACAGAGGCAAAAGGGTAGTCAGTCAAAAAAAACTAAATAAACTTGTCCCACTGCACTACATTGTTCCAGTTCTGTCACCAATATGCGAAAACTTGATGGAGTAATCTGTCACTGATTGATTATCTTGAGGTAACCCTGCCGGATATAGTCCAATCTAATACCTTCTTGATGTCCTCTGAAAAGGCCTGGAATTAAGTATAAAAGCTCCCATGCTGCAATTTCCCAGAGAGATAGACAGTTGGAGGCAGTAGACAGAGCTCAACACACCGGCTGGTGAGATCCACAGGTGGAACAATCAGAAGGTTGAATGAAATGAGCTGTTGGGTGGAGTGGTTAGATCAGAGACTTGCGTTACTAGTGCCTGAACGGTAGTCAAGATCTTTTCCTAGAATTCAGAAATAAAAATATATAAAAATAAGAATATATAGAAATAAGAATATATAGAAATAAGTTTATAAAAAATCATTAATATTTCAAAACATTTCACTATTTTTTTGAGATGCAACTGTATATAATTATGTTTACTTCAGCTTTTGGAAAAGGTACCTGTGACGAGCTTGAATTTTTTTGTACTTGTGAAAAGCTCTTGATAAAGCTTTTGACTGATGCTCTGATGTTCCTCTGCACTGCTGTTTCTCCCCTCTTGAGTAGCAGCTTGAAAAATGCTCCTACTCACTGCTATGCACTTTTATTGCCGAGGGAGGAAAATGCTTGTGTGCCAATTAGTATGTGTTGCTGAGGCAACTACAGTTTACTATTGACTGCTTCAAAACCAGACCATTTTATTCGCCTGGTTATTTGACGGTTTAATTCTTAGGAATTAAATGGTTTTATCACTGTATTTAGTATGGGTTGGAGATGGCAACCCTCTCTCTTCCCTCACTCACTTAATTCCCGAGTAAGAAACACAGTGCTCTCTCTTCCTCTGAGAAGGTTGAGGTGGCAGCAGGGGCAGCCCCAACTGTGTTCCAGTTCCTCATTCAGGGAGCTGGGCAGGTTCTCTCACTACTCAGAATTTTGTAGTCTAAGTGATGCTTCTGGGCTGGAGGCTTTTAGCAGGAGGCAGGTCTGTGGACCATCATTCTCACTGAACAGTCTTCTGCTAAAACGTCCCGATGCTTTCGACCAGGATGTACACCATGTTAAATGGTACCTATTTCTCCACAATGCCCTCAGGAGGTCCATCTGTCAACCCTGCCAGAGCACAGCGGTCTCCAGCAAGCACTGCTCTTAGTCTCTGTCACCTGTAAATGTAGCAGACCTGAGAGGCTCACCACCCCGATAGGGCCCCTAGAGCAGTTAGATCGGTCATCTCCTGCCATTCCAGGGCACCGATCTAGGCACTCTGGGAACAATAGTGGCTGGTCTCAAGAGATTGGTTCGCTTAGTGGATTAGCTGGCGGTGTGGGAGTATCTGCCAAGCTTGCCTCATTGGGTCCTGCCTAGAAGGCTCTGGTTTTACCTCCTAGGAGATGACATGGATCTGAGGACTGTCATTTCAATAGGAGACATCAGCAGTCCTGGTGCTCATGGTTTAGGACTTCGGTGGGCATGTCCTTCTGGGGAAGAGCATCATGCTTGGCAAGTGTTGTTAGGCCTCCTATCACTATCACTATAGAAATTTTCTGAGGCTTTTGCTTGTCAGAGCTTCGCTGAGGCAAAGATGTGAGTCGAGGTGAGCCCTCTTGCCCAGCGTACAGAGAGTAGTAGGCCTCTTCTACTTCTAGAGAGTCATTAAGTTGAGGTCTCGGCTCCAAGAGCTTGTCCTCAGGGAATGTTGTTAGACCTCCCCTCACTATAGAGAGTTTCTAAGGCCTCCGCTTGTCAGAGCTCCACTGAGGCAGAGATGTGAGTCGAGGTGATCCTCCTTGCAGGATGCCCAGCATATGGAGCGTAGTAGGCCTTCTGTCCTTCTAGAGAGTCATTATGCTGAGGTCTTAACTCACCGGCGCTTGAGAAAGCAGTATGCTGAAAGTTGAGATTTTTATTTCACAGTGCTGAGATCACCAGCTCGACCCAGTTAACTGCCCAATTGGTACAGTGTTGGAGTTTCCACAGGCTAGATTCTCGGCAGGGTTGATCTTCTTCAGGCAAGCCCCTATTACATGTTTCCTCTAGATGGTGAGGACTCCAGCCAGAGAAGTTTATACTAAGTGACGGATCAGGATACTATTCCATATCCTTGAGTCCTCTGATCTTCCAGCTTCTTGGGGGTCAAGGCTTACTCCTCCAAAAGTTTGCTTTTGGGATGCAGGCTCCCGCCCACATTAGTCACTCTCAGCTCTCTTCTCTTGCTCTAGCTGTGGTGAGCCACACTAGGCAGAGACTTGCAACCATGGCGACATGGGAATCTTGTTTCTAAACTGCGTATGCAGCTGGAGTTCCTGAAGTGAAACGTCTATAACGCATGTAACCCTAGTTCCTTGAGGAAAGGAGAGGCTGTATCTTTAGGCCATACTTCCAGCATCCCTGCCAGCACTTGCTTCATGCCTAGAAGCTGAAGCCTATGAGTTCTTGTCCTTCCATTGTACTGATTACACATGTGATTCATAGCACGGTCATGATTGGGGCAGTTCCCAAATTGCATATCAGTGCAGCCTCTCGTTCCCTGGTGGAACTAGGGTTACACGTATAACCTTGAGATGTTTCTTGGTTCTTGTCAATGTTTTATGAAGAATCAATCAAACATACTATACAGGTTTTCACTGTACATTTACAAGTCTTATCTATAAAAATATTTACACAATATGTTCATGTTCTGGTTGTTGCTTCTTTTGTTTTACTGTAAATTTCACTGATTGACTGATTGATTGATTGATTAATTGATTGATTTCTTTTTATTAAAACATACAAATGTACAATTTCAGTTTCATAAGAATTAGCCTTAGCATACTATTTGTTGTTTAGTAGCAAAAACAACAAACACCTTTATTGTTTTGAAGCAAATTTATAGATCCAAGCAGAAGTTCAGATAGCTCAAGCAACCTTGAGTGCTTTTACATTAAAACAAATGACATATGGTAACAGTATCCTTTCCAATTAAAGTCCAACAAAACCAATAAGGTTGGGATTAAATAATTTGCTCAAAGGCACAGGTGAGATACAGCAGAAATATTTCTTTCAGGTTTTGGATGACCACTTTTTGAACCTTAAACTGTGCCATTTACCTCAATGTTAGCTCCATCCCTGTTGTGTCTGTATTCATTAGCTACTCGTGACCAAACATGTACTATATAATGCGTGCATGTGTGTGTGTCTTATCTTGCCTAGAGCACCAACCGAGCCAAGATAACTGCTGATCTGAAGGTATATCTTATCAACAAATCTGGAAATCATTTTGTGAAAGCAGTTCGTTCCACTGCCCCGAAAAATCCAATTTTAAACCAGACTGTCACTATATACACAAACACATGACAATTTACATGCCAAAAAGGCCTTTATTTTAACAAAAACATCAAATTTAATACAGTACACAAGCACATGTTTATATTTGTGTTTGTATATAAGAGTGTGTGTATATGTGTGTTTGTGCATTATACACTGAAAGCCGTGGCTGTATCAGGGCATCAGGAGATTGTATGACTAAAGGGCAGAAGGTTAATAGGATTGCTTTATTGCTTCTGAAGATCATCCGCAAGGCTGTGTTTGAAGGCCTTGGTCTGTCCGCTTCATTCTGGACTATCAATACACACTCATACAAACACAGACACAAAGAAACTCCACTCCCACACAGTCCTTGTGATATCAAGTCCTTTATAAACCATTACAGGAAATGTTAACACACATATTGTCCACTGTTATTGTTTTGCATTTACACCCCCCAAGAACGAAGCCAGGTTTGAGCATGTGGGTGTGTGAGGCTGTTGTGTTTTGGATTGATAAAGAACGTAGTCATGCAGAGGATGGAACACAAAGGCAGTGGGGCATCAGATTAATGCAGGAAGCAATTACAATACTGTTAGTATGTATAGGTTGGTTCTTATTAACTTGCATACTGAATTTTTTTCATACACAACATCCGTGACCAATACCTAATATAGGTGAAAAATGTGTGTGACGTAGATGTTTAATATATCTGACAAGAAAAATAAATGGCATGCAGACCATTATGCAGTTTCATGTGTGACAGCTTGATACTTCACAAACCTTATTTACTGGCATTGGTCATGCGATAAATAAAATAACTAATTTCTTGCAGCTAACCAAACTTTTTCTAAAAATGCTAAAAGTTGGAAAGCTGTTTATGTTTGAACTTGTATTGTTCTGAATGGAGGTTGTCTTGGATGCAGATGAGGGCTGTTCTCTCTGTTCTTTTTTCTTTCTAATTAAATTACTATATAAAAATATATCCTATCTCACCAGCCGTTCTCATTCCACTGGTTCTAAAATTACCTCTAGCAGTAGCGCATTGAATTTTCTTCTGTGGTGTAAGTATGCCATTTATGTGCAAACTTTTAATAACTTTTAATTACATTTACTACCACTGGCCAACAGCTCACTCTATAAATCAAACATTCATATTCATTTCTACAGATATCCTTGTCTGGCAGACACGAAGCAATTTATATCCACCCACCAGAGTTAATGGTTATATTGTCACCTCAGCCCCTGTGAATATTGCCAATGTGTTCAATTACATTATATAAAAAACATATTATATCCATTTGATTAACAAGATTGATACGAGTTGTCTGATTTGTTTTATTCTGTATTATTTATTTTATTATAATACAGCACTATGTACTGAAAAGGAACTTTTTAGAAAATAGGAAAGCAAATTCTGTGTGGCTTTTTATCTTTCTGTTTTAGAGATATTTTACTATAATTTGGAAAACTATATTGACTCAAAGGTATATGTTTATTTTGAAAAGAATACTTATTTTGTATGTTGAACTAAATGCGCGTTATTGAAGCAGTTCCTCTTCAGGAAGTCGAGTTATGCTTTGGGAACACTTTTAGCATGACCACGGTCAGAATCACATGTATATCAGTCGAATAGATGGGCAAGATGTCAGGGGTGGGGTAACATAGTGCCCAGGAAGCTTAAAAGCACATTCGATGAAACTGGCATCAGCTTTCTGTCATTCAGCAAGCACTACTTACTGTTGACTTTCCTTCATCGCTCTTTATTTTCCAAAACGAGTGAAGACAAACATAGAGAAAATCTCAAGCTGTGTGTTATTCCCTTCCAGGACTACATTACTGTTGGGGATAATCACAGTATTTGTGTGGTCTTCTTGAGGGTCAGCTGTTGAGGCTTCCTCTGTATGCATTTTGTACGCATTTTCCCCAATCACTCTGCTCCCTGTTGTTTTGTAGAGAAAGGGCCAGAATGGGTTTGTCTGCTGCTAGTAGTTCTGTTTTGGCAGGACAGAGTATGGTTCTTGGACCTGATTTCCCTCCTAGATGGTTCTCTGTGGAAGACTTCAGTCTGGGGGAGGGAGCTGATTGCCCGCATTGCAAGCATTCATTTCTGCATATGCGTTGCTCTCAGAGGAGAGAGAAGAAATCCTTCACCAGCATTTCTCATGGTGCTGGCCACACTTTCACAGAGGGCAGAGGAAAGGCTCTTTCACAGAGGCTGCACTCGAGGGAATTGCAGATGGATTTGGTGGATCTTCTTTTCCCACCAGATCTAGCACCTGCTCTCTGGATCGGAAAACAGCCCTGCATTTTCTTCCTGTCAAAGAAAGGGCCTGATGCTCTGCCTGTTTTCCTTTTAGGAGGTAGATTTGGAGGATGCTTCTGAGCTTTTGAAAAGCAATTGCACAAGCATATTGTTTGAGCAAACATGTTGTTATTAAGCATATAATGAATGAGCAGGTCCAACCGTGTTTCAGATCCTCATTTAGGAAACTTCTTGTACTACCTGGGATTTTGGAGTCTGAGTCATGCTCCTGGGCTGTACTCTGCCAGTGTGCCATTTCAGGGCACTGGCTTGTAGCTCTGAGTACATCAGAGACCTGCCTCAAGATACTGTTTCCCCTAGTAGAATATTTGGCATCTTGGAGAATGCTCTCTATTGCATGGTGTGGGATTCAACCACAATGCATGCACATATGTCCCCTGCTTGGATCAAGTCAATCTTCACTGCATTCTTGAGGGAGAGCTGCATCCAACGTGATACCTCTTGGCCTGCTGTACATGAGACCCCTACAGTGGTTGTTGAGCTTTCAAGTTCTCCCTGAGGGGGAAACCTGCTTCACATGATCAAGATCATGCAGTGATGCCTACATGCCTTAGACATATGGAGGAAATATTAGTTCTTGTCCCTTATGCTGGGAGCTCCTTGTTGGCGCATAATGGTTGGGAGCAGTCATGATTGGCTATCTCTGTAGAGCTGGACTTATGTTATTGTTTTTGTCTCCTAGTCCTCTCCACAGCCATGTTTTCCGCCCTTTGCCTTGGTCTACTTCTGTCGTTAATTGTCTCTACGTTTACACCTGTGTCTTGTTTATTAAGCTAATCCTTCCCTCCGTAAAGTATTTAAGTCCTGTGTTTTCAGTTCCGCGGCGTCCGATCTCCAGCGCTTTATGTGTCACCCGTGCACTTCGGCTTTTTTCAGTCTTATCTGCCTGTATTTATATTGTTTATTTTGTCACTGAGTAGATTAAAACACTTTATTTTCATTTATACTCGTTGTGTGTCCTCCTGCTTACCACACGCGTGACACTTACATGCAATTTGGGAGAAAATTATTGAATTATTGAATTTTTAAATTATGAATTACAGTGCAAACAAACATGGCAGCTCCCATATCATGTTACAGAGCAAGATAAAAAGCATTAGTAAAAGGTGTTTAAACGACAAAACAGTCATTTACACACATTCATGAATCAGAGTATCATACTGTTCATGACATGGTAAGCATGTCTGTGAAAATAAAAAAATAAAAAATCGATTCTGTCATATATTATTATTGTGGTTGTGGGGTGTCACGTGACAAGAATGACACGTCACCATGGAAACTGTAAGAGGAAACGTTCCAAAATAACGTTTACCTTAAAAAAAACCTACCTCTTGGGGAACCACTAGAATATTTTAAACTCACCACTGAAACCACAGAGTAATGCATCTTTCTAATCTGTAAAGACTCTACATTAATTTGTGTTAAACAGGATATTAAACAGGATATGCTTTCTGTAGTCTTGGTCTGTAAAGTTTAGTGGAAAAAGCACATAGCAAAATTACTTAAAATAAAAAACAATAAAAAAAACTATACAAAAAAAAAAGATAGCTCGTCCGACCAAGATCGTAATAAAAGCAACAACTTTAATATCTTGTGCTGTCAGACCAGTTCTAAGGGATACCCCGAAGAGATTACCAAGGGTTCCAGGTCTAAACAGTGTTGAAAGCTCTATTAAGTGTACACCTGACCAGAAAACTGGTAGCATGTTCAAAACATATGCATGATTGTAATCCGAGCTAGAACAATTGTACAGAATATTGTATAGGATCAAATTCCTGCTAAATGTATTGCAGCCACGGATTAACCTCATATGAGGACATTATATTTTAATGAATTTCTCTGTGACTCTACATGTCACCGTTTTAAGTCTGGATGTCCTGTACAGAGCACATTCAGCTTTTCAAATGACTGGATGTACCATGAACACTCCCTCTCCTTGGTCTGAAATTAATTTAGTGACAGTCTTATATAAACATAATATAATATATTGTAATTTTCATTTAAATCTATTTGTTAAATTGTGTGTCACAAATCAGCATCTCAGGAAAATTTTATTGGGTTTTAAATCAAAATAGAACTTTAAACAGGACGTGGATTTTATACATGTCTGCATGTTTATTATGCATTTTAGGAGGCATAAGTAAATAAGGGAAATAAATATATTTACGTATTCTATTAATTATGATATATTATTATGAAAATCTTGCCAATTATTACTCCCATTTTTACACTTATTTTCTTCATTATATGTTTACACACATTTTGCAGAAAAAAAATTGTATGTCGAATAATTCTATTATAATATAGTTGGGAATCATCTTTATACAATATTCGGTAAAAAAATAAAAATAAATAAAATATTGAAAACTAAAAATGTATTGGTGATTTTAAAAATCACTTTTTACCTATGTATGTTCATTCATGTCTGCTTTATTTATTTATTTATTTTTTTATATAAATTCAGTCCAGATGTCCTCAACCCGAGGATATAGCATAGTTTATGGATGAAATCTAATTTTATAATTTCTTTTTTGTACATTGATTTTAATGCTCTAAACAATGTAAAGACATCACAAAACTTTTTTTTTCTTAGGTCTTAAGAAGATAAAAAAAATTGTAATAAGTGTGAAACCAATGCAAAAAATGCAAGTGAAAATTTTGGATTTTGCAGAACTGGTTTGGAGCCACAGAAATGTAATGGCTTGGCAAAGAAATGTGTTGAAATGCTGTTTTGGATCATCCTGGCCAATTGTAACCTCCTTTAATATATGCTTCAATCTCAATGATAATCTGACATGGAAATCAATATGAGATCCCTAGAGATTATTGCACACATAATAACATAAATTAGATGAGAACAATCTAGACGGATATTGATTTGCGGGTAAACCTTCTTGAGCCTTTAATGAACTTACGACAATGAGGCGGAGTCCTGTTAATATACAAATAAACAAGAATGGTTTAACTTGCAGTCTTCTGAAGCTTCTTAAGATACATTATCAAAGCTGCCTTTAAAAAAAGAAATTGTAAAAAAATTCTCAAGCACATTTTTTCCATTTATCTTGTCTCTGTCTGTCTTTCTCATCACAGACCTTGTGACTGATCACTGTGGGTATCTGTAGCAGGTGCAGCTGAAACCTTGCAGAGACCTTGATAACATCTCCACCTGGTGAGGAATCGTTCATCAGAGACTGTGTGGGCAGAGGGAATGTTTAAGGTACAAAGAGCTCAAACTGTGTGAGTAAATGAGTGTTATTATAAAGCACACTGTCTGCAGAATGGAAAATTCAAAGACAGAAAGACAGAGGGAAAAGAGATGTAGCTGCGTGCATGTCTTTTTTTTTACTTTGTAAAATGACAGATGAATATATGCATTCCTTTCTCATGGCGTAATAGCATGAAAGCTTCATACAAGTCAACAAGTGAAAGGGAGGAAGATAGACTGAGAAGCTGATGCCCTAATCCACTTTGCACGCCTGCACTGTCGTTTTACTCAGAAAAGCAGTGTTAGCTTAATGAAGCACACACATTCACAGGACATGTCCACTGGCATGGAAAGTACTCAGTACTGACCAAAATGCTTTCAACATCATGGTCTGTGATTTCTTTTAAGGGCCAATAAAGTCATTATTTGCAATGGCACCAACATGTTTTCGGACACATATGCTGAGCATATACGGATGACTTTGGAGTGTATATCCAATATCAAACTGCTTTTAAAAAATAGAGCATAAACACAGCATGAAACACTATATAACATATAATGAGGAGAACTTTAGATGCATTAAAAAGTGCCTCTAGTGGCACCGAAAAGAATTAAAAATAAAGCATATTTTCAAGCAACAATTTCAACAGTGATCATTCTTATTTTATCTTGGACTTGATGATAAAGAGCTAACATGTTCGGTGAAAAAGATCTGTTGAGAAGAAACCAGGACATTTTTTAACTGAAGTCTCAACTGAAACTCAAACATTCCCTCAAACTCTCCCATTTTGTAAAAAACATTGCCATTGTTTAAACTTCTTGTCTTTATGTATTTGGGAAGTCTTTGAATTTTGGCTTGCACTTCTGTAAACCAATCAGAATTTTTTCCCCCTCACACATCAGATATACCAGGTAAACACTCTTTAGCTTAGCCTGCTACAGTAGCCATGTCCCTAAGCTCTTGCTATCGTCTGACCTGAACAAAGACTAACAGTTCTGAGCAAACCACACTAAGCATTTTGATGGTGACTGAGAGGCTCAGTATTTACACTTGTGACATACTTAGGCAATGAGCAATACGTTTTAATTGAATGTATTTTCTTTTAATTTAATGAAAATTTTCAGACTTCAACTTTAAATTTATTGGTATAATATGGAATTTGGATCTGAGAAAAGGCCTGTCATTATTTGTTTGTGGATGCCTTTGATATTATTAATCAAACACAATGACACATGTATGACTTAAATGTCCAAATACTTTTTTTAAATGATTACAGTTGAAAAAAACTTTCATTCTGGAGAACCGAGAATATATATTGCTCATGATCTGTATAAATTTTTATGTGAAAAGATCAGCTTGAGAGGAAATGTGATGTGTATATACAAATAAATAAAATATCAAGGTAATTTTTCTTGCATGTTTTTCTTGCTGTAATTTCAAAAATATATGTATGTATATGTATGTGATTATAAATAAAAGTTTATATTTATTTTCTAAAAACTCACAAGGTCACATGTTCACGTATTGCAAAAACACCCAGGTTTATTTGAAAATTCAGGTTAGTGAGAATTCTGGGTATTTCCACAGGCATGCTTTCCTCTCAGAGCAACAGAGAAGATGAATTAAACAAAAGAGGCAGCAAAAAGCAAGCTGATTTATTAAGCTGCTTGCTAGACATCCAAAAGATCGATCTTGACCTGAGCAAAACCTGTTCCAGCCCCAAGTCTACAGACCAGCAGGAAAATTTTTAAAATATGTGTGTGTGTGTGTGTGTGTAAAAGAAGAAAGATTGTTTATATGGCTGAACAATGTTGGGGAAAGTTACTTTTAAAAGTAATGCGTTACAGTATTGCGTAAATCCCTAAAAAAGTAACTAATTACATTACTTTTTAGGGAAAGTAATGCGTAATGAAGCACAATGGTTAGCTTTATCTAAAGTCATTTTTGCTTATTAGTATGGCTGAACTGGATCATCAAATGTCAGCAGCAAAGACATTTGTTAATAAAATGAGATTAGATACATTTGTGTTACTGTATTTAATTATTGCAGCTGTGCGTCATTTTTTGCGTTTTTTTTTTCTTGTAAATGAAAAGTACTATACTAGCTACTTGAAAAAAGTAATCTAATTACTTAAGTCACATTACTTATAATGCATTACCCCCAACACTGGGGTCGAACAGAATGGCATACAAAATCTGCTACAGTAATTATTTTTCACACTTAAAACAGCAAAAGCTACAGCAATAAAAAGATAAAATATACTATTGTATAGGACAGTGTGTGTGTATACATGAGTAAACGATGAGCTTTAAATCATTCCAGAGCTTATTAGCTGCCATCAAGCATGTAAGATGGCATCACGCTATGCGTGTGAAGTGACTAATGTGACTACACTTCATGTATGCTAAATTACTATTCACATCACGTGTGTCAACATGCATGAAGAAAGCTTCAAGGTGTAAATGACTGGATTAATGTGAACGTACATGCACATGTGGATTTGTATTTCAAAGATTTGGAAGCACACCTTAAGAGAGTGGTGTGACACCACAAATGACACCACGTCATCATGAGGGTTTGAGGTCATACACATGCAGATTGTTGATGAAGGCTGAATACATCACAGTCACAAATGTGTCCCAAGCACACGTGTCCTGATGACTCAGGAGTGTTTTTGACCCCATACATATCAGGGCAGATTCAATGGGATAAACGCAGAAAAACTAAATTGGCAATATGTATTACTGTGAACGTTTTTTGTCCGGAAACAATTACTTAGAATGTAATCACAGGAACACATGGATGATAATAGGGAACTCAGCAAGAGAAAAGATTGTTTGATGAAAAAAAGGAAACATAAGGCATTGTGTTTGTCCATGTGTGTCACAGGGTGAAAAAAAGCAAAGCAGAGTTCCATAAAGGCACCCATTTCCTGCAGGAAAATACAAAACCTCAATTTAAATTGAAGGTTGTCACAAAGCTTGTCAAATCGTGCCACCATATTCCATGATGGTGTGTCACTGAAGAACATGCATGACATGAAATATGTGAAAATGGTGAAAACCAAATTGAATATCAATATTGTTTTTTTTTTCATTTTCACAGTATTTCAGTTTATTTTAACATTTATTTGTTAAATTGTTATGAATAAAATTCTAACTAAATTATTTATTTGTATTATTCAATTTTTATGTTATTTGATCCAACTCCAATTGCATTTAACACAAAAAGCCTAGGAAACATTAAAAGTATTTTTCACAAATATTTGCATCACCATGTTTTGCCAAAAAAATACTTAAGAGCTTTTTGCACATAATTAATGTAAATAATATTTACACATTAAATTATTATTAAATAAGCTGTATAACTGTATACATTAGATTTGTTTTTTTAGACCTCAGTATTGATGTACATTATAAAACAGAATGCAACTTATTGAGTTTAAATGTTAATTTAAATTAAAATTATTAAATAAATTCCACGGTTGACTCCCTTCATTCATTCATAAAGCCCCTTTCTTTAATTTTTTTTATTGAAAATAAATAATAAATTTCTGATGTGATTTGCAATGTAAAAAAGGAGAAAAAAAAATTGTCAGAAGGCGGATTTGAACACAGTTCAAAATAAGACAGCCATACATTTTACCATTTGCTCCACTAGAGCTGATATCAATGGATCAATGCTCCCCTCTAGTTCTGTAATACTTGTGAATGAATGCAGAACACTCTACACAGCACTCACGCAATAGGAAAAGGCCTTGGGTGCAGAGTCTATGTCTGCAGCAAATCAATAGTTTGGCCAACATAACAATATTTTAATACCATATGAGGGATTCATAATGAAGACCTGAAAGTTATGGTTAATGTCATGTTTTAGAAATGGACTATATTGACAAATATAAATGCAAAAACAATTTATTTGCAACGTATTGCAATTGCACTATGTATTAAGCAATTAACTGTGGCAGGCATATGTTTTATTCAGCTTTTGCATGCACCTAACTTAATAAACTTAATAAACACAGTGAGGTTAGCCAAAACTATGTTGACAGTTAACACTTTTTTGGTTTATTTATTTGATGGTGCTTCAAAATGCACAATAATGGTTAGCTTCATTGCATTATTTACCTTTAGCATTGTTTTTCCTATTAGAAAACTCTATTACAATCCATATTTGATTTTGACGCACCGGTATATTATATTCATTATTTTGCAAATGGTTAGGCCTGTACATTTCATACTAATATGAATAAATTCCAAGGGTGGAAAAAGTACCGATTGAACGCCACTTTGGATCTAAGCAAAGACAGTCAAAAAGCAACGCTTTAAAGGAAACAACTCACCTGAGAGAGCACAGCTCATTTAGAGTAAGAAATGAAGGTGAGAAGAAGAAATAGAACAATTACAAAACAAATAGCTAAAAGAGCTGACTATAGCTGGTTTTATTCCCTGACACGTCCTTTGCCTCACTCCTATGTGATTGTCAATCAGTGGACAGTTCACCTCCTCTACAGATGTTTCCAGTCAGCAGCTCCCAGTAAGCAGCCAATTACTTTGGGCTTTTATCCAAGAAATTCAGGACTGATGGACTATCTGCACTATGAACCAAGTCACTGAATGTCTAAATCCCAGTAATTGTAATTACCAAACAATTTAACTAATTAACAGTTACATTTCTTACATGACTTTTTGTTACCTGGTAATTTGAATATCGCTGCCATTTTCATGAACAGCATACAATTACTTTGTATATTTAATCATTTTCTCCTACAACATATTGTGCCTGATTGTGGCTGAGAGAGCCGTGATGAAATTGCTTTCTGTCCAAGATAATATTGCAGCATCTCCTCTCACTTCAGGCTAACAGCAAACATGTTTTTATCAAGCTTTTTAAGTAACTCTTGAGATCTAAACAGATCAAATGCACACAATTCGAAATGCTTTCCTTCTGACAATCTCCAGTTCCGCTGCCTGTCTTTGAGAGGTTATAGCTGCAGAGCAGATTGACTGTAAGCATGAATGAAAAACGCTTTCAGAGGATAAAGTTATCCAAGAGCTCTCAGAGTAAAGTGCCTCCTGTCAGAATTGCGAGGGTCATCTGCGTTGCAACCGCAATAAACATATTTTTCTGGGAGTTTTTTGTATCAAGTCAATAAAAAATATATAAAAATAAATATTTTAATTGAATTAGCCTATGTGCTCGTCGGTGTACTTGAAACTTGAACCTGAATCCACGTTCTTTGGGTTTCACTGTCATGATTCATTTATGCGCACATGAAAGCAAATAGAAAAGGCATTTTAATGTGATTGCACCTTCAACAAAAAGAGAGAGCATGTATGAGAGGAGCATGCCAGAAAGAGATGGAGTGAAGGACGCAGAAGTTGATCGCTCGCTGTCGTGTCTCATCCCATCAGTTAGTCTAAATGCAGTTCTTTGAAGGCTGGTGAGTTGTTAGGCTCCCGCAGGAGGCTGCAAAGGCAGCTCCAAAGCAGCCGGGTGTGAAACTCAGATCAGGTGCAACACATTACACAGCTCTGAGGCTTAAAGAAATAGCTCACCCAAAAAAGACAATTTTGTAGTTAATTACTCATCACTCCAAACCCATATGATGTTATGTGTTAGGTGTGGGTAAAACATTACAACATTAGTGACCACATACACACTCCAAACATGGTCAAACATTTTGCTGTCAAACACGATTGGGAACCACTGAAAGTATATGTTGAGTTATTGCCAATTTTGTTTTCCATGTATATTCTCAAAAATGTATCAAAACATGTAAAAACCAAAGCAAAGGACGTCGAGGGCTCTCTCACAAAGGTCATCAAACTTGCTCTGTTTTTTATTACAGATTTTGTTAACATGTTAACATTTTCAGAACCATTAAAGTTAAAATTAGCTGAAATTATCTTTTTCATAATTATCTTTTTCATTATTATCTTTTTTTCATAAATCTATTATAAAAGTATTACTTTACAAAAGAGAAAGAAAGAAATAATACAAAAATAAAACGTGTACAGTAGGAGGATATCACTTTTTAGTGTGTGTGTGTGTGTGTGTAGGCAGTTATAACAGTTTGTAAAATTAATACAAAGATACTGTTGTTTTTTATGTTCTTTTTAACCTAACTTGAAGACTTTCAAGTAACGTAAAGTGGCAATATTTTAATTCTATGTTAAACCTATAAGTAAGAGGAAAATATCTGAAAAAGGTTCAAAGAAGTCACACGACTGTTCAAACTTCAAGTACTCATATTCATTTACTTTATCCAGTTAGTCTATTTTTATCAGCTTCTGCAATAATCTTTCAGTACATTTTCCTGTATGCTGTGTCTGAGACGTCAGCTGTTCATCTGATATTCTTTGAGCCTCCCATAAGCTGATATAGTCATTTCTCAGGAGACAGTTTGGACTTAAACTGCTGACATGCTCGCACTGTGTGTCTGGCTTTCACTGTCTCCGTCCTCCTCTCCCCTCTGCTTCATTTTATCCCATCAGTCTGTTCATGCCCTCATGAGAAGCGAGGGGAGAGAAAGTGGATCAGAGAGTGCTTATACTGTATGGAGATTAGCAGGCGGAGAGAGAGAGAGAGAGAGAGAGAGAGAGAGAAACAGAGTGAGCACACAAATATATTAGAAATCAGCTAAACACAGGTGGCATCTGTAATCTAATAAGAGCCAGACTCTATTCATAATATTCAATTTCTAGAGAGAGTGTGTGTTTATGGGTGTGGGTAATGGTGCAGAGGGTGCTTGTGTGGAAATAAAAGTGTGTTTGTTTTTAAGAGTTTTTGGAAATGAGAGTGTGAGTTTAAAAAATAAAAATAAAAGTCTTTCTGTGTCACAGATTCTGCATATAGTGAATGTGATTTCACCATGATTTCATGAATGTGAACCTGTGATTAGGATAGGAAAATATGTAAATTTTAATGAAGATAGCTACCTTATTTTCTATTGTTTCTACACTGTACATAAAAATAACTTTTTTAGGGTAAAAATATATTACAATATAAAATAGGTGTTTTCCTTTGCAATATATAGTCTTTGTTCTGACGGATACTTAGTCTTGAATAAAATAAATACATTGTCTATACCTTCAGGATAGAATCAGATATGCCAATCCATTTATTGTCTAATTGGCATTGCAAATAACTAAACAAAATTGACTTTTAGCATCTTGAAAAGATGTTTTTTTTATGTTCTGTATCCTCCTGTGTTTGTTTAACTTTTGTGTTTGTAAGATGAATGAGTCTTTACATTTCCTTTGCAAATGCTTTACAAGGTATAAATAGTCCTCACTTTAGAGCTCACCAAAACAAATGACTGGCAACTACTAAATGCTTTATAACTACTTGAATTAACAGCAGGAACATGTTTTAATAATGCATTTATTAACACACTGAGCAACTATTATCATGTGTATAAATAATAAGATATATTAGTGTGCATTTAAATAATTTATTAATTATTTACTTTATAAATGTTTTTATTTAACACAAAAACCCTACTATGCCACTAACAGCATTAATCTTACTAACTACATATTTATATTGGTTAGTTATAAATTGTGAATGTGATTTACTGCATTCACTGTCACCTATAGTGAACATATGTTTCAATATAGCTACCATCATCATTTTGATTATTGCTATTGGATTATTGTTCATTCATTACATGTAAACTCAAATGTCCTCTGTGGCTTTTTGCCTTTCTAGTTTCCAACTTTACTTTTCTGGAAGCATAAAATGCACCTGTAGATGTGTCATTTTCCCACCACAGGTCAAAATAAAGAGACACATTGGTAAGTTGTTGCCTTGAGCATCTGATTGTGAGAACAACATTCTCCCATCGATCCTTTCAGTGGCTAACAACCACCACATAAATACATGCTGTCCTGTCTATTTGTTTTGTTTCTTGTCTGAATGTATAGAGATGTATTGCCGGTCGCTGAAGTGCCAATTTCCCATTCAGCCTTTCTGACCCATGAGCCACAAAATCATTGCTGTCGACCCTGAGAGGATTATAGGTATTCATCACCTAAAATGAGTGTGAACAATGACACACATAGATGTGAATGTATAGCGTCATACTGTGCAGAGACTCATTAAGCTGTCAATGGTGTGCTTTTCATCATAATAGTGTTGACCTGAATTATCAATCATTCTTTTGTACCCTATTGACTTTAATTTCAGATGAAACAGATGTGTTTCTTTAATTAAGTGTCATATCTGTGAACCCACTGTTCTCGTTAACAAATCACTGTCTAATTTCTGAAAAGATTCTTGAAATATTATTTTACTTACAAATTTAGAAAAAGTCCCTTTCAAGGAACGTCAGCTATTGCAGGCATGCAAGACCAACTACTATCTACTTGATTGAAATATATTGAACTGCTTGACAAAATGACATTTAAAAAACATTTCAAATCAGCAATAAAATAACATCAATAGCTGCCAATAATGTTTACATTTTAATGTTCAACATAAATCTATTCTTTGGAATTTTATATAAAATTAGCAGATTAGTTGATTCTGTCTGGCTTTAAACTATAGAATATATGATTTTCTAACTAATCTTATGATTTCTGAAATATTGTGGAAATTTTTTTAGTACCTTCTTGTTTCCTTTTTATTAGCTTTAGAATAGATGTTTAAAAGGTCAAATGTGTAACAGTTATACAGAAGTGGCGCTGGAATTCTTGTAGTGAAATACAACCGGTTGTGGTTCCTCCAAACATAACACTCCATCTTGTTACACGTCCACGAAAGCACTTTCGCTTATGAGACAAACCAGGCTAAAGCACTGCAAAGTAGCTAATGGAGAAGATGCATTACATCTGTCCTTTCTGAAGGGTGTCATTTTTCATTCAGGTGCCCCAGCTAAAGTCAACGAAATGACAGACCTGAATTTAAAACATCTTCCCTGAAGGGGAAAGAGCACGTCTTTCTTTTCTTCTTTTTTTGAATAGCTCGTTAAATTCAAATTTTAAAAAAGAAAAGAAAAGAAAATTGGTTTACCTCAGAAAGAGTCATTGACTGCCACTCATTTAAATTGAAATTAAGATTCCCATATTAAAAATATACTGTTTGCTGAACATTATTTAGTTGTCAAATGGGTTGCTTTATGTGCTTTTTGATGTTTTTTGTAACCATAGCAACTAACGGTTCATGGTTCACTGTCGCTGTGACATTTTTGTTTCGCTTTATCCCCATATTTTCTCATTTACTCTCATTCCTCTTTTTTAACTGTACATTTTGTAGAATTTTCTGAGAACACATTTGTTCTGTTTATTTTTTTGAGGAATGTTCTGTAATGTGTTGATCTCGAACCGCTATGTGAGGGAAAACGCTGGAGAGACACAGTACACCTCTTTCTAGAACATGTAGTTCTTCACACTGTGTACAATATATTGAAACATGAGAAAAGGGAGAAGTCGTCAAGTCCTTCTCTGAACTTGCTGTCATGTTGATGCTTTTCATATCTCCTGCATTAATGAAGAAAAATGACTATGAAATATTGCATAGACAACAGGCTGCTTGCATTCAGGGTTTAAAAGTCAATTTTGACATGGATGGTAATCTGTGAGGAAAAAGGCAGAAGCATGCCGATGATGATTATATTAATAATGACATCAGAGATCAGAGAAAGACCGCTGCCAATGTTGTATAAAGCATGACATAAAATAAAACATCACCAAAAAATCTAAAATCCATCCAATGATCCTATCTTTTTTCTTTAATATGCATTTTGTATTTTAGTTCACTATTCAGTAATATTATTAATACTTATCATTTTCGATAAATTAAAAAGGCTTATTCTAAGAAGCTTACATGTGTAACAGTGTACAACAACTATTGCAATATCTCTGTATGCTAATCAAAGGCAGAACAAGCTAATGGATATGCATTTTTTCTATATATTCCATACTGTTTATTACAGAGGGAACACTAATTCCATCTCAATTTATAAATGAAAAAAAAATAGCAATTATGAAAAATTCAATTAGCATTAGTCCCTTAATAACAGGAGAGACTAAAGGGTGAATTGGAAAATGCATGCTAAAACTAGTAAATTTGAGAGACTATTAAGAGTGCTTTCATTTGTTTGCATGTTGATTTTCAGTATGATTATGAGTTTTCTCTCCTCGCTCTGGAAACATACTAACCACTGCCTTCAATTACACACAGGAAAAATAAATAAATACATAAATATGCCATTACCTTGTATATAAAAATGAAAAATTCAAATGTAGTTACTCATTTAATTTAATTAATTACATTTCGGTAATACATGAGAGCTTAATGTTTGTATGCAGCTACTGATGTTCAGTATATATATAAATAAATAAATAAATATAAAATAAACCTCACATTGCTTGTATGTAACTTGAAGTATACTTTAATAATGCATATAAATATTTTTATGTTGTTTCTTAGTAGGATGATTTCATTGTATTTCATTAGTTGAGAGATCCTTAAAAGCCTGGTGTCATATTTTTTATTTTGTTACGGATCTTGAAATATACTTTAGAACAAAAAACAAAAAACTAAACTGTAACTATATTAAAAAGACTAAACTATATTAAATACTTAAACTTCATGTCTAGTGATTGTTGTTGATTTGATTGCATAAGATGCTATTTAAACTTGAATGCTATTCAGAGCTTGAATGACATCTCTGAAACCATAAAAAAATTTAAGATAATAAAAAATAATAAAATGACTTGAAAATTTAGTGTTTTATCTTATAATCATACATTACTGATTCTCCAATTTGATACTGTTAAGTGCTTTGACACAATTTGAATTGTTAAAAGCGCTATATAAATAAAGGTGACTTGACTAGTTAGTACAGAATTGCACTAAAAGCTATTTTACTTGCTGAAAAAATATAAACCATCAATCTATAAGGTTTAAGGTTTTTTTCAGCAAAGCTTTGACTGTATTTATAATTTAGAGACTTTAGAAATTTGCCACTCAAACATGATACAGTAGGCGTTATAGGGTTAACAGAATCAAATCAGTTTAATTTAGAATTAAACCTCACATACATGTGTATATGTGTAATGAACGTTTTGAAGGGAATTAGCTGTGAAAATGATCATTCATAACCAATGACTCCTCTGTATGTCCCAAATATAAAACAGCACGATAAGGACATCACACTCTTTTTCTGTTTCCATTTTCACCCTCGGACTATTTAATTTAAAATAAAATGATTATTTAAAGTAAAAGCCTCTCTGAGGTGTGTCACACTGTGTCTGTTTTCAAACCCTGCCAGAGAACTGGAAAACCTGCCAACGGGATGAGTGGAGATGGCACAGTCGGGAATATTCAACGCACAGTGGTGGCAATCTCTCTCTCCGACCCACCCGGAGGCTGTAGGCGGACTGGAGTGGGGACAGTGCATCCACAAGAGAAGTTCAGGACAGCCGCTGAGCTGTAGCATATAAATGGGCATCATTCTGAGGTTTCTGGTTGAGGCGGTTGCTTCTCTGTAGCTACCATGGGGTGAAGAGTAGAGCGTCAGAGAGAGCCTGGAGAGGATACTAGTGTGGACGAGGCGGACTCCCTCTGGCGTGACAAAGTAGCAAACGTTTCCAACTCTGGAACTGAAAAAGGTTGTAGCGGAAGGAGGAGATGAGAACAGTGTGATACTCGGTAGGGAACTATAATGAAGAATCGGCCTCCCCTCGAATCATTGTAGCCCCGGCACTCCGATCCCCATTCTGGAGCCAGAGACACACAGCAGGAGTTCATGTCAAAAGGATTGTGTGATTATTTAGTAGGGGAAACTGGGATTTTTGTAATAGCCGTGAATAATAGACTTTGACATAGACATCTCAAGTTTTTTAACAAGGTTGCTGTAGCTAGCTACAGCATCTGTCTTGTAAAACTAGAGATACTGTTTTAAGATGTTATCACGGGAGTTGAGGTGATTTGTAACAATGCGTTTCAAAATCAAAAAGGTTTAAAAAAATGTAGGTTTTTTTTTTTTTGAAAGAATTTATTTTTTATTCAGCAAGGATGCATTAAATTGGTCGAAAATGACAGGTAATATATGTTACAATTAATAAATCTATTGCAAATGAGTACTGTTCTGTAGATTTTTATATTCAACAAAGAATCCTGAAAAAAGTAACTCAAATTCAGTTTTGCCTTCACAGAAAAAACAGAATATAAATATAAAGCATCAAAATTAAAATGTTTCAAGGTATTATATATATATATATATATATATATATATATATATATATATATATATATATATATATATATATATATATACCTTCACAGAAATAACTACATTTGAAAAAACATAAGCAAAATGCGTCATTGTTGGGCATAAGGTACTTCCTCTGTACCTCCTAAAGTATGAGGTTCATCTTACCTATATTATTTTTTGATGCCTGATGACTGTTACATAATTACGAAAAAAAAGTACAAAAATTTGACTAAGCGCCTAATGCGTCATCCTCTCCCTTTACTTCACAGTCAGAGTTTATGCTAACTCAGTGATACTCACAAAGAGAAAATGCTCTGTTTATGTTCTCTCATACATACACATGGAACACAAACCCAAACGAAGAAAAAAAGTGGTATGAAAATCCCTTATTATCCCCTATGTACGAGATTTTTTTATGCATTAAAAAAATTTAAACATTAATTTAAAAGCTTTAAAATTAACATTGCAAACTGATACAACTGTATGTGGCCTATTGATACCACGTCAGTGTTTTACCTGCAGGCTTTTATTAGGAATTTATGGAGATCAAGGTGAACCAGGAACAGTGTGTCAGTCAAAAGAGCATGTTTGCTCTCATACGTGAGATCTGAGCTGCCCTATTTCTTGGCGTTATGCGAGTTATTCTTCCTCTGGGCACAAACCTGCCAATCAATAGCGATACAACAAATCATACAACACACATATTCACAAAGGTATGCTAATAAAATAAGGATATGATAGTGTCAGGATTGCAGCTCTTTATTTCAAAGGTTAAAAAGGCAGACTTAATTTATTAAAAATAGAAAAAGACATTATGCAAAATCACTTATGCTTTTAAAGTTCTTGGGGAAAATTGATAATAAATGGTCACTTGCGCTAATATATAAATATACAGGTCAATTGTGTGGTATTGTGCATTTAACATCACATCGTAGCTGTGGCTCAATGCAAATTACCATGACCATTTTAGTCACTCTGTGCTGTTAAATCATAATTAACTATAGATCTGATCTCTCTTTATAAAATACGTGGGTGTACAACGGCTTTGTGGCCACCTCATTTCCACCTAATTTAATACTATTAAAGAAATTAGTCTCGTAAAGTGTCTCGTTTCTCTCTCTAATCATGACCTCGGTGGCACACATCAGTTTTCATGTTATGCCAATTAGCCACATAGAAGAGAGTATTTCTCTGCATTAAGAATTATAGTGCTGTTACCGCAGTATCAGTGAGATGACTGACTGATATTCACTCGCGCTGTGACAGTGAAGACGGCCCAGCGTGTGCACTGGGCTTTCAGAAATGTGGAGTCTGTGAGGCGTTTCCTGTTGATGCGTGATCTGAGGGATGAACGTGCTTGTGTGTGAAAGACACAAAGAGGACAAACTGAGAGCAAGAGTAAAAAGAGGGGAAGAGGAGGAAGTGCTTGAAGGACGTTATGCCCTATTTGAACTTCTGCTGACAGTGGTAAACAAACAGGATAAAAAAGTAAAAGGAAAATGAACATCGCAAACCTGAGTGCAGGCAGCAAGATAACCTGCAGGGTTGTGTGTGTGTGTGTGTGTGTGTGTGTGTGTGTTACTTAACTAAGCATTTCTATATTTTTTTTTAGTAATGGATTTTTGTATAAATTAAAATTTAGGAAAATAAAAATTGTCGTGGACGGAACATAAAAATTTGTTCCCTTGACTTATTAATTTGTTCTACTTATTTTAGCTAAATCATGGAATAAATAAATAAAATAAATAAAAACGAGGGAAAGAATTAGAACAACAGGGTCACGATGTAAGCAAATTAAAGCGAGGGAACAAATTAGTACAATGTGGCCTCGATTTAATTAAAATCTGAGAACAATTTAATGAAACGTGGCAATGAATAATAAGTCATGAGTGCAAATTCTTAATTTGTGGATGCAATTAGTTTCTTCCGCATTTAATTTACGAGACTCTGTAGCCTATGTTTCTATGAAAGAACTCAGTTAGTGAATCAGTTGTTAGCTAGGCAGTTTTAAATTAAGAAAACAGTTTTTCTAAGAAAAACTATTTTTACCATTCAATAAAAAAAGTTCATTTATTAGATTTATTTCTTTGCAAATTTAACTACAATGACTGTATTTTGTGGTTGAGCGGAATCGGTCGTAATGGACCGTCTCCTGCAACACAGCCTCATGACCAATATTTTACTAGGTGGCTAAATCGCACAAATTCGACCTCACTCGTATGATTTTGTATAATTTTCTGAACCTCAGGGACGGGTGGGTTTAGTGGCAGGGTTAGGTATGGGTCATCGTACAAATTCATACAAACTGGCAACTCATAAAATACGTATGGTCTATCAAAAATCGTAGGAATTTGTACGAATTAGCTACCTTGTAAAATATGTATCAAATCATGCTGTCTGTTCAGTTCAGACTGAAGACTCACAAAACATTATTTCTCTTGAAGTAGTGCTGTAGATTCAGTAGCGGTGCAAGAATGATCATGAGAGTGGTTTAGCACAGGATTCCATCTGCACTGATGGAAAAACGCTGGGATGGAAAAAGGTTTTCAAGAACCAAACTGAACCAAACACATGCATTTATTTAAAACTGCTTCTGAAAAAAGCACAAGCCAACTGCCAATATGTATTTAAAAAAAAAAAAATCACGATATAGGTGTGAGAAGATGCAAAGGAAAAATAGCCCCACTAAAACACATTTTTTCCACTATGGCCTACAGGCCTGGATGCTTGAGCGGTTCGATTTCATTAGTAATTCAGCTGATGTAATCACCCCTCTGTCTGCATGTCCAATCTCTAACACGATCTGTTTTCTTTGAACCCTTTTCTTGTGCAAATGAGAATGTGAAGAGGTGATTAATGATAAAATAACAGAACATGCTGTTTGGGAATCAAAAGGCCAGAGAAGGTCAGAGGTTGTTTTTGTCTTCTTGTTGTTATCTGCCAGGCTTTTGAATGAGCTTGTATGTTAACGATATGCAAATTAAGGATACATTAGCAGTTTAGTAAGTGTCATACCTGTGTTAGCCTGTTATTAAGAGCATATGGGTGCTAGGGACTTGTTGAAAAATTATTACTAATTTCAAAAGTGCCTGTGCTTTTATTCTATTATGTTGTTATCTATCTTGTTATCTTTTTTAGAAAAAAATTGCATTTGTAAACTTGTCAAAAATAAAAATTCTGTAGATTTTTTTTAATTATTGTTACTTAGTCAGCGTTCTAAACATACAATGTATTTGTTTTTTACTACTGTTGCCGGTTTTGTTACTGTAGTCATGCTACCGTAGTTCTTAATACTACACTGATTTTAATTTACAAGCCATTTTAAGGCGAATGTTAACCCAGCAGTATAATAATTATTAAATAATAAAGCCCAGCATGTTGGGTCAAGCAATTAACCCAACCCAGCTGAGCAGCCAAAACGACCCAAACTGAGTTTGAGTTTGCAACCCAGCAATTTTTGCAGAATGCTACTCTACAGTAAAACAAGCTGTCAACATTTGAGTCCTCCATCCCCCCTAAAGGAGATTGAAAACTGGCCTTGAGCAGTATTTCATTGTACTGAGATCTGAGTATTTCATTCTGCACTATCCTCCTGGGCTTACTTATGCAACAAAAAAACATGCAGAGCAATGTACAGATGTAGAACAGTTTTAAAAAGACAATATTTGTCTTAAAATTAGAGTTCACCTAAACAAACAAAAACATGTAATAATATTAATAACATACTCATGCTTGATGCCATTCCAAACATAAAATGAGATGTTTAGCAAAATGTTGGTGCAGCTACTTTTTCATTTTTCAGCTCCATTTCATTTTGAGATAACTGTCCATTTAAATGATTAAGCTCAAAACTAATTATTGAATCATCAGTTTGATCTGTTCTTTATGAACTTAATACAAACTTTCATATACATTCTGCAATAAGGAAAAAGACCAAGTGTCCATGACTCTGATCTGCATGTTGTGATTAAAGCTTTGATCTTGCACCAGTATTTTGACATCATTTGCAATTCCTTCATTTGTGTCTGTCAATAACGTAGTATGCAATTAGTCTCAGAATGTCTGAAACTCCAATAAACATGAAATATGGTAATTATACTAATCAGTCTTCTGAATCGCGCCCAGAAAACACGATTAACTTTAGCTGGCAGGATTTTGTAAGCTGACAGTAAAGCTGTCTGTGTTGGTTTTTCACACCATCTGAATTTTGACAACAGAAATTGCTGGTTTTAAATTGCATTTAGAAAAACTTGAAATAACCCTTTTACTTTTCAGAAGTTATAATTTTGATTATGTCAAATGACATCCATTTTATACTTAATCACATAGTTAATTTTGGTTTTCGTGTGAATTATATAAAACACTGGCACATATTTGATTTTGATTTTTTTATTATAATGTTTTATTATAATGTCTTTATTCATACAAAAGTGAAAATAAAGACAAATGCTGCAATATATTTATATTCCAAATTAATGTTATCTTTATTCTTTTGAACCTGTAAAAAAAAAATAGCAGTGATAATAATAAATATTTATTTGGCACCAAATGAGCACAGCCTATTACTGATTATCATTTCTGAAGGATCATATGAAACTGACTGGTTTAATGGCTGAATGAAATAACAAATGTTTTTAAATTACAGTAATAATTTACATTTTTTACAATTACAAATTACCTGCCCCTGTTATATAGTTCTCTCTGTATAAAATTCTTAACAGGGTCTTGGTTTTATAACATTGATCATAATACCATAATAATAATAAGATCCATATATATATATATATATATATATATATATATATATATATATATATATATATATATATATATATGTGTGTGTGTGTGTGTGTGTGTGTGTGTGTGTGTGTGTGTGTGTGTGTGTAAAAACAGTAAAAACAACCACATTATTCTGCTAAAATACTAAAACCAGTATTACACAAATTTAGGATTCTTCAACATATACAACTACATTTTCCTGCTGTATGTAAATGGTCAATGTCTGAAGGGGAATGTTGGGCCAGTGTGGCCTTAGGCAAGATTGGTGCTACAGATGGAACACTGATTATCACTGCTGTGATGGGGATTTCTTGATGAGATGACCCTGACCATAAGTCACTCTTTCCGGTGTCATTTAGGGACTGAATCCTATTTCTGCCAAAACATGATTTGAAAATCATGTCTATAACCCTAAACAACATGCCATACTAAGCACACATTCGAGCATTGTACTCTTACCAAAAGTCACACAGTGATTGTATTTACAAAACTCTGCTTGGCCTCCAGCATATCTTTTTTTCCCACGATGCATTTGTGAATGATTATATTACATGAGCATGTGACAGCTGAATTCAGGCTGAGTATATGTGTAGATAATAAGCTGTAAAACACATTTTCTTGTGTGAGAGAATGAAAACAGATCTTTGACTCTGGTAAGTGGTTATGTAAAAACAGAGAGGAAAAAATCTAAATAATACATAACGCATCTCAGTATAGAAGAGCTTTTTTTGTTTCATAAGTTACCTTTTCACAGAAAAACTATAATTGCAAGTCATTTGCTTCATGGATCAGGCAACAGGCACAAAATAACCTGAGTCGCTGTGAGCAATGATGGCAGATTTGAAATCATGTAACTCCATGGGTCCTGCCAGGGGCATTACTAGTCTCTGCCAACATCTGATAAAGATATACAGTGAGGTTCTCCCAGTAAAGTTGTTGTGCACTAAATATTTCTCTATAACCCTGTAAAATTAGCAAACAATAGGCTGATACACTTGAGAGTAGTTAATCATTAGGTACATTAGATGATTTTCTGAAGCTGAATTAAGTTGAATTGTTAAATTGGTTCAACTTTATTGAGTAATACAAGGTTAAACCAGCTGGTAGCACATGCAATTTACTCATTTCATTCATCAGGGGTCTTTAAATCACATACAGAATGCATAATTAGGGAATATTAACAAAAATATTATTTGCAAATATCTTTGTATAAATGAGAAAAAGATAATTAGATGAAAGTTTGGGATGTACCTTAATATTACTTAAAAGTACTTGGGCCATACTTGGACCTGTAATTTTGCTGTTATGTTCACTGATGCTGTCCAGTGTTATTGTACTATTGTAAATGAAATAAGAGATCATCATCTAAACAAACCGTAATCACAGTTAGCTTGCATGCATTATATGCTGTCTGAATTTTACAATCATATAAAACTAACAGGTTCATTCACAAGACACACACAAGAAGGTTTTCAAGCACAGATGCTTTGATCATATTGTCCTTGTGAGTGAATGTAGAAATACAATAATCCTGAGGTACCTGCACCAGATGTAAGACGTCACAAAATCTCTCTGATGAACCTGTTAAAGTTGTCAGTTCTAATTCATGTCCACATCTTGTTGCAAAACACAGTAAAATTACAGCTATCTCTCTAAAACCACAACCTATAGACCTGCTTAAAGGTTGCGTGGCTCATGTGAACTTCATTATTCTTCTTCTAAAATGATCATGCATCTGAATGATAAAGGCAATATAGTCTCTAACCAAATAAATATGGTAGTCATTTAATAAGATATCACTCATCTGGCTGCATACACAGCTCTCAGAGGAGACACAGAGGCATTTAAAGGGCAGAGAAACCCCAGACAGCAAACATTTACTCAGACTAATACAGTCACATAACGCACCAACCAATACAGCTCTGATCAAGCACCACAGTGGGATCGAACTCATTTACCCCTAAACAGGCGTCTGACCAATAAGGAAAAACTATTTTAAAAATTATTAGATTTTTGTGAGTTGTGTTTGATAGCGATGTGGAAAACGTTTAAGGATAATTAGGGTCCAGTTCAAGGGAGGTGTGCACATTCATAACGGGTAAATTCTGCATTTACCCTTCTTGCAGCTTCTGGCATATTTTTGAAAGAGGTCCACTTTAAAGCTGAGTTGTTTTGTGAATGCTTAATTTGATATCCAATTAATTGCTTCTTTCCTACTTAATTTAACCAATGCAACTTAAGCTTTAATCATTTTACCAATTAATTTTGTTTTTATTCTTCATGCATGAAAAAAAAAACTGTATGCCAGCAGGATGGCAAGCTTTTACCTTTTTCCTCAAGCCTAATAGCACCCCAGAATATATTTTAGTTTGAATATAGTATCTGAATATAGAATATGTCAAAACTAGCTTCTAAAACTACTTTTGTCAGTGTCAGTGTAAGTTTCATAAAAAGTTTTTTAGCAAAAATCTGATTTTATGCCAAAAATGTACCTGTGGGAGAATTTTCACAAAATGCACTATACATACAAGTAAATATCACTGCTGTTTCCAATAGAAATGTACACTAGAGGTGGTAAACAGCAATAACTTAACATTTTCGTACACATTTATGAATACATCGCCATATGTTTGCTTTCAGTTGGCACAGAATTGGACTTAAATCCTATGAACACATGACTCACATTGAAAGAGCTCAAAGATGAGAGATTGATAAAAAGCTAAAATGAGATTGGGTCTTTGCGTCACATTCACTGTTGTTCGGGTAGGTTTAGGTGTAGAGCAGATTGTATTATTTTAAAACATCATAGAGTTTATAGAGATTACAGATATAGCGCCACTCAATGGACATTTCAAGTCAGAAATGTGATGCCACAAGTATGTTCATCTGTTGGAGAAAAAAAAACACTCTTTTAGCACCCCTCAGTGGACATTTTACATTGAATATGTCACAAAACGTACATGCCGCTATGTATTTCATGTCTTGCAAAATAGTTCCCAAATGTATGTTTTCGTCATCAGATGAGGCTCGCAAATTGATCGTCTAGATCAGATTCAGAACAATGATCAAAACATACACTAAATACGTCACTTTCATCAACGCATTTAAAGCTGGTACGGTCCTATACCACATCCTGATTTACATTTCATTCAGTAAGGTTTTGATTTATATGCTGTTTAATGCTTAATGTTAATTTAGCCACTGAGTCTTTGATTTTAACAAATGCATCCAGTGCAACTTGAATGTACAGCAAATAAAAAAAGGTCAGAGTTTAAATCATTGTAATTGAGGAAAATATCTATGATATACTCCTCTCATTTTAAATCAACCCTTATGATGCCCTCCAGAAATCTACCCTACCACCTGTGCCTTTGCTATTAAGCGAACTGGAAAGGTAATGGCCATTTTGCCAGTGTCATATTTTATTCACTGCTGCTGAGTGACACACTTGTCCTTTTGTGCTTCTCAGCCTGATAGGTTCATTTAAAAAAAAGGACTTAAAGTAAAAAAAAAAAAAAAAAAAAACCCAAGTGACTAGTCTTGTGCTGAAAGTAATAATAAAAGCTCTACCAGTTGCCTTTGACTGTTAGCAGCTTCTCATTAATTCTTGTGGTTATTGCCCTTGCAACAAACCTTGAGTGATCTGTAAGTGATGCTCATTTCCTTTTGAAAATCATCTGAACGTTTTTCTCAGTGAATTTAATCAGCCTGCAACTGGTGTTTATTTAGCGTATTTTTGGATAAATTGTTAATTTGTGAATGACTCTTAGATAAAGTGCTCCACTCATGCTGACTAGCGTGCTACACTGCACATCGTGGATGTTCCTCCCATTATTGGTGTGAGAGCGCGGCTCTGCTCCGTTAGCAAGACGCCAAGTGATTAACATGCACAAGAGGTGCCAGGCTGTCAGACTGAGTGGATAGCGGGCTAGAAACGTTGAGGTATGAATAATTAGAGAAACGAGGGACCGGGCATGATGACAGGCCATAGCCTGGGCAAGAAGCTCAGAGAATTGAACCTTTGAACAGGGATGTCTGAGACCTAGCGGGCCGTGGCAGGGTGTTAATATCAGTACTTTCCCAGGGCAAGGATTTTACGCTTGAATATTCCACTCCTGGAAAGTGTGTTTGGAAGTTGTAAGCTTGATTCACCTCAACCTATGTAAATGTGTCATCGAGTAAACTCGTTTTTGAATACAATTATATCCTGTTTGTTGTCAGCTTGGTGAAAAAGCAGACCACGATTACAAACACAACATCCGTGATTAGACATCAATCCAGTCGTTTAGAAACCCCAAACTCTCTTGAAAGGGAAATCCACTTGACAATAAGAGCCCATCGTCGTGCATGTCATGCAGTCCTGAGCTGATCCACATACAGCATTGTATTTAAAATAGCCTTGGGTTTGTATGAGTCCTCTAATCATCCTTAACCATATTGGGTCATACCAGGCCAGTCTGAAATCCCAATGGTTTAAGCCTCCGCTGGTGGAACTTTAATTGGAAGGTAATGTCTCATCTGGCCTTATACCCCAGGAAGTCCACAGGGAATTATCCCTTACAGAATGGCATGATCTGGGATTGTGAGGAGAAAATCCCCACAAGAGCCACGGGCTGTCAGAAACCTACTTTACCGTAACTGAACAGGCTAAACGCCACATTGATTGGGTAAGTCAGGAGGAGCTGAATGTTTTAATTGTTAATCACGACATAAGCTTCTCACTGTAGTACAAGTAACACTATAAAAAGGATTTTTACATTTTTTAAGTTGTGAATGCAAACAGATTATTGAAGTGCATTTTACAGGAAAATACAATTTCAGTCTTTCTTCCTAAATATATGTTTAATTTAATGTAATACAGTTTCTTTTATAGTTATTTGTGAAATTAACTAGCTAAAATTGTTCCATAATAAATCCTATTGTGAGTGCTTGTGGGGAACATTTTGGATAATTTGGCTGACCCTTTTAAAAGGTGTTTGTCCTGAGAGACAGAGAAGCCAAGGGTGCCAATAATCATGGAAATATTGAATATGGGAAATATTTGGTATTGTGCGTATAAGTGTTGTGGATGCAAAAAGCAACATCTAATTCAAAATCACAATTACAAAAACACTGGGCGCTTTCCACAAACAATTCCACAGTACACAAGTCTTGCTTATTCACAATCATTTACAAAAAAAAATGGTCAGTGAGAGATTCTTTAACCTTCGGAAAGTGCAAGAGGCAAAACTGAATATATGTGTTGTGTTTTCAATTAATTTTTCTATAGGATTCACATAAGATTTGTTGCAAAAACTCTTTAAAATCATGACATTTTCTAGCAATTAAAATTAAATTCAATATAAATATATATATATATATATATATATATATATATATATATATATATATATATATATATGCTTTTAAATACTATCAGTAATAGTAACATGCATTCAAATAAGCTACTAATTAGTTAAATAATAAGAATTGGTCGCAATAATAAAAGTTTGAGGATTTACGATTTTGAATACAGTTATTAGCTTATCTATGGTAGCTGGTCTATTTTTTACAACAAAAACTCTAATTGTTTAAAAAAAGTGACGACACACCACTGTGTACCATATTGTGCGTTGTCTCACTGTTTGAAAGCAGATCTTTGTTCAATCATGTGTGGTTTAAGGCTTGCTTTGGGCCACGTGAGACATAGAATGATTTGTAGTCCTGAAAACCCTGAGATGGCGTCACAGCAGGGCGTTTTAGAACAGTAAGCAAGAGAGCAGATGAGAACTGAGAAACGCTGCATGTGGCCAGGTAAACAAGCATGTTCCTCTGTCTTCCCCTCTGTAACTTCACTTTCCCCATACCAAATTTGCCACTTCAACTCACTTTACTCATCCTACTCTCACCGGGTGAGTTACCACTACTTTGTCCAGACTCTTTTGATTTCAGCTTTTTGTTCATTGTGATTCCTTTCACCCCTTCTCCTCCACTTTCAGCCTCTGTTCTGTTTGTCCACCTCTCTGTTGTGTCCAGGGCACTTAAGAGAAATAGTCAAAAGACCCATTCATCAAAGGTGTTTCATTTTATCTGTAACTGTGGGAAAGCCAGGGATGGCTATGCCTTTGATTACCATGTGTTAGAAGTACAATTATTCATCCTGATCTTAGGGCAACTGATCCAGATGCTTTGAGCCTCCAGAGTGGGAAAAGCTAACGGCAGGCATGTATGTGAATGTGAGTCTGCTTGCAGCCATTTTTCAGTACTTTTCCACCTTTTGCCACATGCTGCTCTATTAATGATTGGGGTGACTCTGCTAACAGCAGGTGGTTTCAACCTAAACAGCCTGAATTGTGCCTGAATTCTCATGGTAATGTGAATGTTCTTTTCAAAACTACTTCACTTTTCACCTCACCTTGCTTCCATGATGATTAAAGTGATTCTGTTGACCGAGGACTCGTGCCCCAGTCGCAGACCCGTGGAACACCCTGCTGATGTGCGCATGATGGCCAACTGGTTCAGAATGGGCTAGATCCTATCAGTACCCCAGACAAAAAGCGTGAGATGTGAAGGGAATAGCTTTTCCAACATTCCCTTTGCCCAATGTTACTACTTTTATCGTTAAAGCAATCACTGAATTTGCGAAGGTTACACTTCTGCTTAATGCATTTGTACTCTATGTCTCCCTTTATGCCTGCATAAACCTAATCAATTTAGTCTATAAATATCAACTTTTGTGGTCGCTGTTTCATGACCAGAAACACAGAGCATTCCATTAGAAATAAATCAATGAGCAGATGTGATGAGAAAGCCCCATTTTAGTGATTTTATCTGATCGCACATTATAGCTTTTAAAAGGATGATTATGTGTGTAGGATGCTAAGGCATGCTCACGGAACAATATCACCTTCACAGCAGATGAAAATTAAAGGTCACTGCTGAAGTGGGCGATGTCAGGTTAAATCTGAATGTAATATACTGTGTTGTGAAAATATAGCGTCTAAAATTAACTCAGTGCCAAATACCAGTAAATTTCATTTTTGATGATCAAATAAAAAGTTGCTCTGTTAATTGGAGATATAATTAGCAGCTGCAACATAACATATGATTTAAATCTGAAATAATTGCCTAATAAAAGCTAAAAGAATCAAATGTACGGATATATAGACCCACTTTATATATATATATATATATATAGGGCCAAAGTTACTAAAAAGCTTGTGTCGGTGCAAAACTTTTGGCGTTAAAACAGTAGTGTCAGGATTTAAAAAGACATACAGTAAAGATTTAGCACTGAAAAGGCATGAATACGGTTATTTTTCCCTTTCAGACCCAAAAATTATGCGAGGAGAGTATTAAACATGAATCATGCAATGTAACTATTGCTATTGTTATTGGTATCTGTGAATAAATGTCTTTAATAATTACTTACCTTTATATTGATTATCTGATACAAAGGACTAATTGTATAATTACATTTTTACATTGTATATTTGTATTTTTTTTAATCATGTAAGTGCATTACACTTTAATTACATTAAATACATATTTAATTATTAGCCAACATAGAAATGTTGGCTCAGTTTATGTATGATACCGTCAAAACATTGACCTTGATTAAACATTGATTCTTTTTTCTGGTTCAGTTCGATAGCATTAATGTACTGTTATCTAAAACTAGCAATGCACAATGCTTTTATAAATTTCCCTCTGACAAACATAAATAACAAATAACAGCATTTTTATTAATTAAAGCAAACCTGGATTAAGAAATGCTGTAAAAATCTGACTTCTAGTTTAATATACCAAATGGATTAACTAATATTAACAAATTGCTCCTTATTGTGAAGTGTTACCGTAAAATGTTAAGAAGTTTTCTCAGAACCTTAACCTCGTGTTGCTCAATGCACTCAAACTGTACAGCTATTCCATGTCGCTGACCAGCTGTTTAATGTACTTCTGAGGCCACCGTAGTCCTCGTCATCCACTCACCCTTGTTTAAATAATTCAGACTGGCATGTCATCCTGCCTGCTCAGAACTTTAATCTTAATGACATGAGAGGAATGTTAAGTGAAGCGAGGAGAGAGGGATATGGAGATGATGAATAAGACAAAAAAAAAAAGAAAGAAAGATAGAATGGAGGGGCAAAGAAGAGGAAAACAAGCACAAGTGAGTGATCATAGAAGCGGGAAGTGAAGTCAGTCAACAAGACTAAAAGGAATGTAAAGAAAGACAGGAAATGGAAGTGTAGGTGAATCACACAACAAAGAAGACACGCTGCCTATGGCGTGAATCATTATATCAGGCACTAGCATGGGCCTTGATCCACTCACAAGGGTTGGCAGTCTTTCTGACATGAAGTGCTAAAGTGTGTAGCTTCTTCACTATTAGGGTCATCTAGACGAAAACCAAAGACCTTTGAAAATGCTCCTTACACCAGTCACGCCATTTTTCTTATCTTTACAATATAGTGCTATTGTATCTTGTTTGTGGAGTTTAGATTATCTGTTAAGAAGAAAAGTCAAATGTCTTGATTGGAATTGTTTTCTTCAAGTTTTGAATGTAACTGGGAAAACAGCCCAAGGAATAAATTAGTTCTCTAGGAATGACCATGCTGACTAGTTAACTACCCCTATTGTTTAAACTTGCTTTACCATATTGTCTGTCAGTGTGCATTTTGGCCATTTTCACTTCCATTTGTTTTCACTTCTTATATGAAGTTGAATTATTAACAATGGAAAACTGAACAGGTGCTTTAAACATGATGGTGATAAGCCGATTTTTTTTATAGGCTCATTAGTTTGAAAAGTATCAGCAGTAAATGAGCGTAAAAGCTTTAGGGGCTTCTGACAATGACCCTGTGATCTTTAGCTTAGACCAGACAGATTCTGATGAGTTTAACAAGGTCATTAACTAATTAGCCAACCACACTTTTGCTACATCTAACGCCTCTCTGAGCCCCTAAGGGTCAGATTTTAATCTGTTAAGATAAAGTACAGCCATGAGGGACTTAGGAGCAGTGTGGTTACAGTGACGGTAATGGCCCTGGCTTAAACCGTGAGAAAATATCCTTTTTGAAAGAGCCACATGCTAGATATATTGAACAAGACAGGCGCACAGGGCAAAGCTTAACAAATGTTGCCTGGTGTCTCTTCTAATAAGAAAAAAAGGTAAAATGATTAAACATTTATTTAAAATAAATAATAAAAAATACAACAACTACTAGAACTTAGTTCAAGGAGAGCTGAAGGTAGAAAGAGGCATGGAAAAGATATACTACACATCTGTATATACTACAAATCTTCAACAAGAATGTAACAACATGTCCTCCAACAAATACGTCTGTGTAGGTGGGTTTACACAGATCCCTGAAATACGACCCAACAAAGCTTATACTGCAATTGCGCCGCCCCTACACTGTTTTGTACTATTTTCATGTTTTGTACGGAATTAAAACCCAAGAATGCACATGCTCATGATGCGTAAATACGTGATAATTTATGATTTTTGTAATGGGTAGGTTTAGGTTTGAAGTTGGGCGTGGTCATTTCTATGATTTATGCCCATCAAAATACGTTTTAATTACAGTGAGATTGGTATTTAAAACAGTCCACACACTGCATTTAAACAAAGCATGCATTTTGATTGGCAATGACAATCATACGCCATTTCATGACAACAGATGCAACGTGACACGGTCAATATTTTTATGCCCGTTTGAGGGCGCTTAACTTAAAGACATAAACATAGGTCGCATAAGGTAAATGCACAAATGACCTATAGGGTCATGTTTTGCTGGAGGGCAGCCTGGAATGTGAAGTATTATTATGAAAAATTAATTGCTTTATGTAAATGTGTGAATGCAGCTAAACACTCCCTGTTAACCCTTACTATTTATGTAAAAATGTTACTAAATTAATCAATCTATCAATTTTATTTTAAATTATAAACTGTTTTATTCGAAATACCTGCAGGAACATTTTCATACAGTCTTCTTTCTTTCTTTCTTGGACAACGTGGTAAGTTCTGACTGCGTTCTCACATTCTTTTAGATCACCTGTCCCTTTAAGAAAGATGTTTGTGAGCATGCTCCTCCATGTTGGCTCCACTACTTCTGATTTATATGCTAATGCAAAAGGATTTGACAGCAATATGGACAATCATATTTGAATAACCTGCTGTTCTCCCTGGAGTGACTTGCTCTAGCTTTGCATTTCAGAGTAGACAGAGGATGATAAGCCACTTTGTGTAATTGTTTAGCTAAATGCAAGTAAGAGAAAGAGAGAGAGGGCACCAGATTATAGCGCTATTCCTTACAGATTATAGTGCTACTCTTCACAAACCAGTTTCAATTAACAAACATCTCATATCTGCTTACACATGGTGCTCGTGGCCAAAAAGACTTGACCATATATTATCACTTCAGGAAGGTGTAAACGAAAAACAGATATTGCAAGATTTGACGAGAAATCCAGCACAAGAAGGTCAAGTCTTTTTCTTACTCACAGAAAGTGCAAAGCTGCAAGAATACATTCATTATGAACGCCTCCAACTCACGGTTGTGCGATCCAAGGTAACCGAGAATCTAGCTGTTCTTTTTATTGTTCTTTGCTCTAATCTGGTCTGTGTGGTGAGGGTGGATGGTTAGGTTATTGACTGAATGCTGCAGTAACATGATAGAACACCTTCATTTATCATGTATTTAGAAATAGATTGAAGATAGATTGAATAAAGGGATGGGTTTGTGAAGGAGCGAGCAAAACTGTCCATCTTAGTTACTTTCCATTTAGCAGACACTTTTCATCCGGAGAGACTTATGCTACACTAATTGCGTGGAAAGTCTACCTGAAGGAACCAGAGGTTAAGTGTGCTGCTCAAGGGCACAGTGATAATTGGACCGGACTCTGACCGCTTCCTGGGTCACTTTTACTTAGGATTAAAGCAGCATGCTTTAGAGACCAATCCTTGAAGAAATGTCCTAGTTAATTTCCAATGTATTGCCTATATATAGAAATAATTACAAATATATAAACATCCAGAAAATCAAGCTTAGTTGATAATGATCATTTTAACAATTAAAAATGAATGCACATTACGTATGAATAAAAGATGTCTTGCATAATTACAGCACGTGAAACATTAAAACAGTAAAGACAAAACAATGGTACATGGGGTTGCAATTCGTTCTTAGTACATTTGCATTTAGTAATTGACAGAATGTCTCAGATACTCATTTGTGAAGACATTAGTATACATAAAATTAAAATATGCAGGAAAGGTGTGTCTACAAAGAAAGTGATTATGTGCGGCAGAGCTTGTAACTGCTTTGTGTGTGTTCCTTATGAGCACACCGCCAATCTTACAGAAAACCTGTCAGGATAAAACAACCCCCTGTGCAACAGCGTGACTCCTTCCCACAGAACGAACACACAGACACACGCCGCTTAACATTCTTGTCTTTTCTCTCTGCCTCTTTGCCAGATCAGAGGAAAGGTATTGGACACATGTTTGATCATTTATGAAGAGAATCTAAAGCATGTTTGTATTTGGCTTTGTTTTTAACGTGTTTAATACACAACACTCTAGCGGGTCTCAGTGTGGATGTATTTAAAATCAATTAAAAAAAAATATTGTACAGATATTCACCCACAAGACTACACATTCAGTTAACATTTTGGCAATTACACTTCCTGGCTAATACCCTCATCTCTATTGCTATTGTGCAACATGTAATTTTTTAGTTTTTAGTTTAAATGATCAGACGTCCCTGAGTTTTTTTAGATGCACTTTCTCTCTACAAGTGTCACATTTGGCACCTGCAATGCATACAGATTAACCATTTTGTATGGTTATAGTTGTCTTTTTATCTGTTGTCCAATTAAGAGACTCATAAATACACAGATATTCACCCACAAGACACACACATTCATTTCTGTAAAGCTATTTAACATCAGCAGACTCAGAGCATTAATTTGTACCCCATAAATATGCAAACATCAAGTCCCTGTGAAAGATCCATGCATGTTTGTTAGATCAGTACACACACACACACACACACACGCACGTGCTCTTAGCAACTGTCCTGAACCTGCCACAGCTAATCTGTCTTCGTGGGGAGGAAGAACTCGGGTTGCCTTTCTATAACAACTGGAGCACGCACGAATGTGAGTGCACACGCGCATGCTTTCACACGCCGCAGGCAATCCATGCGATTCATGCATTTCACTCATGAAAATATGAATGCAGCTTTCTAAAAATAGCAACACTTTCTTTCACCGTCTAAACACATTGAGTTGTTTGGTTGTTTTGGTGCGTGTCTTTGTGGAGGCATGCTAAAAATAGGAATGTTTACCCCTGCGCATGCCATAGATTCCACCTCAAGCGTCGCCTTCTCACCTTGATTACTCATTCACCCGTTATTTTTGTTTTTTTGAAGAAAGGAGAGCTGAGAAGGAATGAGTGACTTTTCATGCATTATAGATTGTAGAATGTATTCCCTAACTATTACATGAGAGAAGGGGACAGAAGCATCTTTCTGCTCTGTGGTCGTATATTAGCATGCAAGCGTGCGTATTTGAAAGTGAGAAGAAGGATGCGTGTGAGCTTTTAATTTCCCTGCTGTACTAGCACACTTACATGATGAGCAGCTTTGAGCCAGCCTTTCTCAGTTGTTTATAAACAAACACAAAATTCATACACCTCTGAGGCCATTTTATTGGGTTTGGAAACTTTGAAGAACTTGGATGTTCTTGGATCCGCTTACAGTAGTATTGAATTATTCCAGCAATGAAAGAAGATTAATGTTTTGAACTGCCTCTGGAGCTCCAGTCAAGGTGATTTCACATTCATTCAGTACTTTGATTGCAGTGAAACATCTGGAACTGGCTACAGTAATAAGTGATTCATGATGTCTGGCTCCAAGTTCCCAAGACTCATTTTGGTTGGCAGATTTGCAGTAGCTGTCTAGTCGAAGACTATCACGCATGTAAACAAGCACCAATGCATGCTCTTAAATGAGCAGAGGCTGAATCAGGCATTTATATAAACGTAAGTCGTTTTATCTTTTGCGGTGTGAGAAACAAGAGGTTTGTTGGCTGAAAAGGGCATCCGCTGAGAACCTGAGAAATCCCTGCATGAAACTCTGGGACACTGCAGCTGGTACATGCTCGGAGAAAGGTCAAACTGTAGTCAAATATGTCCACTTAGAGAAGGACAAACTGGACTTACACACACATAGTGTGGTGTGCATGGTCATTCTCATACCTTTGAGTGTCTTTAGATGTCTTTGTGACTGCATTTCAGCAGCAGAATCTTATTTAAGTGTAAATGCGTTTCATTTTTGTCTCTCGCTTGGTGGTACACTAAAACTCATAGACACAATCTGACCTTGTTCGTGATACATCACCTCTGAATATATTTGACCTATGTTTCTTTAACACTTTCTTACAAAGAATACTCATGCTAATGCCTGCCACTGACCATGAACATCATTGTGCATGCCATAGGCCTAGGGGAAACCTTTCAACACCTCAAGACACCACCCACAGTGTACAAATTAACTGACTGTCAGAAACAGATGAGCATGTTGGTGAAGCATTCAGATGGCTCTTTTGAATCACCTAAAAAAATAAATCAATAAAACAAAATGTTACATCAGCTGGCAAAAAACTGTATGGTTTATTTTACATATTCTACATTAAATATTTAGTTCCAGCCTTTTAAAGCTATTGTTTAATCATCTATTTAGCATTATTTACTGTAAAACGTCACACAGTAAACTATTTAACCCCATATAATTGTATGTATGTGTAATATAAATCAATGAAACTGATACATGATTGGATTTCTGTTAAAATTGTTACCTTCAGTTTTGGGGTAACAAAGTCGAATATGCATGAACACAAGCAAATTAAATTGCGCCACACCACATAATGAAAAGAATTTAAAATGTAAATTATGCCAGTAATGAAATACTGAAAAAAATAGATGAAGCTTAATAAAATCTGATGTGACTACCTAAATTTTAAAACACTTTTTTTAATTTAGATTTGAAGCTTGTGACATATAAACGCATATATCAACCCGATCACTCTATTTAGTGTTCATGTAAACACTACATTCAGATTCATCAATCGGAATGAATACAGTCTGATTGAACCCCCAAACCTATGAGCCCTTTCTGCATCATTTATTTTACTAAAGTCAAATAAAGATGAATAATGTAGCATTATTATTGTGTGTTTTCTTTGTTAGTTTCTTTTCTTTTGTTTATTAGTTTTTCAATCCATTATATCATTTCAACATTAAGATTTTGTCATTATGATTATGTTTCTACTAATTACTATATAAACTGTAATTACTATTAGAACCAGTGTCTGCCTTAACTTTTACCACTTCAACAAACCTAGAAGATCTTGAATATACATTTTCAAGATTATTTAAATTCAAAAAGTAGTAACTGTAAATGGCAAAATCTCAACACTTGGTAGACAACGAACAGAATCATATGCCTACAGTCCACCACAGGGATTGTGGATTGTGAATATGTTTTTTTTTTTCAGTTTCAGACCTGAACAGGGTTCCCAGAAATACCAGTCAATGCCTGAACAGAACATCATGCCATTAGTCAAGGAGCTAAAGCTGGGTTAAAAAGGGTCTTATAACAAGACAATGACCAAAAGGATTTAAGCAAATCTGCCAAAAGATGGCTCAGTAGAAAGAAGATCAGTGGATTTGTCAGTGGAAGTCAAAGTCCTATCCAAAATCCAGTTGAGATGTTGTGGCTGGATGGTTCACATGGCAGTCAGCCCTTGATTGTTACTCAATTGAATTTTACAAGAAAGGGTCAATAAATAATTGCATACATACATGCAAACGCAGGCAACGTTTTCTGTTTTTACTGAGAATTTATACAGTTAGAGTGAGAATCCAGAATCCAGCAGTCTTGCAATGCAGCCGTTTCAAAAAAGAGCAATATGACAACACATTGAGATGAAGAGGCAGTCTTTGCTTTCAGAGCAGTCTGAGAAACAAACGAGGGACAGTGGCAGTCCAAAGGGGCAAGACAGAGCGATTATCCATGGGAGGAAGCAATAATCCAATCAAGGTACAAACGGTGTCCAAGATTGGAGGCAAAGACAGAGTCCATATATCAGACTTAAACCAGAACAAGGAGATGTCTAACAAACTAGGAGAGTACTAGGAAACTAGGAGGGAACTGGGAAACAGGAAAATGGCTTACATGGAGTTGCTATCTCTTGGAGAGGGATAAATGCTAACCATACACAGCATAGAGCAGAGGGATAAACTTATTTAAGGTGTGTGAGTAATTGAATGCGGGTGAGCGTGATGAGTACAATCAGGGGTGTGTGTGTGTGTGTGGGAACTGAAGTTCGAAGTGAAATGCAACAGTAGTGCAGTGCATCTGGTGCACATCTGGTGGTGAGTGAATGAACGTTCATGGACCAGTTGTGTGACACATACTACTAGCATACTGTGTGTTTGTTTGTTTGTTAATGGTTATTAGGCAAACATTAATGTCACATTTAGCACAAATTCTTTAACCCTACAAGATACCCAAACTTAACAACTAACTATTATTAAGCAGGAAATATGAGCTTACTGAAGAAATACTCTCAGTTAATAGTGAATGTGTGTTCTCTAATCTAAAGTGTTACAAATCAATCTAAAAAATATTTTGTTACATAAACACTTACTATATACTGAAATGTAATAAATATTTAAAAAAGCGACCATTCATGCTGGGTTCAAACCTTTTCAGACAAAGAGATGACAAACATTTTTTTTTTTTTTTTTTTTTTGGAAAAACATCCAAACCAGAAAAATGAATTGTTGATGACAGCCATCAACCTGGTTTTGACTTGGCACCACTCATGTCAAGCATAATTTTAAAGGTGACACTCAATTATTGATCTCAGTAAGACTTGATGCTATTTTTGCAGACATTCCAGTGCACAAGGAGACCAATGCACTAAAGATAGAGAAGGCTCACAGTTTAAGCTTCCATAAATGACAAAGCTCATGGACAATCTTTCTGCTTTGATTTAGTTGTCCAGCTCTTTGTTTTACTTGTCACAGTAAAGGATGCAGTAACATGGAACTTCCTGCAAAATGCAGTATTTTCCCATAATTATTTAAAGCTGGATTTGTTGAGATAACCGTTTCTCAAACAGGCAGATTCCGTGGTCTATAAATACTCACAGGAGACAGGAGATTATGTGTAGCTATTATGTAAGGGTGACAGGGACATGATGATGAGGAAAGGAGAGACAGCCAGAGGTCTGATGGGATCTGGAAGCAAACACATAACTTTTTGTCCCTTGTTCAGTTATACTAACTCACTGTCTCTTTTCCTCTAGAAGTGATTGACAGATTAAAAGAGTCAAAATGACAGTAGTTATGTCTTAGGGAGATGACATATCAAACTTGAGAATAACTGGAGTAATATGACTGCAAAAGGAGACTCTGCCCCTTATTAATGTAATGAGATTTGCAGAGTATGACAGCTTAGCTTTTAGAAAAAAAAATCTCAGTGTTAAACAAAACTGCTTCCCATCACTTACCTCTTAAACTAGTTGGAATGAACATATACAATTGTGCCCATTTATTTACATATTCCTTTTACTTGACTTCAGTTGTTTTAAATGAGCTGCAAAACATAGTTATTCACATAGTTATTTTGAGGAAAACTAAATGTGTAGAGCACGATTAGATTTACATTTTTGTTACCTAAGTAACACTAGAATAGGGAACACTTATTCACTATTTACTCAATAATTTCCAATTTGCTGTTTATTAATAGTTAGTAATACATATTTATGTATACTGTATGCATGCAAATTAGCTTTAACTGGGCAGTAGTATATTACTTGAGCATGTATTTAACTTATTATAATTCAGCTTTTATCATGGCTGACCCATTTAAAATGTGAAAAGTGTGAATGTCTGAAGTAACATGTTTCTTTGTCCCCTCAGAAATGTGCACGGCGCTTATCATTGCCTCCAATTGAAAAAGTAAGTTATTTTTAAACTCTCTGGCAAACTTTCAGTCTTTCAGCCAGAGCATTTGAAATGTACTCGGAAAAATGCTTTGGACTGCTTTTCATATGAATATTCTAATAGCTTTTTGAATATTCAGAGGGACAGATTGTGTGTTGATGCTTTGAAAGAGTTCATGAACACTCCCTGAACCACGGAGCTCTAATCTGGGACATTTTAGATGCGTACAGTTTTCCATCTTGCACTTTAAACAGCCATAAACCGGTACATCTAAAAAGTGGAATTTATTCTGGATCGTTGCCTTTTAGCACATTGTGATTAATCTACTAGCTAACATAAATCAAATTAAATTCAATAGACAGTTGACCTGAAGAAAACCAAAGACAGAGACTCCTGAAAATATGATCTTTACTTGACTATTGAAGAAAAAAGATGTACATCTCGGGTGGCCTTAGGGTGAGCAAATTAAGGTAAGCTGAGGTGTGATATTCCTGTACATACATATAGCTGGGAATTTTCCCATGGAATTTTTTTTATATATATTTTATCAGAAACCAGGCAAAACCATAGGTGGAATTACTATGACAAATATTAGTACAACTTCCTTTAAAAAAATGATTTGAGACAGCATAAATGTTCATAGCACTAAAGGAGTAAAAGAAAATGAAAAGATCTGATCTAAAATAAAAAAAATAAAAAAATAAATATGCTTTTTCAACACTGAACATATCAAGTTCTGTTTCCCACACTTAAAATTAAACTGATTCTGATTCATTCCAACAATAAGAGCCATGTTTCATCTGAAGAAAATGAGATGAGATTGGAGACTGTCTCCAGGGAAAGGAAACAACATGAGAAGATGACAGAGTAGATGCAGTTTTCTTCTAATGCTATTTAGAGTTGCAACAGAACAGAACCTCTGTGCTCACATTGGAGAAGAAGCTCAAGGCAACGTCAAGATCAGTAACAGGTTTGGTGGAAACGGTCACGGCATCCATTGATGCATGAACTGATTCTGTCAGTCCTAATGAAGTTAATGCCCCAGAGATAAGCATTGTTTTGACTCAGCTCTCACAGAATGTTGCCGGCCACTTCAAAATGGGGACAGGTGAAGGTCAAAGAGGTCAAGTTTTTGTCTAAAAGCTCAGCATGAACACATGCATAGCCCCAAATGTGCATTCACAAATGCACAGTTGCAAACACTGCTGCATTCGAACATGTGACTACAGAGCTTCATGTGTCAAGATTATCTTATCGTGAACATGAACGCATTTCAGAAATGGATGGTTTACCACAAATTAAGTTCTGATATAGGTTGTGAGTGTAAAGTAGTTACAAATTACTATAAGATTGTGTTGACATACAAAAGGTTTTGCTGTCTTTAAGTAAAGATAATTTTTTTTTTTGAAAAATACATATTTAATCAGGTAGTCTGTAAATCTATCTTGTTTTCTTCTAGTATGAATATCTAGTTTTCTAATACCTGTTTTAACTATGAACTTCAACAAATTTGTTGCATTTCTAATTTTCAAACAGCCATTCTAACGGATTGATCTAGTTAAAATGAGGAGTATCAGTAGCAGTACAGTCAGGTGTTCAGGGAAATGGCTACATAAAATAAACGAGAGAGATAGAGAGAAAAAAAAAACATCAGTATTCAAACTGTGTGTCTATTCTCACCAAGTCACTCCACCCTCTTTATCAGTCGTGTGTAGTTAAAAAGCAAAGAAGGGTTTATTTATTCATGGCCTTCATGCATTTAGAATATCCTGTATCTGCTTTTGTGACTTGGAGATTACAATCTGACCATTCTTGTTCTTAAACATCCATTCAATTAGTTTTTTCTATTGGTTATTAGAAATGTTCCAGAATGCAATATGAAGCACTGACTGGACTTTCCTGATGACTAAAGCAAAATCAGGTACATTTGCAGGGACGCATTCTCCCTTCCCATATTACCACCTGACCGTCGGGTTTGGAGTTCAGCTTCTATTTCCTAGAAATCAATATTCAAGAGCTGAGGTCCCACAAGCACGTTCTAAACACAGAGATGGACTGTAAGAATTAGATCTAAATTGAAATCCTGCTGTTTTGAAAGTCTAATGTGGAAAAACTAGGGTAAAAGGCAGGCATAGACTGGCACAGTCATTGATAACCACAAACACTTCATGGTATTTTGTGTATCAATTTAAATTAAACTGAATTCACAATCTAATTTATTAAGTTCAAGTAACTAGAAACTGATTGGAAAGGGTTTCTGGCCTCATCCACCTTCCCATTTTATTCTTTTGTTTTAAACACATGTGCGTTTCTTTTTCTGACATTATGACAACACGCATGAATTTCATTTGTCTGTTTTGCTCGAACATCCAGTGGAGCAGAAGACTTTTTTTTTTTGTATAGAAATGGATTGAAATATCAAACCTTCTTGCATCACAATGAGCATTTGCACATTCATTTTTATTTTGATTTATTGAGATACGTGTTTGAATTGATTATCAATTTCTGTTTCCAGCTTAATTTAGTGAACTGGAAATAATTTACCGTTTGAAATTCATCAAATCATCAGCGCTTTTATGCAGCATTTAATTAATAGGACTGACATGAGATTTACATCTTAATATTATTAAGATGATATCAAAGTTGATAAGTTGATAACAAATCACTGTTCAATTTTAGATAAGGTCACATTTGCGTTTCAAACTCCTGCACTTTAAAAAGAAAAAAGGGAGCATGACACAATTAAACACATCCAATTAATACTGGATCATATTACAATTTTAACAATGTGTAATAATAATGTCTTATTAGATGCTCTGACATTTCTCTTTCTCTGACATTTTTTTTTTTTTAGGAGCACTGTACTAACTGCAAAACTCATTACGCTTGGTTCGCCTTTCTTTAAAGAAAATACAGAAAGAAAAAAAAGACTAGGCATAACTGAAGGTCTGTCCTCTTTCTGTATGGCCTCTCATTTCAGAACCTGACCTATTCTGGGCTAAATCACTTTCACTTCTTTGTAATGGTTCGATCTTGATAAGTAAAGTTCACGCTCTCACAAAGAAAGTTTGAAAAGCTGATGTGTCATCTTTGTTCTAGACGGTAAGCCTCAGAGAACAGACCGACTACAGCAAAGTTAGGGAGAAAGTAGAAAGAGTTACAAAAAGAAACAATCATATCAGTGCTGCAGGAAGGAGAAAATGAGTAATATTCTTTCCATTAGATTTATAACAAATCTCCCAACGGGCAGAGGGGTTAATGATGCTCCTCGCTCCCTCAGTCTAACACTCTCAGTTTTACTCTGGGCAATCAGTAGCGGCGCTCTTCATACATTACTTTTTTATTCTGTTCGGCAAAGTGAAGACCTTTCCCCCCCATAGAACATCTGAAAACTGGCCCTTGAGGGAGAAGACAAAATATACATACATTTTTCAACTGTTCACAGTCTTTAACCCATTCAGGCGCAGTGATTACTGTGGGAAAACACCTGTTCTTTTCTCATTGCCCAATAAAATTTTAAATGAACTGAAGTAAAGATACTTTATGCAAAATTTAGGCTACTAAGGTATGAGGTATTACAGTTTAGGCAAGTCTAAGAAATTTGAGCTAACAGCAGTTAAGCAATAACTGGCTTTGCTTCTCGTGTGACTATTTAATAAATTTAAAAAAAATGGCATTCTGGTTCTAATACATGCGTGAAAGTAATTTCAGTATAGCTCAAGATATAAGAAAATTTTAATCAATTCACAATATACCAACTAAGTCCCTGTTCACTACGAGAAACCATCTTAAATGCACCTGTCTGAATAATTGAACTCACCATTAGTTTAATCATTCATTCGTGCCAATAGTAAGTTTCTGAAATTGAATAATAATAAATATAATAATATAATAAAAAAAGGTGATTAAAACATTAAAAAACAACAGTCAGAATTGTGAATTGTAAGCTCAGAATTCAGAGGGGGGAAAAGTCAGAAAACCGGATGTAAACTGAGAATTGCAAGAGAAAACCAAATTTTGAGCTTATAAATATGATAAGGTCTGTTTCGTTATGCAAAAACAGCTTCCATAGTTTCTTTACCCAGCATTGTTAAAAAAAAATCAAAAGGGTTATATTTTTCAGAGTAAACAACAGTGTGCATAGGACAGTGTGTTTGTCACCACAGTAAAACAACTGCATCTGTTTGAGTTACTTCAAAGTAAACTGCTAGAATCAAGAAATAATTCAGGAAACTCATTCGTGATTGTTTCCAATGAAGTCTTACTCCATCTAAACAAGTTCAAAAGAAGCTGGGTCAAATGAGAATTTATAAAGAATTTATAAAGGTGATTTGTCACAATTTATAGAATGTTAAGCGATATGTCTTCTATGGTTTGTAAACCGTGAGATTGCTGTGGTGTGTGTCCAAAGAAATCAATAAATATGGAAATGCAGGAACATATAAAAGCTGAGATTCTTTCTATGCAACGCACATATACACAAGTACAACCCTTGCATTGATTTGAGAATAAAGAGGTAAGAACTTTTTCCAAATAGAGAAGGTAAACTGCTACACTCAAGAAGAATGGTGGTGAATGTGAATAGACAGGCTTTAGGATGAGCTGCAAGCCTCTTTGATTGGGAAGAGATTGTAATTTCAGTCTAAGTCTGCGAAGACAACAGGGTCCATCCTTTTTCATTCACTCCACCTCTTTCTTTTTCTGTTGTTCTTGCTTTTTCTAAAAAGAAACACTTTTACACATTGTATGATGTAGGTGAAAATAGATTAGCGTACTTTCATTGCACAATGACCTTCTCATCCTGTGCTACAATGTCTTTATTAAAGCAAGGAGAACAGCAATTATGGATCTATAAATGGGTGAGAATTATGCATGCAGTCGTGTGAGAATGGATGTATTAGTGCTGACTGTCACGTCTGAGTCTCATCTGTGTGAGATGGACCAGTGCTAGTACAAAGACCTTGACTATAGAGTAAGAAGCCCACAAGGGCAGAGGGTCAACAGAACATTGGCAGACTATTTATTTATTTATTAATTATAATAATTAACATTAGATCAATGCTGGTGCAAAACAAACAGTCCAATGAGATTTTCTATTAGATTTAAGCAGAATGTAATTCAGAGAGGCTGATAAATTGAGTGTTAGAAGATTTGCATTGTGAGGTTTTGCATAGCTATCGTTTGCCAAATGGTCAGGAGTAAGTGCATGTTTTTTGAAATTAGTAAACATCATACAAATGAAATTCCACAACCAAGTCACTCAAATAGATGCAATGTATCATAAAACATAAAAATCAGACTGAATTTTAGCATACAGAACTAACCATTTAGATTTATTCAATGTTATTTAATTGTCTGTATAGGTTGTTTGCACAAAAAATACGATCAAAGCGAATACCACAACTGCTTTGCTTTGTACTATTTTATTAGTGTCAGAATTGGTTCAGTCTGTGGAGCATTGCGTTGTACTTCATTCTGAGTGGCATCCAGAAGTGACACCAACACAAGCAGAAATCATAGCTTCATTCTCACATTTAAATTAATTGCAAGACCTGAAAACAGACTTCTGTGATATATTTACCTCATCTAAAACTAGTCAGAAGTAAGTTGACACCTGAAATGATTTCATTTCAAAAACCAGTGGTTTTAATAGGGAGTCTGTTCTGGGAAGGTTTTCCACTAGTTGACTCTGAGCCTACCTAAGCGATAAATTTAAATTGAATTTGCCGATAAAACAGACCTGTTTCTAAGCATAATTTTAAAGAATTTGCTTGTGTTTCGGTCCATCTACTATTCCAGTTTTAATGATATGCCGGTTTATGCTGATGAAAAGCAGCCCCACAGCATGATGCTTCCACTGCCATACTGCTTTTTTTGGGGGGGGGGAGGGGGGTTAATTGGAGAAAAAGATTTATGTGTATCTCAAAAATATGTTTTCTACTGGATGTCACAACAGGGTCATAATTAAGGCTTCTTCTCCATAGTTGTGCCTTACATCTTGTTTTGTGCCGTGTTCCATAAAGGCCAGTGAAAAGCAGAACCCTTGATATGGTTGACTAGTGCATGTTTACTCTGTATGCTGCTACTCTGAATCTCCTTGAAAATGGTTTCTCTCAGATATATCCTTTTGTATGTGATTTGAAGGGCAACCTTTTCTAAACACCGTAGGGTTTGATCTTGCTTTATATCCTGACAGTTGAACCAACCAGTGGTCCTCACTGGGACATTCAATGGTATGGAAACTGTGTCGTATTCAGGGTTATTATTGTTAGGTAATAATAACAATAATACTACATTTAATTACTTAAAATAAATATTAAACGAAATAAAAATGTAAAAATGTGATAATATAAAACCCGAATCTAAAAATGCCTCTCAAATCTACTTTGAACTTAAGCAATTCACACAGTCAATGAAGACAAAAAACATAATATAACATTTGACGTATGAAGCTTTTATACTCCCTTTTAAAGGTTACTAAAAGCCAACATATTTTGCAGTCTTAACTGTGCATGTTACACAGTTAGATTCAACATTTACCATACATTTTCTCCCTTTCTCTGTGAATAGACCCATTTCAGGATTATCATCCGTCAGTTGAGAACCTCTGCTTTACTATATACTAAACATTTTTATACATTTTAGATGTAGATAATAAATGCACTGAGTGCCAAGAATAATTAATAATTTAAAAGTAAAGAGTGCACACTATAAACAAACACAGTGACAGATCACAAGGGTAGATAATTGCATTATACTGTATAATCACACCCTTCAAACATTAAAATACGTAGAAAGGCTGATCGTTTACTACGGTGGTTTGATCAATCAAATCTAAGTTTAATCAATTTCGCTATGCTCACAGGGCCGACGTGTGCGTACGTGTGTGTGTGTGCATGTGTGTGTGTGTGTGCTCATGCATTGATGCGCTTTCTTTGAAGGTTCAGTTACTGGATTTGGACTGCACATAACAGGCATGAAAGATGACATGGAAGTAAAACATCACACGTTCAACATGAAAATAGACTTCTGTGGAACTCAATGGACCAAAACATCTGTTAAAATGTAGCCTTTTAAACCAAAAAACAACTGAAAATTATTTAAACTCACCCTCGTGTTATTCCAAACTGACTGAAAAATTCCATAGCTCATGCATTACAATACACTGACATGGTGACAAGCTCCAAAAATAGGACCCGGCAACTCCAGTATTGCAGAGACATTCAATCCACAAATAAACACACCTGGAAAATTTTTTAAAAAGTCTTTAGGATTTATTTAAAATTACAGATAGTTCTGTTTTATTTCTTTGAGAGATCCAAGACTTGAGGTGCCTATGCCTGTTTATAATAAACAAAAAACACAATACAACGTAGTGTAAATGACTATTCAAAATTGTGAATTAAAAATTGTCAAACTGTGATTGTGTGTCATCAGAATGAGAGTTTGAACATCTGATAAAAATATTGCAATAATTCATTGGTTATCGACAACTCTTTTGAGGCGAAGGTTTGCTTGTTTTTATGAAAAAAAAAAAAAAAAAAAACATTTTAAACTTTAAACCACCACTTGTGGCCAAAATACTAGTCCACATATTTGTTTAGAACTGTTTTAATGTGTTTTACTTGTGAACAGGGCTTGGTCTGTGCATATTTCGAAAAACATCTTGATGACTTTATTATGAGTCTTTCTACTTCACAAGATATTCATTTATTGACTGGAGTTTGGATTGTGAATAGATTGTGATGTTTTTATCCGATGTTTAAACATTTTGCTGTGATGAATATTCAACAATATCTAAAAAAGATTTTTTACATTTTACACATTTTACAAAATGCTATGTAGTGTTGAGCTTTGAAAGCAGTAAATATCATAATCATATCATTCATCCTGCGTTAGTTCATGCCCCTCACTCTCCTGCATTTTCAGCAAATTTAAATGTAACAATTATTTACTGATAATCTGCCAAAACTTTAACCTGTGTCTTTTTGCATAATGGCAAGATGGTACATGAGGTACAAGCAACCTTTTTTTTTTTTAACAGCATGAGTAATATGGCCTGCTTCGATTAAAACCATATATGGTTCTTTGTAGGTTTTTTTAAAACTAATGTTATGGCAAAACCTCCATAATACCTATTTTTGTGTTTCAGAGAAATCTAACACAATACAGGTCTGGAACGACACGAGGGTGACAAAATAATGGCAGATTCTTCATTTTTGTGTGAACTACTCTAAGATTCAGTTTCGGGGGCTCAGCATCCTTTGTAGTGTTCACCTCTGAGGTTTCTATTTGTGAAATGATTCTCGTTCTATTTGTGCATTTTCCTCTCTTACCCTGAGTGACAATTTGGTTGCAGCTTGACACATATGCCTATTTCCTACACTTCAAAACAGTGAAAAAAAAATCCTCAATTACTTCCATCCGCTGCAATATACATTCCTTTCTCTTTTTCTTTTCTTTCCCCCCCTGCCTCCCGCTTCCACATGGATGTATGTTTGGAAGGGCAGATAATCGTATTTTGAGGGGGAGAGCTGCAGAGAATGCATGAGGAGAAAAAAAAGAGAGAAAGATAGATGACATAGACAGAGAGAGAGGGGGAAAAAAATCGACAGAAGAAAGAATAGCATCATCTGCTTTCAAATGTTCTTTCTGCATTGAGAGCTGTATGTTTGCTTGCACTCTTCAAACTGAGGTAGCTGTTTTTACACTAAGAGATGGAGGAAGGGGAAGACAGAGAGAACGACAGAAAGCAAAAGGTCCTTTTAAAACATCATTACAGCCCCGTTGGCCTGCAGTTTGTCTGAACGGAGAAAGCACATTGTGAAAACCACCTTCACTAATCCTGCCAGTTTGAAATTCAAAACTCAAAGCACCGTTGGTGAAAGGATGGAAGATGAAAAAATGAGGGATGAAGAAGAAAAAAAGCTTAAGTGGGAGACAAGGTTTTATGCGGGTGAGAGAGTGCTGAGGACGGGGGGTATTTATTAGAAGAGAAAACAGTGCCAGAGAATAAAAAAGACAGACAGAAAGAGCGCCAGAGAGATTTGGTTGGTGAGAGAGGAATGGGGGAGAAAGGGAGAGACGGAGAGATTTTCTTTTCATTAGACGGGTCTATGCTAGTCGAGAAGAAGATTAGCTGGGTTTGCTTTTGTATGTCTCTGTCATTGTATCCTCCATTAGTCACTCTGCAGTCACACACTGAACATCACAGTCACAGAGAAGTGTTTCACTACAACACAAGGTTTCATGAAAACCCAGCCTGTCCTGAGCGATACTTGAAATAAAAACTAAACCGTTTAAATCCATTCAACGGCTAATGAAATGCAAACTACATTCAGTATAAACTGCTCAAGGTGTTTATCATTGTAAAAGCTGTGCACTATTTAAGAAATTTTAAATACTTACGCAGTGTTCAATATCATCTGTCTTGCTAGTATAAAATGAGATTTTTGTTAAGGCCATAGTTGTAGAGATCATAAAATGTCAGTCAGGTATGGCTGCGATGGCTAATTAAAAAAAGTGTCTTTAGCAAGTGGCAACCTCCCGGTCTTTCTCATGAAGCCAACATGGAGGTGACTGCAACTGAGATAAAGAGTTCATCAATTGGCCGCTAGAGGCTGGCTCCAAAAGAGAGTCAGATTCATAGACTCCACATGTTAAAATTACTTACAGCCTGGCAAAGGTAAAAAGTGGTTTTGGTCTATACAGTTAAATTTGCCATTTGGCAGTTTTATATGCTTAATTATGCTTTAAATTTCTGCATAATTAGGGGCGTGGCAACTTGAGTGACAGGTGGATTGCCGCTGTTGTCACCACAGTCGAGCAAGGAGGGTGGGGTTTCATCAACCAGTCTATTTGCCCATTTTCGATTATCTGAGAATTGCGCACTCTGACGCAATCCCAAGATGACAGCCAGCTTCACCCACTTTGAGCTTCAAAAACACTCTTCAGAAACTTGGGTGACACTACATCCATGTTTTTTTACAGTCTATGGCCTTTACCCATATTTTGGAAGAAAACTTCAAAGTTGTACCTATACATAATTAATTGCAGTTTCCAGCTGAAATGAACACTACGGGTGGTAAAACACCAACAACCTTTATTCTTTTTCACAAAGATTGATAAAAACATATTCGAACCTGGTATTTTCACATGCCTTAAAACACTTTACCACAGTGCATGACTTGCAAATGACTAAAAATTCACACAATCAGATGCATACATATGGATTTTCTAATGTGGTGAATTTGCTCAGCAGCTCACCCAGTTCATCTTTGCATTTGCAATGCAAAGTGCTCCGCTACAAGTCCAACAAATCACAGTAAAACAGTTCAAAGACATCGAGAAACAAGCTAAAATGCCATGGTTAATTGTATAATGTATCTCATATATGAGTTTGTTTACACTTGATTAGAGATACAACATTAACATTTTAAGCAACATTTACTGGACATTTAAATTACAATACATAACAATATGTTGCCAGTTTCATGTTCTGTTTTGGATGCTATTAGTGTGCAAAGTCTAAATTTCATTTGATCACCAGAGATCAGTCACACCTGCAGCTCATCAAGTTGGGGCTATAAAGCCCCACGTGGAGGAACAGCGTGTTGAGCTATGACTCCATGGCAAACAGACTAACGTTGTCTCTTTTTTCCCCTCTCAGACAGCAGCGTGTGACCGACCTCTGCACCAGAGCACCCACGGACCCAAGAAAGAGCACTTTGATGCACCGGAGCACCGAGCCTTCCCCTCTTTACCACTCCTTTGTATTGTCACTAAAATAAATCCGCCTTTCGGGGTCTTTATTTTGAGCTCTCCTTGTCGTGTGATTCTTCACCCCGTTGCAATCTATATACAAATATATATATATATATAATTTTTTTTTTTTTTGCCCATTGAGTCTGGGATGTATTGTTTTATTAGGACACTAATGTACATATTTATTTATAACCCTATTCTATTAGTGCCAATTTGTGTCTCAGTATGCACACTGCTCATAAGGCGTCTATAATAATTTATCCATAACAGTGCAAATGTGATATAGAAACTAGTTTAAAGTATGTGTGTGAATACCTGCACTGAAATGAATGTTTTTCAATTTTGTTAGTCAGATTGAAGGAGATTTGACACCTGCCAATTCACATCTTTTGCCTGCCAGCTCAGGCTGTCTCCCTCTCTACCGTATCTCTTATTAAACTTATCTCTCTATCCCTGACTATAATGTAGTCTGCATTTGGAATGCTTTAATGATAGTCATTTGATTGACATGCAGACTGCGTCAAAGTGACGACATGGCTGTGCAACAGCAGCGAGTCTTCTAATTTCAAATCGCAAGTTATTACTCTACATGGAAAATATGGTGATTGGAGCTATTTGTTTTATAATAGCGTTGGAAATCATCTTGGTATTACGGTTGTATCATTCTGCATCTTTTAGAAGCAGTGCTGATATTAGGATACCATTCACAGCATTAGAGATACTGGCTGATCCAATGAAAGAACAAAGCTTTAAAGTCAGAGATCAGATCAGAGTAAAATGCACTAATGTTATCTCCAGAGAGCGAAAGAGAGATCCTTACAAGAGGGTTCTTCAAAAACTAATATTCATATGAACTTGCATAGGGACAAAATCTTTTCCTGATCTGATAGATATGATTTTGGAACTTTAAAATCTAATAAAGTAATAATCAGTTATTGTGTTTTTTAAAGTGTGGCATAGCCATAAATTCCCTGAAAAGATGTGGTAAACAAATATCTAATTAGAACTAATTTTTTTATTAAAGTTACCCGACCATGCGTTAATTGTCCCTCAAATATTGTGAATTTGTATGTGGTCTTCTGCTATAGGTTATCTGCATAAATGTGGACAGTTATATAAATGCTGCTGGTTCATTTTTGAAAAACTTGTATGTCAGAAAACAATCGGAGAGGCACAAAAATATTGACATGCTGGATTTAACCATGTTTTCCATCAAACAGCCCTGCTTACAAGTTTGTTTATAACAAAGCCATATTTTTTTCAGCAGACTGAGGATAAAAATATATTCTCCGGAATACCTGGGTTTTTGACTATTTACAGATCCTTAGAACAGTTCATCCCAGGTGAGATGAGAATGTGTGGAGCTTTTGTAATTACTATGTTTTAACACAGAGATATTTTTAAAAACATTCATACGATCATAGGGAACATGGCCCTGTCACTGGTGACATTCCCTATTTTCCACCTTGTTATCTATGGCTTTGGGGTTGGGGGTGGGGGTTGACTCACGTGCCACACAATCTAGCAACAGACAGCTAAAAATAGATCAGCCTCACTCTGCACCGAAACCAGAGAGCCGATGAATGAGCATGTTTTTAATATCCACTTCAATGAAAAATTCATGAGATTAAACTGTCGCACACATTGCCGTTTTTTATTTTTATGCGCGCGAAACATCGTTTTGTTTAAATAAAAATCTTAGCTTCTGCATTAAATGATTTCTGTATCTACAGGATTTAATGCTGCGTTTGTAGTCCATCATCAAAGAGTAAAAGCTGCAGATAAAGAAAACAGAAGCTGTGTGTTATCTATCTGCATCCAGGCTAGTGTAATTAAATAATCAAGGCTCTGATTTGAGCTGATTAGTTGTTCCAATTAAACAGTATATATTGTTATTGCCTTTTAAACACTTTGCAAAACCGAGATTGACTACACTTAATCTTCTACAATAGAAAAGAGTATTATTAACTATCTACCACAAAGGTTAAAGAAGAAGCATTGTGTAGCTTATTTTAATTTTGAGAAAGTTCTAACAGAGAGGAGGCTAATCTCTTCTGGCTATGGTAAGACTTGCTATAAGTTATGCTAGCAGCTATAAGGAATACTTGTTTTGAGCCGATCAGCGAGTTACAGTCAAAGCCAGGGCTTTCAATTAACAGAATGAACTGAAATAAGCTACATAAAAAAAGAGATATTGTTACATTTTTGTTGCTTTTTTATAATAGTATTTGGGGGGTTCTCTGTATAGTTTTTATGCAGTTTTTTAGTTTGCAATTTGATCTTGTAAAGAAATAAATACTCAGAGATAAGCAATACTTTTCTGTTGTTCAGGCGTGGTTCAGTCGGTAGTCCTGCCCCTCCTCCAAAGTGACAGTGATAACCACAGCATTTTATTCAAAGTTGAACATTCTTCAACTCTTGGCAGAAATGCTAGACTACCATAATGTTGTTATGAAAAAATGCTTAGAGAAACATAGCAACCACAGTCTTCAACTCTCAGCGGCGCGCAAAAAAAAAAAAAAAAAAAAACACCTGAATGCTCAGCTCAAAAAAGATGCTCAACACTCAGCACGCTGCTGCCATTTAAACAAAAAAACACTGGCGCCCCTATTTAGAGCAACTGAAAAAAATGTGGGCCTAATGGGTGGGCCTAATTGTCCCAGAAAACACCTCACATTTTCTTTCATTTTTTAAAAAATGAATAAATTTAAATCAACTTTTTTTTTTTAAGTCTCGTTGCATCATTTTACTGATTTGCGCATGAAATTGAGCTTTCATGGATGAACAAAAAAGCACGGCTGGAAAGGGGGCAGAATGGGGTGCAATAATCTTTTAATATTGATTACTGTATATCATTTCATAATCGTTGGAGGCCGAAATTGAAAGAGAATTTCGATTAATTGCGCATCCCTATAGTTAGTGCATTTATTACATTTATTATATCAAGGACCGATCATTTTTTTTCTTCCATGTATGGTATCTTTTTAAAAGTCTCAGTGGAATTGATAAAATGATCTAAATTTTACAGCATTCACTTATATTTAGAGAAAGATTAAAAACTTTTGAAGAATTCTGTTCTGTTGCTGAGGGGTTTGTCTTCCTCAGGGTCTCTGTTGAAAATGTTTTCACTTTTCCACTCAGGTGTGACCCTTGGGTTATGGATCGTGATCAAAAGACACCAATTTGTAGATTTCTTTGTTGTGGTCTGGATACATAAGCATAGCGGCAATACAGTCAGTTGGGATTTCTGTAAGCAGAAAACCCCCACACAGTGTGTACACTGCAGGACTCTCAAATTGCTGTGTTTCTCTCAGCTGTCAGTTACGCATCTCATTCATCTTTGAGCAATTGATGTTTTGCATTTATCTGTATTGGGACTGAATTTAATCCTGAACTCAATTTTCATTGTTTATGTAACTGGCATGAAACATTTTTACATTAAAAAAATGTGATATATTATGAACTCTTCTGAAATCATTAGTAGATTAAGCGCAGTCTGGTATTGCCGCAAATCTTCATCCAGGAAAGGTTAAACTGAAGGCCCAATGAATAAAGCATATGACATATCATGTGGGACATTTTGATATCGGTCTATCCCTGACTGAGCAAGTTGCAGCTGTGTAACTAAGGAAATTACGTTTTTTGTATGACCGAGCATGTGGCAGTTGACTTAAAGGTTTTTTTTCATTCTGAATCCTCTGACTAAACTGATATGTTTGTGTTCGCCGGATCAACACGGTTGGGTTAAACAGGTGGATTTACAATTCCAATTTATATTCTGAACGTTTTTATAGGGAGTTTGTTTATAATTAATTTGCTTCAAGTTGTTGTCACGATGTGGTTGCAGGAAGGAGCGCTGGACAAGAACATAACTTTTACCAGTTTTTAATCTTCTACAAAAGAGCAAATAATAATAAAGACAGGCAGGTAGGTAGGTAGGCAGACTCAAACCACACACATACATAGATGAGACGGGACCTTTTGACATTGAACAAACAGGAACTTATACAGGACAAAAGGAAATAACTAAATTAACTAGACACACCTGAACACAATGAGACAATCAACAGAGGATAGGAAGTAGGACACAAAGCACATGGGACATGAAAAACAACAACAAAACAGTCTAAACATGTGACAGTTGTACAACAATATATTCCTAAAAATGTTGTGACTTTTTATTGCATTGGCAGTTTTTTCTGATTTAATAATAAAGTGAAAAATATATATTTTCCTAGGTAAAAACCTTTGAGAATTAATGTAAACAAAACAAAATTAAACAAACTAGAATGTAATAAGTAATAACCAGAAACACAGGATAACAAGAACAGAACAGGACGAGAACTTACAATTTGCATAATTAGACAATTTGTAGTTTTTTTATTTTTTGGTTGATGTTGTATAAATAAAGGAAAGTATAATAATATATTAGCTACGTTCTTAGCCTATTGAGTCAATAAATCCTTCAAGGCAACTACAGTTTTCTTGAGAAATATACAGTCATACATACAGTACACAAGCATACGTGGATCGTTCACAACAGTAAAACCACTGACAAAAATAGTGTGAGAAATATTGATTAATTGATTGGCATAGATTCATTTGAATTCTTGAATTCATTTTTCAAACGTCTTGTGTTGGAAGCAGTAAAACTGGTTGTTAAATAGTTAAATAGTGATGGCTAGACGACTGGGTCATGCATCCTCAAAATGCATCTCCACATACAGTGATTTGTACCAACAGTAAGGTGACCATAAGAGCCATTTTTCCCAAACGAATGCTGGCCAGGATTTCTATATTGCCTAAAATATCTAGGTTTTGATTTTCTTTTTGTGCAGACATCGAATCCTTGTGTTTTCAAAATGCTCTCGAAGGTAGTTAAATTCAAAGCAATACAGAAATCCTGTCAAGGGTGTATCAGGGGAAAATGGTATGTATGGTCAATAATCTTAATCAAGAGTAATGCCTAAAGTCAGAGGAAATGATAGATGAAAGACACTGCTGTGCAAGCACCAAACACTAACTTCCAAACTTCACAAAAACTATAAAATGATTCTTCAATTCTGATCACAATGTTGTTCCAAGGTTATCAAAGTTGTTGACCGAGGAAAACTCAGCAAAATCAAGTTCTGCTAGAACACACAGTGCCTCAGTTTTTTGTGTAGTCTCAGACCAGTCAGAATCCACATGATGACAAAAATATCTGCTATAGCTCAAAAACACCAGAACTGAACCATGGGGCAAAGCAAGAAGGTTACATGGTCAATGAAAAAAAAGTTTTGCCTTTGCCTCCTAATTCTCCAGATCTCTTAATCTGACTGAACATCTATGGGATGCACTGGACCAACGAATCCCATCCATGGAAGTCCTACCTCAGAACTTGCAGGACTGCTGCAGGATCTGTGACTAATATCTTTGATGTAAAACATTGGGTAACATTTAGAGGTGTGGAGTTTATGGGAGACTTTACATGTGAAATTATCTGTGTTTGATTGGTTGAAACTACATTTGGGTGAGTTCTCCTGGTTGCAGGACTGAACACTCCTCAAGCATTTGAGATGTTACTTTTGAGGATGGGGAGGATGACATTAGGATTGGTACGGTTCTAGGTTCATATCTTTATAATATTGTTAGCTGGTGAACTTCCAGGACAGCTCTTCAACAAGCTCTTCCAATCAATTGTGGCTTCAGCTAAGCCTTGAGATAGAGAACGCAGGCTGTACTGTATGTATTTTTAGCATCGGACCCTTCACATTGTTTCATTGCCTGTAATTTGACTTGTTGCTCGGTCCTCACAAACAAATTACACAGCATCAAATATTTAGAGGACTCCACACGAACATATCTATTTTTATCCAACAAAGCCACCTCCCAGAGCAGACAGCTTAACAGAGGAGTTAGGGCACTTTCTAAAAACAGCATGCACGTTTTCAGGCAATGAGGACTCTGTGAGCAAGAAAGGTTTTAAACAGAGAAGGGCTTCAAAGCCTCTGCACTCCACCATCTCTCTCCCAAAGCTGTCGCTAACACGGACACTTCATATTAGCGTCAGTACCCACGAGACTCAGCGTGAGAAACCCTGACTGACTTCTTTACTACGGGCGACAAGCTGCTGAGACCCAAAGGAACTGAGCTGTCCTGGCTTTCCCTTCCTCATACCTCTTTTCTTTTTATTCCTTCCCTTAAAGTTGAACTTCTAGGAAGCAAACATTATTGTATATGCTGCTGACAACTGTATCCACAGATAAGTCAGTCAGTGAGACCTAGAGACAGTATGGGATGTCTTCACAAAGTTCTGAGGTGACTGAGATTTCAGTTCTAATAAAAGTGCAAAATGGGCCTTATTACCATGTCATCTTAATTCAGGATGTACGCATGAACATTTATGGAATTTTTTTTTTAATGTATGCGTTATGGAGATAAAGACTTTTTAAGGGGGCACTGTAGTTGTGCTTGCTCACCAAAACTATTTTGGTCAAAATATATATCAGTCAAAAACTTATAGTGTAACTTATAGTGTGTAGACAATTGAAAAATTGAATGAATAAAACCTATTGGTATGTTACTGCCACTGTTCACTTACTTTTCCAATGATCCGAGGTTAACAGCATTCAAATAAGCACTAAGGCTAGCAAAGTTATTAATAAGCCACTATTGATAATACACTACACCATACTTTTTATAAAAAAAAATGCTCAAATTCAAAAGTCAAGCAACAGCTTTTAATCAAAACATGTCAGATATGACCAAAGCAGTGACACATTGAGTCAAAGCGATCATGTCATGACATTCACGTGACATTTCCAGATCCTGTTTCTCTTCTGCCTATCATTTTTAGTCATCGCTATACTCCTATAAATAAAAGGCATAAAAAAAATAATAATTGTGTTTAAGGTACATGAAGGCTGCATGAAGTCTCCCTGAGTTAAATAAAACGTATGTACTAAAATACTTTCCTAAACATCTTTCCATATGCATTATACACTGCAAAATTTTCAGGGTCATGAATCCATTACACTCAAAAGATTTATTAAGAGGTAGGTTAGTGGAATACATTTTAATACAAACTGCTATAAAGTGGAATACAAAGCTAATGAGAATCTTAGAAATTATCACATATATTTTGACAAAACAGTTGTGATTCTCGATTTTCTTTAAGATAATTGTGTGGGAATAGATAATTACTGACATACAGTATATGCAAAGTGGGCTGCTCCATATTACAATGAAGATTCATTTGTGAAATGTACATAACACTATAAAGTCCCAAAAGTTTATTAAATAAACTTCATTTTCTCATTCATAATATATTCATTCTTGTTGAAAACAAATTTAGATCAATGTTACTCTGTCAGGAGGACTCTGAAAGTGAAATTGTTGACCAGTTAACGCATTCAACATTTTTTCTCAAATGAATAAGTGAAAATTGTCCATTAACTAATTGAGAAGTTCATCTCCAGCCAGCGATCATGTTGGCAAACTGGCACATGCCCAGAGCATTAGCAAGTGCTAAACGATTTGCAAAGTCTATGAGCTGAACATAGAGGACACGGCACTGAAACATCGTTGCAGATGGGCCGCTCCGTTGGTTTTGATGTGTGAGAGGGAATGTGTGCTGACATCATATGAATGTCCTCTCGTCCGGTACCGAATATGTCAGCCAGGCAATGAAGCCTACCAACAGTAGACAACACGTCAGGTCTTATTCTTAGATTGTGCCTCTGGTGTTCTTTGTCTGTAGCTCACACAGAGTTTCTCTCAATCTCTCAGACACACACACACACGGTCTGGCGGTCTACTCGTCCTTATCCAGCTTTTTGCTTTTCTCCTTCACCCTTTCATTTCTTATTCATTTTTTCTACCTGTCACTCATTATTTCTCTTGACCTGTTTTTCACTCTTTCCCTCTGCTCCTTTTCTTTTTTATCCATCTCTCTTAATCTTTTCCCATGAGGTTTATCTTTTAATACACCTCAACAACAACCTTCCCATTCGCGTGCTGTTGTTGCAATCACAGGACTCTCAGGCTTGGCCACATATAAGTGTTCATGTGATGCTTCTCTGGTTTTAGGGCTCTTATTTATATAAAATATGAGAGTATTATATATAAATGAGCCCATTTAAAAAAAAAAAAGAAAGAGTTCCTCCATATATGAAAATAATAACCATAATAACCTTTTAATTTCTGAAGATATTTTTGCAAAATTCTAATACTGTTCTTTAACACAAAACATAAGTGGAAACGTAAAAAAAAAGACATGGAATACATATGAGCACAAAGCAAGATGGAAAAAGGTCTGAGAAATTAACCGGATTGGATTGTGGCAAAATATGAGCTTTTCATATAAAAGTACAGTTGATACAGAGAAGTTTTTCTAGAGGATTTGCAGAAGATAGGTCCAGGATTTTAGATCCATAACAATGAAAGATCTGCCACCCATGGAGGATATAATCTAAGCCAAGGACAGCTGGTAAATCACAGACAGAAAACCTGAGGGTCTGTGCAAGAGTCTATGGATGTACAGAAGCATTTATAGCCAGATGGAGAGGGACAAGACCATAGAACATAGAAGCACAAAGACTACTGTACTGAGCTTTCAAGGACAGATTGTGGACCTATACATTTAATTAGTCAATATTAGGTTCATTAAAATAAATTATAATTTACTTCCCCAAAACCGGGTTTTCATATTTTAACTAATGAGCCCAAATATAATGCAGGTGGCCTTCTTCCTAAAATGTAATAGTCAAATAGATGCATGTGTGTGTATTTATATATACATAATAAATATATGATCGCACAAATCATTCAGAATCCAGAATGACCTACAGAAGAAGAGTATAAGGTTTTGTAATGAATCTTTGCAAGTTGACTTTCCTAATAATGTGAGTGGCTCAGAACAGAGAAGCAGAGCTGTCAACAGAGCTTATTAACATTTAAAGGAAAAAGCTACAAAATGTTTTTTTTTACAGGGTAAAAAGGTTTTTACACCACCATTTGGAATTTTTAAACCAAACTATGTTACAGACTTTTCATTAAGACCCTAAAGAATGATATCAGCTTCTGGAAAATGGGCATCCAATGACCCCTTTACCACAAAGTGAGAATATTTTTTATGTTTTTGATGATTTTTGAGAATAAATTAACCACTCTGTATTAGTAATTTTGACCTAGAAATTATGTTGTTCCACTTGACTAAAACGTATTGACTTATTGGTCCCAATATGCTTTCCATATTATTTTAGGTAGAATATGGGGGGGGCATAGCATCGGCCAGAGGTCAACAATTCAAGCCCTTTTCCTCACTCTGAAGTTAGACGGAGTTAGGTTAAAGGAAAGGTATGGAGATATATATATATATATATATATATCCTCCTATGTTAACAAGGGAAAGCGCAATTACCTCAGACACCACATGTAACAATTTGTGTTAATTCAGTAACCCAAACATGATAACATATAAAACCGCTCCTTATAATATTTTATGTAAGAAATACACACACAGTCCTAATGACCTTCATACTGTCCTCCTCAGTGGGGTGTGGTGGTGCAGATGGACTTGGAAAAAGTATAACTGCAGAAAGTGAAGCATATGCCACATACCTCAAGGTTCAGCTGGCCCATATGCCATTAATACACACACACCTCAGCATTAAGCTTGACATCCCCTCTGGGTATTTTATCCTTCGAAAGGGCAACATATAGAGCATTTGGGCTACCTGGACCTCCTCCAAAACTGCATTAAAAAGTCCTGCAAGCACATGGAAAAATTTGCATATTTACATTTTCACTGATATAAGCATATATTGTTTTCCACACACCAAGTTTTAAACTGTATCTTGGGAACCAAGAGAAAAAGTATCAAGACAACCATAAAAGTTCACAACTGAATGCTCAGAAGTCACAATAGATGGTTTATCTGAGGTGAGATCTGCCTGTCAACCTTTTTAGCCCACATGCATTTTTAATGCTGCCCATTTTAAATGACAGCGGGCCTTGTAAAACATTACACTGCAGCATTAAAGGCTTTAAAGAAGGTCATGTCAGTAATTACTTCCAGCTGGTACTTATGTTGATTATAATGTCAAGAGATCAATTGCCATTTATTGACAAATATGGTGGGAAGTGTGATTGATCAACCTGCTAATGTCAGCTAATTGTTATGGAGGGATATCCTGATCATTTGGATTTGACATTGTTCTTTGTTGTTTGTAAGTGCACAATACCAGATCAGTTATTTATCAATTCAGTTCGTGTCTCAGTTGTTGACCTTTTTTGTTAATACAAAAATGTACATGTAAAAAAAATAGCTGGAAATAAAAGCTGTTGTCAAATGTTCTGAATATTGGATTCAACAAAAGATATGAACACTACAACAACAACATACAGTTACATACTATGAATATTTCAGTAATATCAGTATGAGGTCCTTCTGATTTGGTGTTTTTAATATGGCAGTGCAGGTCAAACCCACATCTGCAGTGATTTGTTCACCTGTCTCCACTTCATTATCATAAAGATCTGCATGTACTTTTCTGTCAATGACCTTGTTTAAATACAGATTTTACACTGTAAATATTGTTTGTGCTGATTGTCAAATAGATATTTGTTCAGTATTAATATAGCTTCTTTCCCTTGGTATTCTCAAAATGTAATACTTTTTATTCAACACAAACAGAATTTGATAGCTGTTAACTTGACAAGGTGTAACAGGATCAGGATGTCTGTTAGCATGTAGCGCAGGGAGAAGTCGTGTGGATAACTTGTCAAAATTTATAGGGTGAAGCCAAGGTGTTGTGACAGGGTTACACCTGTTGGGTTTCTGTGGTAAATGGACTGCCACCAAGAGAAGATCCTGTGTTAACGCAAAATCCATTAACTGACATAATGACTTTCACAGCTTGAACTTTCTCTGTCTTGCACCTTAAATCAGACCTTTTAGAGACTAACAGAGCAGAGCTCTACGCTGCCCACCTGTTCTAATTTACAATTCCTATTCCTCTTTCTTGTTCGCATATTTTCTTCCCACTAGGGGTTTTGTTGTTCAATCTGAGAAATGTAGCTAATTGTTTTGTGTAAAAGCTCACAGTGAGATGTCATGTAGAACCATCATTTCACCGTCAAAGACTGATCTTCTGAGAGTTCCTCTGTGATGGAAATATCAAAGCCACAAATGGGTCTTGCCCTAAGTGTGGCATATTACTAATTCACAACTTGTAGTCCTTTGAGAACTCACTGAAAAGGGAGAAAAGGGGTTGAGTTTTAATATTGACTAACTCTTCTCAGCAAGATAATGAAATGATGGTGGTCATCTTGTTTCAGTGCTGATCTCTTTTAAAATGACTGAGTTTCTATATGCCCTGAGTTAATCAACTGGAATAAAATGTGAGGGTTTTAGAACCCTGAATGGGTGACACAGGTGAGATTTATTATGCGAGACCAGAAACTAGGATCTATAGCTTTTTTCTATGAAAAAAAATATGCCAATTGCAAAAAAAACCTGTTCCTGCTGAAAATTAGCATCACGTTTTTCAAAGTACAGTATACCAGTACACAGGTTTACAAACGTTTCTTCTTTCAGTGCTAAAACATAAATGCAAACATAAAACATAATGCAATGCAGAATTTAAAAATATGGGTAAAACACCTGCCTCTGTCTGTTGTGTGTGTGTGTGTGTGTGTGTGTGTGTGTGTGTACTGTCATTTGTGGTTTATGTGGACACAAATTTGTATAAATGACATGAATACTACAACATAAACATCTTGGTTACACATGACTGACGAATTGGGATCACACTACGTGAGACGTTTCAGTTCAGTCGGTCACTACAAGTCACGTCGGTGTGCTGGACTGAACTCACACACACACACACACTAATTCACACCCATTTGAACTCCCTTTCACACACCACATTTACTTCACATTCACACACCCCATTTACATAGTGCCTCAGCTTACACTTATAATTACATTTATTTATTATATTTATTATTTGACAGTTTACATTGTTTACTTGCTGTCTTTGCTGCTAGCGCTATTTCGTGTAGTCTATTGTCTTGTGTTGTATGTCTTGCACTGTGTTGTCTGAAATGTTTGCACACCATGCACTTATGTGGCTAGGACAATTACTTTAGTCCTTAGCTTTGTGTCTCGTTATGTAGCTCTGTGTTATTGTTATTTTATTTATTTGTTTTTGGTAACTCTGTGTTGTTTCTGTTGTTTTTATTGTTATATGTAGCACCAGGGTCCTGAAGAAACATTGTTTCATATCACTGTATACTACATCAGCTACATATGGACAAAATGACAATAAAAGCTTCTTAAATCTTGAATCTTGAAATCTTGAATGTGACGACGAATTGGGATCCCTACCAAAACGCCATGGATGTTGCCTCTTCCTGTCCTGTGGGAGCCTCCCAAGCCTTCTCAGGTTGGCATCCCATTCATTTGACTGGAACACTATGGAACGTCCCACGTTCTAGTAAACAGGGACGTACTGGAGTCCAGCCTTCACGTAGGAGGTCTTGGAGCATATACTCATATGGAAACTATTTCAGTGGCCATGACAACCCTTGTGCAAGTTTTTCAGTGCCTTAGACTGATGACAACGCTATAGTGTGTACCGCAGAGGCAGCTTCTCCACAGGCCGTAAGCACTGTGGATCAGAGCCAACAAGTGCCTACAGGCCTGGGAGCACAGGTACTCCCCGCCAAGTGGAAGAGGCATTTGGACACACGGGCAAGCATAGCAACCAATTCTGGATCTGCAGCCAGATCTTCATCTTCGGATCCTTCTGACTCACCCTCCGATGCAACGATTAACATCCAGTCATCGGAGAGAGCTCCAAAGGATACAGCTGGTACCCCACGAAAGGGTTCAGGCTTTTCCCCTGACAGCTCCACTGGCTGTAGAGTGCTGGTGGAAGGAGGAGTCCTCGGTGGAGAGCTCCTCACAGTCACCGTAAGACCGGTCCACCCTCCACCAGAAGCAGCAATCCCCAAGAACAGGATCCCCCTCCCCTTTGCAGGTAACAGAGTCTGGTCCACATCTCTGTGACATGACTCATCCACAAAATCCACATAAGCATGCTTAAGGCCCAGACAAGCGAGGTAGCGATCTTGACCATCACCTGGCACAAGGTAACTGCTACATCCAGAAATGCACGGGTGGAAGGGCATCTTGTAGATGCGTCTTTAAAAAGACATTCCACCCATGAGCTTGCTCTTTTAGAAGCTCTTTTAGTGCTGAAGCAAACAGGAGATGGCTGCTTGCACACAACAGGGGGTAGTGCAGCCTGATGTGGCAATCCACTCAACACTGGAACGACCTCTGCTGAAAACACTGTACCACCAGTCACTCTGAAGTAGGATGGGAGCAGAACATGTCATACTCGGCTCTGAAGTGAAAAGCTTAATGTGCCCTGCACCCTCTGCTCATTTATACTCACGCTGTGATCAGCTACAGCTGGATGCAATCAGCGCATGCAAATGTTATTTGGCTTGTTTTAATACACTCGAAGTAAACTGGTCTCTCGAAGCAAGATCCCAATTCGCCGGTCATATCTGACGTGAATCAGAGTGACCGACTGAAAGGAAAATGGTTTATGAGAACACTTCCTATGTTTACGTAAAACAATGAAATTTTGAATGGGTTAGGTTTAGGTGTAGGGTGATAGAAAATATTGTTTGTATCATTTGTACAGTATAAAAATCATAAACCATAAACCACAAATGCAAGTGTGTGTGTGTTAGTTCATATATAGTGAGCAAAGTTTATGCGCATAGTCTTCCACATACTGGTCTGGCATGTATATTAAATAATTTTATGTCGGTTTGGTGATTTCATGAGTATGCAGATTTTTCTTAAAACAAGGGTACACAAAACAAAACAAAACAAAACAAAACAAAACAAAAGTAAAGTAAAGCTCTGGCTTTGTGTGAATTTTTTGATGAGAGAAACATGACTGACATGAAATCAAAGGACACAAATAAAATTAATATTTTATAGAACAAAATAAAGAATGCTATTTAAATTATTAAATATATATATATATATATTTATTAAAAACTATTGATATTTAAGTTTGCACATCGCCATTTGCCTTTTTCTTTCACACCTCTTCATCAGTTTGGATGGAGCAGATACACATTTTTTTAGTTTCTACAGAAAGACTTTGATTGGGTTCAAGCCCAGGCTCTGGCTGGGGCACTCAGGACATTTACAAGGATGGTATTCTGCAGGTCATGAGCAGAGACTGGTTTTCTCAAACATGATTTTTTTTTGAAATGAGGTTTATTAGGCCTGAGAATCTCTCACAGTCTGATGATCCTTTAGGTGTTTTTTGCTTGCAAATTCCAAGTGTATTTTCATGTGTCTTCAGTATTGAGTCTTGCCACACTGCCATAAAGCCCAGATCCATACATGATCATGGAGATTAGCTACAGTGACCATCTGTTCTTGTTCGCCAATCAAAGCCATTTCTCCCTCAATTGCTCAATTTCTCCAGGAGGTCAGCTTTAGGAAGTTTGGTTTAGGAAGGTTGTTTCAGTCTTCTTCCATTAAGGGTAACAAAGACCACATGCTTCTGTGAATCTTCAATGCAGCATATGTTTAAACTCTTCCAGAAATGTGTGGTTCAATGCAATCCTGTGTTTTAGCTCTGTTTTTGCCACAGGTCAGTTTCACTCAAAGTGTAATATAAAAGAAATATGAATGTTCCTGAGCTAAATTTCATCTGTCCCAGATAAGAGTCTGAAGACCTATTTTTATGGAATCAATGGAATCATTTTGTTGTGGGTTGTTCACATGCCACCAGAGGTGGGGGCAAGTCACACATATTTAAGTCTCAAGCAAGTCTCAAGTCCCTAAAATTAAGTCTCAAGCAAGTCTCAATTCACAGTACAAACAAATCAAGTCAAGTCACGCTCAAGTCACCGGCTCACCTCAACCAAGCTCCAAGTCAAGTCAAGTCACAGTATCAAATCTCTTTATACATATTAATAATGATGTTTTAGACATGACCTGTAGAATATAGTCAAAATACTCCTTTGTATACAAATATAAAAATATGTATCTTATATTTATGTTAATTGGAGTTCATCCAGCCTGGGAGATACAGATAATATTTAACAGATGTTTGAAAATGATTTTGCACTAAATAGCCTGGAAGCACGCTAAAGAACTAATGTGTGTAATAATACATGCTATTCAATTTAAAACAATTTGCTGACAACAAATCACCCCCTATATTAGAAATAAAATTGACATTTTAATTTTATAGACACCCTATTTTAACTTTAAACTCTATTTCTTTTACTTTGTACAATTGCCACATCTTTCTGGAAAAATATTGTCATAGATCAAAAGAAGAAGCCTATTGCTGTTAATGTTTATGTTTCTTCCCTGTAACTTATCGATTTCTTTGATTTTATCCTAATAAAAACTAAAATGACTTTTGTGCATTTAAGGACTGCTACGTTTTTGTTTTTAGTTTTTTCTGTTGGAACTTAAAATATGTTAATAAAATGATTATGCTAATAAATATATTAATAAAATGAAATATAGAAATAAGAAATTTAATGGCAGGCTTACTCTATGACATTAATGCTGCCTGGAATGGTGGCAAATCACTGCTTTATCACAGAAGGGTTCATGAATTGATTCATTCGAACTCATCTGCTTCACAAACAAGCAAGAATGGGTAACTCAATCACTTAATCAATTGGTTCAAATACCTGGATTCGTTCAGTATTCAGTGTGTTGCTTAGAGACACACTTAACTTTTTAGCTGTGGGCAGAACAAAACCATTGGCAGCCAAGCTGAAAATATTAGGCCAGCTAAATATTGTATGTTATAAATATAAAACTCATGCTAGGGGCTATTTGAACAAATACATCTTGGATTTTGGCTGCAAGAGAAACATAATCTAATCAATAAAACACTTTGGTTTCCTGTGGTACAATTCCATATATTGATTTGCAAAGAGAGATATTTGACAATAGTACTGCTGTGATGTCCCAGCTTTGTAAATGCATACATCAGATGTATATAGTTTTGTGTTTATCTTAACATCTCGATAGATTCCCACTCCCTGTATTTGGCGCCTGTGTTCCTGTGCTTGTGCAGTGTCATGGATCTGCGCAGACTAATGATCACCTTTGCCGCTGGTTCAGTGGCTGGCATTTTGTTTAAATTATGTTGCAATAATTTGCAATAATAAATACTCATAATAAGTTTAAAGTCAAGTCCAAGTCAAGTCATTTTCTTTATTTAATCAAGCAAGTCACAGGTCCTTAAATTTGTGATTCGATTCAGACTTGAGTCAAGTCTGCATGCCACCTCTGCATGCCACTATAATGAGTATGTATCAAAATTTGTGCACGGATGGCCAAATCCAGCCATGTATCATCTGCAGCTCCTTTATGCCAGAAGGAAGTGAAGACTGTCGTGCCTTGTTTGCAGCAACTGCAGGGCCACAGTGCGACAAATGACCAGCAGCTACAACACTGGTGACCAGAGCAATGTGTCACAGCACACAGCTCATCGCAGCCTACTGTGTAAGAGCTTGTGCAGCTGACCACCCAGATGACTAACTGTGCACCATCGCCACAACACATGTGACAGGCCCAAGATCATTGAGATTGGACCATGGAAGAAAGTGGTCTGGTCTAGCAAGTTAAGATTCCTGATGCATCATGTCAACGGCTTGAGCAGCACAGATACATTAAATATTGTACCAACAGAAGCTATGACATCACTGTTGGGTTGACACAGGCCGGTTTGCTGTGGGTGACATTTTCATGTAACCCTTGAGGCACATTTATCCCAACGTGAGGCATCTGAACATAGTTTAGATCCAAGTGAACTCATTCATGGAAACTGTGTTACCTGCTGGTAACGCTCATTACGTAATATATCGTCCCACGCCACAATGCCAGAATCGCAAAGAGTGGTTCGACTGACATTGTACCAGATACCATGGAGGTAGTTAGGTGGTCATACTTTTATGTTTATTAAATATTTATGTTTACACTTTTAAGAAACAAAGAAAAGCATACATACCCATGTCTACAAATAGCCATAGTGACAGCATTTTAACAACAGTATGTATGCTCAGTTTTAGAAACACACACAAACAAATCCAATATATTACATAAAAGTAAAGTAACTTTAAAAATGCATAAGTTGATAAATAGTTTATGACTACTAAATATAATTACTATTACACTAATTTGGATTTGCTTTGCAATACCTTTTATCTTCTTTACTTCCTCTACATACTAGAATACTAGACCAAAGAAAGGCTTCATGGGTCTTGCAGCTGTTCAAATCCTCCTCCGCTCCTGAGGAAGATTGCTCCCTTTGAGGAAACAGAGTTTTGTAGATTCTCTGGTCCATCCCATCCATTACAACAATGGCAGCTTCTGTGTGTTTTTTTCTGGGCAAGACTTAGATCAAATGAAAGCTCGCCTGATCAGAAATGGCCCTTGAGGGATGTCCATTGACTGGGTGCTTCTACAAAATGGATCCCCTTCACTCCCAGTCTACTCCTCACCCACCATTTTAAGACCTCCAGCAGAAGATAACTCTGAGCCTGCACTCATGGACCCTGAGCCAGAGCTTATGCCTGCTGGTTAAGGCCAGTGTGTGCAGCCATTCCAGAAGAAAAGCCTGCCGCTAAGTCTGACCATGTGTGTGAGCCAGTTCCAACAGCCATCCCTAGGCCATTTGTCGCTCTACCTCAACCAAAGTTTTCCAGGCCTTCAGCTGCAGCTTGTTTCTTTACCTTCGGCTTGTTCAGTCTCCTCCTTCCTTTGGCCCCACCTTGGCCACGTGATCACAATGGCTTTTGACCTTGCTTCCATGGTTCTTTCCATCATCAACTCTCTGTGGTTCCTTCCACCTCTAGTTTCCTCCTTGGTCTTTTTTTGCCACCATTCATGACACTTGTTTCTTTTGTACATCATGGTCCCATTTAGGCACTGTCATTGTTTTATTCCTGTTATTTAAAAAATTGTCATAGTTTCTAGCATGACGCATTGCAGTCACTTTTTTTTTCTAAGATTACTCTCTTTTTACTTTAACTATGTAAGTTAAGCTGCTATTTGAATCAACTCTGCTATACAATATCTAGTTTTTATATCTTGTTTCTGGTCTTGTTTAATAAATGTTTTGAAATTTGCTCTACTGTGTAAAGAACTAAAGTGTATAAAGCTATAAACGAAGCACAGATGGATCATCAACAGAAAGAAGAATGATATGGATTGCTCTTTCTTCAAGTTTTACATCTTGTATATCTTGTATGTGTGTGTGTGTATGTTTTACAAACAACTTGTCCAATGATGGTTTAAAAACAAATGTCAAATAAAAAGTGAAACGAGTCAAGCAATAAATTTGATAGATTAAGATGAAATAGAAGAAATTAAAAATGAAAATGATAAATGATGGTTGGAACTAAATATGTTTTTGGCTGTCCTGATTAAATGATTGAACGTGTAGAATTACAGCACATTCATTTTGTCTGGTGAGCCAGAGTATGACTTAATATATATGTTTATTTTTAATGCATTCTATTAATCAACCTAATATTGCAATATCAAGAGCAAGAATTAAGTTATTATGAAATTGCAGTACTCAAGTTCCTGATTTGTTGCTTTTATTATTTATGTAGATAATTTACTTTAAGCAATTGCTATGCCACCTTGAGCATCATTAAAACGCCTGTAAAAATTCCCTTGTCAGGCACAGCTTTGTTCTGATTTACAGGCGTTTGATTTAGTAGTTAATGTTTTATTTGTGTAAAAGTGTATCAAATTCTGATTGATTGAAGCAACTGCTTGGCTTTATGCATTTGATAGAAAAAATACATCACATCACAGATACATTTAATAAGGTAAGTATAACTCGATCTTTACAAAGGTATAAAACATAAGAAAAATTATTGATTTTAAAAAAGTTTTAGTAATTTCAAAGCAGAACTAATTTTCAAAACTGGGAATGACTTTTTTTACACACAACTATACACCCATACAAATAGTCCAATTTGAGCAGATGAGCTGGCTTTTTGCTCGGCCGTGGACTCAATTAAACCTTCATGCAAGCATACTCTTTCTCTCTCTCCTTTGATGCTAAAAATATATGCTTGCACATGTTAATAGAAATATGACTGGACTTCTACCTAAATAATATATTGATGGTGATTTAAGAGATTGATGACTAAGACATGTGCTGCTCTCTCTGACAACCAAAGCACCAGATGCCCATTACACCACTTTAATGTTTTGAAACAATGACTTTCTCAGTAAATACAACTTGCTGATCCAAATGCCATACATATGACCCACTCCAGCGCAATTTGTGTTTCAAAAGTAGGCCCAGACTAAAACGCTGCCTGAAGGTGTTATCATGTACACATGTGATTTCTCACCTGTCAGTGAATACGCCGTGAACAAACCTAATGACTGAACATATTTATGTTCTGGCATGTCACTTTAAATAATGAGCATGTACTTTTGTGATACTAGCAACATCAAAATGGAATTGCAAAAATAAAAATACAAAAAAATATGCATATATATATATATATATATATATATAATGTTCGCAAACAGGTTCCACAAACCAACATAACCTTTATATAGGAAACATCACTGTAGCAACTTTTAGTAGCATTTAAAAGCAGCAAACATCACTCTGGTGCTGCATTCAACTTTTTTAGAGGATTCCCATTCGATTTATTTAGATCAAACTAGTCCAGGATGTCCAAGCTGATTTTTATTAATTTCATTCAATAAAGTGGGACAATGATCTACTCTCACACTCCGACAACACTCATCATTCATTCTGCCTGTGCAAATTTTCTGATGCCATATAATATCTTTGTCTGTAGAGCAGGTCTGTTTTTAAGTTGCTGTTTCTTTCCATGATGATTCAAAAATGCAATCAGCCCCTGATATGTGTACTTTTTTATTTATTATGTATATAAATACACACATGCAGTATCTATTTAGTAAATATTTATGTGTATATACATTTATATATGTATACTATATCGCTAAAAGTATTGAGTCACTCTTTTCAATAAACAAATTTTAAAGAGAGACTTTAAATGCAGTCCTTGAACTAAAAAACTCATCACTAAACACCAATGACTTGACATTCACTATATGGACAAAAGTATTTGGGCACCCCTTCTGTAGAAAATGAAAAAGACACTCCAAAACATGGTAACAAAGATAAAACACAATAATTCAAGCATTTCCAATTTGAATTGCATCCATATGTACAAGTAATTGGTGTTTAGTGATGGGTTTTTGGCTCAAGGACTGTATATAAAATCACACACCAGATGTGTTCAGCTGGGATTAGGAGTTGGCTTTTTGCAGACCAGCCAAGTTCTTTCTGCACTGACTCAATCAATCTTTTCCTTTGAACCTGGGCTTATACACAGAGGCATTGTCATGTTAGAATATACAAGGGTCCTGTTCAAACTGTTACTATAAAATAATAAGCATACAATTTCCTGAATATCATTATATTCTTTAACAACAAGATCAGGACTCATGCATATTACTGAAGTAGTCAAACCTGTTTGTTGAAATAAGGTGACCCAATACCTTTGGCAATATTGTATACATTATCAGATTATATATATAACATATTCATTTAATGACGAATGAAACTAATGTATTTACAGACCCATAATTACCGCTTTCTTACGTAAACAGCCCGTCGCCTATTAATGCACTCGGTCCATTTGAAATGTAATTTGTACTATACAACAAAGGACAGTTTTTCTGCCATTTCTTTCCACTTCCTTGAGAAGCTATATAATTCTCAAAATATCATCTACTGTATTGAACAGACATACACTCCAATCCTGCCTCAGTTGCACACAACACATATGCAGTAAAATTATTTACACCCATACACACACTCCTCATTTTAAGGTAACCTATATAACCTAAACCTATATAAACTCAATACACAATCATGCATGCACCCCATACAGGCTATCTTCATCTGTTTAATAACAGTTATAATTACGTCTTATCTGCACTCCAGTTACAGCTGTCTCCAGCTCCAGGGAGTACCCATTGTCAGAAGAGCACAAGGGTCTGCTAAATAGCATGGATGTGAATTCATGTGATATCTGGATGCTTGCTAGCTTAGCTTGGCGGGTTTGTGGGTTGCAGTTGTTTTATCATCCTAATAATGTGTGTACATAATGCATGTATGGGGAGGGACAGTCTAACATTATCTGGTTGCCATAATACAGGACTACCCAAAAAAAGGAATGCATGTGAGTGTTCTACTCTTCCTAATCCTGGCCAATGAGGGACTGGGATATTATTGCTCCGCTTATAATGGCAAACATAAATTATGTGTATGTGCATCAAACATACTTTAGGGACAGAAAAGAAGTGTTAATAAAATCAGATAAAAAGTCTCCATCGGGTGAAAGTTTCCTAAAAGGACAAAGTTCAAGAAGCAAGTATGGTAAAGTGTTTTTAGTGGCAGAGCTCTGAAGTTAATATTAGAAAAATAGCACCTAGCTTTATTAATAAACAACATAGAAGCTAAAATGTAGAGAATCCATCCATTATATAGCTAGACAAAGATGATGATGACCTTTTTAGAAATGTTTCACTGGGGGGTACTCTCTAAATAAATATACTTTGATGATGACAAGTATAAAGAAAATAAATAACAATCAATTTTACTATGCTTAAAGTTCAAGTTTGAGCTCAGCTTATATTTTTGAGCATTTAGGGTAAGGCCACAGGTTGACCAAAGTGCTGTACAGGTAGCAGCAAAAACCTGATATCCAGATGAAGTGCGCTGTACATTAAACTAGGTAACATAAAAGCAGCATAAACCTCAAGTGACTCTCAATTATAAATTAGTGCACTAAGAATAAAATGTGTTCTTTGGGATGTTTGAACTCGATTTGAACCGCTTTACTTCAAAGGTACTAAAGGAAATAATCTTTCATTTAAAATTATCCAACTCAAAAACACCACCAATAAACGATAATGAAATAAAGAACCCGGAAAAACACCAGGCCTGGAGATGCAGAGAGCAGGACGGTGTAGGGTCGAAGGTAAGAAGCGGGATGGATTAGGCAGACCTGAGGGAATCCTGTGTGAGGCCATTGTGTGGAGATACCACAGCAGGACCCAAAAGGAAACTGGGGGGGATAGATGGAAAGGACTAGTGGCTTGTGCTGAGAATAGTTTCCATAAGAGGAGGAGGAGAGGGAGGCCAATTGAGAGCTCAGACAGGAAAGGTTTTCTCTGGGCAGGTGAGCAAAGAGCCTCCACACACACCACCAAAGCACAACTCCTGACAATAGGAGTGGCAGCAGATAGGGGATGGACAGGGCAGGCAGACAGTTCGGGGCCTGACCTCCACGGTAGTGATGGGACAAACAGACAGTTCACAGGTGGATTTGGAGGAGCAGTCCATGAAGGGATTTGAAAATGCAAACACTGTCCAAAAAAAAAAACTAAGGAAAAGAACACTGGGTTTCGCTCTCTGAACAGCCCTGAGGGGAAAAGGGAGCAAACTGGAAAGTTCAAACTAATAGAAACTGTGACAAACATGAGGGGTGATCATGACTCCATCCTTCCAAAGCTTCATACTCCCCGGCCACCCTGCTATAATCTCCAGCAGTGCATGGCATGCCAAAAAATTTTTCAAAATGTGCTGCATCGCCAGTCCTTGTGGTTTAACTTTGCTTGCATGTTTCTACAGCTTGGCAGTATGGATGTGCACGTGTTGACTCTCTTTTTTTTTGAACTCCACCATTTAATAGGAACTGGGCTCATTTCTATTATTTCTTTTATGTTTTTTTGACGGTTCAATGCCAAGTTTAAAATGACTAGATGATGCTGGGCTGCGACTGGTTCCATACTGGCTCCTGACATTGGACTCATTTACCAAATAGGGTATGGTATATTTATAAATAATAAGTAGCAGTAGATATCAAAAATAATCGTGGACAAAATATAGAAAATATAGGAAAGTCAAACTATATGGTGAAGGGATTGCTTTCTGTAGTAATTTAAATAAATCTTTATTTTTTAAATATTAGCATCTTATCGAAATTGCATTTTAGTGTGAGTTTGTGCCATGCCTGATCTCACTGGTACTTGCATATCAGGTCTTAGGCAAAAGAAATGCTGGAATTATCCCAATACTGCAGGAATATAACTGTGCACCCTGGCCAACTCTGGGGATTTACCTATTGCAGTGAGATAGCCCTATCGCTGCGCCTTTGACCACAAGTTAAAGCCTCATTTCTTGCTGGGCTTAGTCATCCAGGATTATGAATCTCAAAACTGAAATGTATCTGGGCCAGTATGGATAAATATGATTCCACACGTGAGACTTTTTAATGTTTTTTCTAGTTATTTGAATTGTTATTACATAGTATCTCCAAAAGTTTGTCTTCCAGCAGGAATTTTTGTGGTTCAGTGTAAATCAGCTCAATATTTTTTCCATAGAAAATTGTGTATTTGATTGAGGAAGGAAGTCAGCAAGACATTTTGAAAATATATATACTCAGATATAGTGCATGTTCCCGTTGTAATTTCCAATCAAACTCCAGAAAAACTATGTAAATTTGCATCACACATGCACTGTAATAGAGTTTTGCTGTTTAAAAAACCTGGAATGATTTCACTGCACGGTATTGGCCAACAAAACATCATGGTATATGAGAAAACAATTGCTCTCAAACTATAATAATAAGTTTTCGTACAGACTACTTTTTAAAATCCTTCACAAAACCTTTGTTATTAACATTGTAAATTCATAATTAATTTTTAAATTATTTTTTCTGTGTTGAAAATAAATTATAAATCAAGATAAATACAAAATATTAGCGAACATATATACACACACACACACACATATATGATACACACCTATATGCCATAAGCACACACACACACACACACACACACACACACACACACTGTATATATAAAAATAATATATAATCATATATATATATTATTATATGCAAATCAGAAAGACACTCCAAATGTGAATGTTTCCAAACAATTGGCTGCGGATGGCAAAACAAGTAAAAGATTTTTCCCTCTCCTGACTAACAGAACTGGGGTCTCTTCACATGTCTTACTCTCTATTGGAAAAACAATACACATTAATGCAATCGTGTTTTTACTACTTGTGTGCAAATGAGAACGCAAAAATGCCAACATGTACTAAAAGTTTCATTCACTACTATTGAAGGGGTCTACCAGTGCACCCTTCTCTCTTGAGGGATCTGTAGCATGAAAAAGTTATTAGATTTGTACGTGTGTTCTTAAAGAGATAGCTTGTTTCCCCAAAAATCACTTTCTATCATATATATGTAGCTTCTTGTTGTTTTTTCTGAAGTTAAAGTCAGTGTCCAATTATTCCAACTCAAATGTTATATGTACTACCTTACCCTCTTTTATCCTGTTTGCTTAATTCCTTTTTTTTTTTTTTTTTTTTTTTTTTAAATCAAGTAGGCTCCATCTGGCATCCTCATTATATAAAAGTTTATGGAAACTGGGCCAGGGAGAGATGATTTATAATTCTGTATGAAAGCAAAATAAAATTGCGATAGATTTTTCTGTGAATATACTCAAGCATAACCAGTCCTTTGCTAAACTATTGTAAGCAGCCTATTGAAAGAAAAGTGTTGTTCATGAAAAAGGTTTTTTGATGTAGAGTGTTATTTTGTCTCTTCACTGTCCGGAAAAGCAGTAATAAAATGGCTTCTCTAAATTAGTAAGAAAATGTCTGCTTTCTGTCTGCTGGCGCGCGGCAGAAATTAGCAGTCTGTCCTGTTTTAGTTGAGAGATGGGGCAATATTAATACATGCAGTTTATTTTGTGAATGGATAGAGAAATGAGCATTAGGTTCATGCTTGTACGCAGAGTATGAGGGAAGCCAAAAATAGAGGACAGCTTGAAAAGCCAGCAAAATGATTGTAAGGGATATACGTAGGCCAAAAAGGAGGTGTGTGTGTTCACAGATGCTCAGGCTTTGAATGTGGTTGGATTTAGTTAACCAACCCAGCTTAGATACATACCTGTTTTATGCTCCAGCATAATATGTTGATACTAGGAAAATCTTCAATTGCAAATGCTTCTATCTCATGGGGGTGTACTCTGTCTCACTTAATTTTAATGATCGAGCATTAATGCAACTCTTCTAAAGAACTGGATCTATCTATCAAATGATGAAGTACTTGAAGTGGAGCTACAGGCTTCCAGTAGAAATGAGTTGGAATTGAGTTCACTTTAATTATGGGCCAGGAGTGACACGAAATCTGAAGTTATACAACTGGCAGAACTGGTATGGAACAATCATATAATCATTTCTCTGACTAACGAGGCCCTTCTGGAGCTGTATCCAAGATTTAAAATATGCTACTGCAAATTGAGATGATCAATAAATGATCTCTCAAATGATCATAAAAATGAAGGGTGCAATTAATCATAAACAAAGCCTCCGAAGTTACAATTCCATTGGATGCAGCAAAAACATTGGTTCTGACCTGCATTCTGCACTCGCAGCGTGTGTATAGCAGCTCTAGTGACAGTGACTGGCAGCTTTGTAATAGTATGGCACTGAGGGCACTAAGTACCAGAAATCCTGTGAAAAATCCCTCAAAAGTGAGTATTGCACCCTTACTGATGCTGAGGATCTTTTATTGGCTGTACTACCCCCATCTTTTGTGCATCAAGTAAATGTGTATATACAGGAGGTGTCTATTTAATTTCCCTCTGTATTATGGGCAACATGAAGAGCTTTTAGGGAATTCTTTTAAGAAACCCAGAATTCTGTTACAGGTGTTTTTGTTGTTGTTTGTTTGTTTTGTTTGTGGCTACTGTTATATGAGCCAATGCATTTTATTGTATAAATACCCAAATAGATATGAAATTGTTCACTACTGGTAAATTTGAGGCAGAGCTTTTTAATGAATAAAATATTATTACTACAAAAACTGATCATTCTAATCAGGTTTTGAAATACATTTTGATATTAAGAATGTTTTACACCCAGTGGTATACAGCTACAAAATGGTACATAATAAACTGAGTTTCCTCTCAGGCTAACAGTCAATATTTTTTGAGTATTTGTAAAGCATAAGCAGCACTGTTCACTAATTATTTGATGAAAAATGTGTTTAGGGGCCTTAAGGTTCATATATATTCTTTCGGGAAATGTATTTGATTTATGGTTATAGTGAACGATAGGTTGTGTGGTTTATAAAACATGCAATATGTGCATATTCTCAGTAAGCTGTGTTTTTTGCTGCAGCTTCTGCAAGTTTAAAACATACTGTTGTCTAGCTACACAAACATGGCTTCCATGCTTTTGTTCCTCTTAAGGAACACCTCCAGCATGACAGGCTCCTGGAAAACATGTGTAAACTGTCCAAACGAAGTGTGAGGAGATCTGAGCTATGTGCGATAAAAAGCAACCAGGAAGCTTCTGCCCATCAGCTTAAACTTCTGTGTATGCGATTCTATAGTTCTGTGTGAGTCTTTATTTAATAGTTGTCTGTAAATCCAAGAACAATACAGCAATATGCAAGCTCCATTATGGCCAAAGTTGAGGTAAAGAGCAAAACATAAAAACATTTCTCTTACTATATCATGAGTGGGGGATACACATAGTATTCTATGTGTGGTAATCTGCTTGGGAGCAAGTGTATTTCTGTGTAGGCTCTACGGCCACAAAGGTTCTCTTTGATGACGTCTTCTACCAGCATTCCAGTGAATCCTGTGGGCTTGTAAATTGGAGGGAATAGAGATGCCAATGTGGCTGGGTTGGGTGAAAGTGGTTACAGAGCAATTTCTTGAGAGGAACAGATGCTCACTAAGCCATCTGTCCACCTGCATGCACTCAACCAAGAGGCTTTGTAAACAGGCGGCAGTGTTTTGTGTGGTTTCTCCTCACTGTTCTCTAACCAAACTACAGGGGCTGGGTTGGGTGGCGCAGTTCTGTTTGTTCTGGGCAAAATTGGCTCCATATACAGTAGGGGTGGGAAATGTTGATCCTAAAGCGCCATGTGTGCAGTTAGGGACATATTTTTTCTAGTGGATTTTTCTGGGTTTTTCTGAAGACTGGTAGAAAAGGGCAATTGCATTCAGTTTGGCTTTCTACCTCTGCCCTTCAATGGAGGTTTTTCTGGCACCCGGGCAGGCTTCGGGTATTGGAAACAGGGAAGTAAAGACTCTGTGAAGGGATACAGAGGTCATTGATGTGATCCCCGCGACAGAGGAGTCGGGGTTCTACTGCTGGTACTTCAGCCGCTCTAAAGTAGCGAATGGTGGCCGAGCCCAGTTTCAGATCTGGCGCTGGCTGAACCATTCGGCCGCGCAATCAGTCTGTGGACTCTCACTATCAAATAGGATTGTGTTCCCAGATCAGGTCTGAGGATCGGCGGCGTCGCGATCAGTCTAGTAAGATGCATACTTCCACAGATCCATCCTTCCCACAAAAAGGAAGTTCCTGCGGTTCACTCTTTTAAGCGCCAAAGCTTACCAACACTGTGGTTCTTCCTTCTCGATCTAGCACTTCCAGTTCAGCACTAGTAAGTCTCAGGACCCATTGCTCAGAGCCCTTTTGTCACCACAAGCACGCCTAGTGATGAATGTGTCCTCACCGGTTGGGGTGGGTGCCTATGCACATCAGCTGGAGATGCTGGGCCATGCTCATGGCAAGTCCATTGTGCTTGGTGGGCCTTTGTCCTCCTCCTTTAGAGAGATCCTGACTAGAGGATTGATAACAAATAGACTCTCAGCTGGTGAATTGTGGATTCGATCTCTAACGCTTTTACAAGTGCTCCAGTATCCCCTTGCCTTCGGGGGAGTCAAGTTGCGGTGGCTTCAAAAGCCTTACCAGCAGGTCTTCTGGATGCAGTTGACTGATGAAGCTTAAGTTCCTGAAGAGGAGTTCTCTACGCCATATATAAACTGCATGGTTCTCAATACATACTAGACACTCGTGCATCCTAAGGCGCTGGCAGTTCCGGCATCCTTACCAGAGCTTGCTGCATTCCTAGAAGTTGACGCCGGTCGTACCGGTATGTGCTTGCTACTTCCTGGTCACTTGCATCACTCCGCCCGCGATAACTTCAACAAATTCTCCACTGGACTGATTATGCACATTAAGAGCACGCAGAGCAGGTCATACTGGATGAGTTCTCAAAAAACTTGTCTGAGACACCGTCTTGTTCCCTCTGCAAACCATAGTCACAGACATACTGCCAGAAAAACAGTTCATAATCAATAGAGTATTGAGTTATATCTCCATGCTCTTCCCCAAGAGAGATAATAAAGCATAAAGCCAATTGTATCCAAGCTCTAGTTTTTCCTTAGCTAAGTACATATGGAAATAGGAATTTTAATAGAACCTTTTGATTTAAATGGATAGTTAAAAGTTAGATAAAAAAATAATATACACTTTTATGGAAATTTTTATGTGTGTTTAAAAAGTAAAGTTTCATGTGAATAAGTCAATATTTTAAAATATATTACTATAGCAAAAAGAGCTGGCCTCAAATAGTAAAAATATTTCTCTACAATTGTACTATTTTTTTGTATTTTAAGGTGACTGGCAGAGACTTTTCTAGCAGAGTGTATGTTTTTGAGAAAGATACAGAGAAAAAAAAAAAAAAAAAAAAAAAACGTAAAAGTGGAAATTAGATCGATGACTAGAAAAAATTAATTTATTTTAATAATTATGAGATTTAATTTGCCAAAGTCTGTGCTGTGGTGAAATGGCGAGCTTCCAGCTGGCTAAGTAATAGATCCAGTGGAGTAAAATTCTGTTCCAGATAAATACAAATCCATGCAAGCCAGACTGTGTGTGTGTGTGGAGTGTGTGTGTGAGAGAGAGAGAGGGATAAATGAGCTCACAGGCCCGCCTACATCCAAATCTCACATCTGTACAGGATATAATGGCAGATTAAATAATTTCTAATGTAGATGATCAAATCTAGCGCACTGCAAATTGTCTGGGGACCCTGTAGTCAAATTTCTTTAAGTTTTATCTTATGCAAATTAATACACAAAGCACAAAAGCTACAACTACAATGTTTAATGTCAGTGACAGTTTTTCAAGCATAAGGTAGAGAATACATTAAAACACTATGTTAAGTATACATGATGCTTTGAAATCCAGTCAGAGGCAAAAGTCTGGGGTAGTTTGGAGGAAAGCAGAGGCAGAGGTCCCATGTCTCCACTGTGAGCCTTGGCTTCACCCGCCATCAAGCTTGGGGCAAATCTGCTGACTTGCAGTCTCCCCACTCTCAAAGTCAATGGGTGAATATGGTTAGTAAAACTGCCTTAGTGGAAAACTAGGATAAAAAAAGTCTATGAGGTCTAGAATTTGCCCGTTTTGATCTCCAAGGACTCTTTATTTTGATGTGTAAAGATGGACAACAAATCGTGATTACAAAAAGGGCACACTCAAGAGGTGGCCGCTCCTCGCCTACAGCAAACGTAGATCCTGTTTAAAAAGTAGCAGGAGGGAAAAAGTCCTACCTGCACAGCTTTTTATGCAGAGAGTTAGTTCTCCTAAATCTACCCTGAACACCTGCAGCTAGGGATTGTCTCGATTTGCCTCTGAATACAGTTTGGCGGCAGGCCAAGCTGAAACCAGAGCCAAAATTTCGCCCTTTGATACAGTAATACACGGAGCCATCTGTATATCAGATTGACCTTTGATGACCTCAAATCCTGCAGCCTAATAAAACAAAATAAGACAGGATACATATTGCACATTCTATAATCTCCACCACATTCTCCCACATTATCACAGTGAATCATGCCGCTTGAGCTGTCATATTTCCATATTAGGTCATTTTATCTCTGACACCAGTAAGTGATTAACAAGACACTTTCATAGCAGCAGGATTAACATCTGCTCCTACACTGACTTCCTAATCCTAATCTATATGCAGCTTCAGTAGAGTGTTTCCTGTTACAGTGATTTGATTTCCAGGGTGATAGATGGCTGCCAGCTGTCTTCATGTGCTTATTCATGATGGCCAGATACTTTTTTATCTGGAGTGCTTGGGGTTAAATCTGCAAAGAGTGCAGCTGATTCACCTATTCATTTCTCCTGGCGTTACTGCTCTGCACATCTGTTTGGCATAATAGGTCTCAGGAATCGCTCCAAAATGCAACATCTAGTTCTAGGTCAGTGCTGAAATATTTATGAATATGCAAATATTTGTTTAGAAGGAGCCCAGTCTGTTCCTAGGGGATCTTTCGTGGAGTCTCTCTTGCTGCATATTCAAAGCGTCTATCAGATGATCGCATCACTCTGCGGAATGTGGAGTTTTCCAAGAAATACTGGTGATGTAAAGCATAGGAGTAAGCAGACGGATATGTGTCGCTTCGTCTAGTTCATATAATATTTATCAAAGCAAAACTGATCACAAATGGATATATAGGTACACATTTGATCTATCTGAGATAAAAGATGTGCTTAAATTGACTTGTGAAGTGTTTATTGTTGAGTTTATCCTGTGCACAAGTGTCTGCATATCCTTTGATCAAAAATGATCATGTGTCTTACTCATAACAAATCCCATTTTCTCTGACATAGCAACACAAAGGCTATGTCAATAGCTAGACAAATAAAATCTTTCCACAACCACTTAAATAACATGTAATAGCTGACAGCAAAAAAGTAAACAGCACCAACTCAATAATCCAATCAGTTCCAAATGAAATCTTTGCCTCCAGACAACATTTAGAAGACTTCTAGAAGGTAAGCAATATAGTTCACTGAATATATATTTTTACTTTCATAGTCTTCCAAACCTGTGTAAGTTTATTACGTTGAACACAAAGAAGATATTTTTGAAGAATGCTAATCAATCAAACAGTTGTTAGTCTATTCATTTCCCATAGTATATATTTTCCCACTTTGGAAAACAAATTATGACTAAATTTACACAACCAAAGTCTGAATTTCAGTATTTAGAATCTCAGAATTCCTAAACTAATACACTGATGAGTTGTGACATTGGAAAAAGTGTTTCAATTTTAAACACACGATAAAAAAAATTAAATAGGGAAGAGGCCAGTTGTTAATTAATGCTGTAATCATAATCACTCAAAAATTCATCTAACTAAAACATTTAGTTTGTTTTGGTTGTATTCAGATATCTTTAAATAAGCAGATTACTTCCATATTCACGTTTACAAGCAGCATGCATTACATATCTCAACAACGAATGTCCAACATATCACGTCACAATAGGGAGAAAAAAGACGGTCACTTTATTTCATTTCAGTCGACTTTAATTCCAAACATTATATTTCAATATTACTATTATAGTGTAGCTTGTTCCATAGAACTAGATCATAGGCTGAGCAGCAATAAACATTTTTCAGCTAAATATTGACTGAGAGGAATATGCATTTAAATTCATCAATAAAACGATTTTCTTGCTGACAGATTTTGTCCATGACTTGAAGTAACAATCTTAGATATTTTATATTTACTTTGCACTCAAACACAAAATGAGAAAAGAATGAGAGAGAAGAATAAAGGAAAGTCGAACCACAAACACAAAACAAGATGAAGGATGATGATTTAACATCAGATATTAAAGTAGTCTTTCAGTTTTCCCACAATTCTAAAGCGAAATTCTAAAAAAACTGAGCAATTAACCAAAACCAGGTTTCATGTGCAAACTATTACATATCGTTTGGTCTGTATGACCTCACAGTAATCTGGTTTCTTACCTAATTTCTTTCCAGCTCTTTTCAGATCCTATCATCTTCACTAAGGCCAGTAGAAACCGACCGATTCAGATAGTCATTCCTTGGTTAATGGTGTGTGAGTAGTGCCATCCTTTAAAAAGATGAAGTACAAGGAGAAGAAAGCAGGACAAAAGAGCAAGAAATAAAAAATCATATGAAACTGCACTTCTTGTGGCAATCCCCCCGGCATTACCAGGCGCAATCTGTCATGCAGAAAGAACCAGCACTATATATTTTACACAGCTCAGAAAGCCAGAATATGAGTGCAATCTATCATGCATTCACTAACACTGGAGACAGGCTCCACAAGGTATTATATTATGTTAGCTGCAATTTACTCCATATATGCCATTTAAATGTGAATCAATTGATTGGATTAAACTACGTGGCAAACACATTTGTGCTTTATTCTAAATAATAAAAACATTTTCTTTCTTTCAATTTACAGACAATCCCTCAGGTCTATTTTGCTTAGTATTCTGCACAAGCATTGCTGTGCCTGAGGAGTTCTCACAAGCATTGATTAATCACAAACACATTTACAATGCACTGTAAGCCTGTTTATCAACACAGTCTTTTCATTGCAGTTTTATGCATCAATATAAAACAATGGAATGAAGTATGAACCCGTTTTTAAAAAATCTGGCTGAATCCATATAATTTGGTCATTTTAGCTACCTCTGATGTTCCACTTCCATATAGATTCATTTTAGATGTAAATGTGATCTACCTCTTTTAGTCAGTTAAATTTCACAATGACCAAGTTTGTAATAAGCCTCAATGGCCTGCTAACCTTTAATATCAGACGTTATGCACTAAGCCCAGAAATCACTTTCCTTCATTCACGGTGTCTCATTCTTTCTTTCTCTTTCACCTCATTTGTGTACTTATTGCAGATCTACAGGATATACAGATATCTGGAGGCTAACCTGTTAGTATGTGAGCTGAAACTATCACTCAGTAAATCTGCATCTCAACTGAAAGCATGATGTATTTACTCACCTGTCAAGATCTCCAGGCTATTTTGTGTCTCTGTGTAGAAAGTCTGATCACAAATCCAACATGTACCATACCTCAACAGCAACCAATCTGGGTGATACATGCCCTGTCATGCTGACTTGTTTCCACATCTCATTTAATTCCTCTGAATGTACTTTGATTTATTCTTAGAAACAACAGATAAATTCCTCAACATTTGCAACTACTGGTTAAAATATTTGCTGTTGCATGCCCTCGTTATTATTGCCCCTTTTTTTTTATTAATGCTTTCCAGAAAGAGTCTTTGCTCCACCAATTTTATCTGAACAAAATAAAAATAAAAACAGTAATATTCTGAAACATTATTACAAATTAGTTGTCATTTCTTAAACATTTTTTCAAGTCCCAAATTGTCTGTTTAGTGTTTCTCTTGAAGAAGCTGTGTTTTTGGTCACCACAACCCCAAATTTTGTTAGCTGGGTTGTATGTACCAGTTGCCCCTGCCTAGCAGATTATGCAACACCATTTGAATTCAAATTTGGATCACCTTTAAAAGTGGATGTGTATTCTGAAAAATATTATTCAGCAAATATGTGTATTCAGTAAAGTATATTATTTGTTTTCAACTTTCTTCACGCTCAGTCAAGATAGTCCCACTAGTAGACAGCTTAAGTGCGGGTGTGCCATCAACCAACAGAGTGTTGTACTGATGTCATTTCCTGCATTTTCAGATTAGATGATGTGTTAGGCTTTTTGTGCTGCACATACGAATCCGTGCATGCCTGGTTATTTTATCGGACTTCCTTGAGACCTTTTACCGATGCTGCATGTCACTGTGAGATAATGCCACTTAAGTATCACAAGGCGGTTCAAGAGCAGTCTCAGAAACACAGTGATGACAGCCAGAACAGTATTGTCCAGACTCACCCATGACAGTGATGCACGTGTTTCAGGTTAATTCTGACAGCTTCAGTTCTGCTATACTCACAACATAAAAACTCTTTTCATGTAATATAATAATTAAAAAATATAAACCAACTGTACAGTATTGAAATAACACTTGCTTTTGGTCCACTTGATTCTTGTATGCATATACCAAATTGCTGTAAAGGCAGAAACATAAAGTATTAAATTAAAGAAGTTTAACTAGTGCCCTGAAAACGAGTATTGTATGAGTGTCTAGTATTGTATACACACTCCTTATCGTGTGAATAGAACATTTCACATTGCCGTATGAGTGTTTGACCCGTCCATGCTAGAAAACTGCAGTACTTTAGGTTTTCCTTTCCACACAAGTTTGGCGTTCATTATACAGGCATTCATTTTATTACATTCTCTCATGCCAGTGGGTTTTCGTACAAGTGAATTTCATGCAAGGTAAGCTGAGAAGATTTTCACCAGTTCCAACTCAGCCAGCATAAAAGAAGTTGAGCTTTCATGAACTAAAGCCAGTTTAAATAGCCACTTAAATAACAAAAGTGTTGCTGAATAAAATTATTAATTTATTTTAGATACGTATTTACGAAAAGTGTTAGGGCTCATACACACGGGATGAGTTATCGTATGCGAATATCGTCAGTGTTTGTGGCTGTTTCATACTCAAAAGCGATTTTAACTAACGATGAGCAACAGTGACTCAATGAAAACAGGAAACACTCTGCAAGAGTGGACCTGCGCAACGTTTTATCACTTCTACAGCACTCTTTGCAACACAAAGAAAGAGATTCTATGATTACTTATAAATTCATGTTTATAAGTTATTGTATTTAGGTGCTTTATTGTTGGGCATCCATTGGTTGACAATCATATAAACCTTCACATTATTACTTATTTGTTGTGAGAACATCATTGATAGCAGCGATGGTTGTCCCCTCCAAATTATGACCAGCCCAACTCAGAAACTCTGGTATCAAAATTAGGATTGTATCAAAATGATCAAATTGTCATAATTAAGAGATTCAACATGTAAAAGTGTTCATGTCCTCAGAAAACTGCGTGATTACAATTTGTTTGTGAACTGGGAGCTTTCTGAGCTCGGCACTCCCACAACCCTGCAGGCTCTGTTTAGTCGTTAGCCACTGCTCAGAGTCTGAGGACTGAACAGCTCAGAGTAGAACGTCACATATTTGTCATCTTCGATAACATCAAAGGGCAAAAAGGTCATCAGAAATATACATTTACACACAAACTGACCATGGGTTGGGAAAAATTAAATATGTATGTGTGTAAAAAATGTGGTTGTGCCAAATTCATACACAGACTACGGTTGGTTGCTAAGACATGGAATAAGAACTGGAGTCCGACAGGTGGTCTTACTGAAATGCTTTGTAGTCTGAGAACATCTTAATCTGTCACAGAATCCAGAACTTAGGAAGCTCATCTGAAAATCACCTCAAATTAAATGGACTATTTTCTGGGTCTAGCTCTGATGCTCTGTCCATATTGCAATATACTAAACCCAGATTAAGCGTGTCCAGCTCTCATGGCCCATGTCTTGTGTGAAAAAAAATGAAAACCAATTTTTAATTAAAATTGTAGTTTGAAGAAAGTTCTAAACACTAAATTACAGCCTCTCCACAAATCCCAATAACTCTCATGTTTAACCTTAGTACACTCAGACGGGGTCAGATAAATCACCCCTCCTTCCATGTACATTCAGTTTATACATAGATATGAATCTTGGTTGCGGGATAAAGGCGGGAGGCTCAGATTGGTACATAGATATAGAGGGCAATTGTAAATCACGGCATTTTATATAGCTCATTCGTTTCTCTCACGCCCTTACATTCCAGCCGGTTCGGTTGGATTAAACAGAGTGATATCACCACAACATGTCATATTTCTAAAGAGAGAGAGAGAGAGGTGGGCGTTCAGCTGGAACTGTGCATAAGCTTCCAGTCTATCTGTACTTTAATGTTTATTGGAGTGTTGGTATTACTATTTGTATTTTGTCCCATTTTGCCACTGTGCTATTCAAAGTGATGCGCGATAATGGCTGGCATTATATTAATGTCACACATAAATAAATAAATAAATCAAAACTAATTAATTAATTGCAAATATTAGATTATATTTGTTTTCTAGTAAAAAACATATATATATATGCATATCTGTAAAAAATATCCTATTTAGCCTATCTGGAATTTATGGTAATTTTTAAAGCCTTGTGTCCTGTAAAATGTATTATTATATTACACCTTTCAAAGGTTTAAGACAGAAAAATACAAGTCTCAGGTCATTAGTATTTTACCACACACCATCACAAAAAAAAAAAGGCTTAAAGCCAGTTCTAAAGAGTCAGTTTCTAAACCAGTAATTTCTATCTTCCTGTGGGATATCAGTAATATCAGTTTCAAACTGTCACTTTTGTGATAAATGCAATAATCCATTGAGTTTTTATATGCAGAAGTCTGACCAGCATATACAACTGGCTTTTTTTGGATATGCTTTTACTTTGAACTGCATCTACCACAGTACTAGAGATATTTATATAAAACCTAATTAAGTAAAATAATAGTCTCACTCAATGTTATGGCCTATTTCAATGTTGAGAATATTTAGATATTCTGAGCAAATTGTATTTTTTATCTTTATGTATTGTGCAGATTTAAGTATTTTAAATCTTCAGTTTATGATTAAATAGTTTACTAAAAAAAGACAAAACTGTTTTCAACGCGTTTAATTCTGTCACATATTCAACATACATATAATGTAACAAACTCACACTAATTGGCGAAATTTCCACATTTTATTTTATTCATCAAACATTTACTTTATTATTTTACTCCGGTTTGCATATAGACTTGTCGTAAGTCCATACGCCACAGAGTGGAGAGAAAAGAGAGATGATCTAAAGAAAAAAAAAAGAGAGAAGGCAAGGGAGGTTTAAATAGATAAAGACAGGTGAAAATAAAAACCATTTTAAAGAAATGCTTAAAGAAAAGAATTATGAAACCCTACAGAAAAAGAACCCCATACCTCAAAATGTTTGCAGGGGATTGTGGAAAGCTTAACTGTCCAGAGAAGTGTATTGCTCCTCATATGTAGAGTAACAGTGTTGGGCAGGTAGGAGTCATCTCAAAACAGTAAACTTTGCAACAAACTCTTTTGGTTGAGTGTTTATAAAGTTTGGGTCACATTATGGCTGGGCATTGCAGAGATATCTTTTAGTCTTGCAACATTTTGAGCGTTGTTCTTCATTCTCCACTGAATGAACAACATCAGTGAAACTCTCTTACTCTCTCTCACTCTCTCTCTCTCTCTCTCTCTCTCACTCTCTCTCTATATATATTTATATACAGTAATATATATCCATCATACCTTCGTATTTGTTTTTGTTCTCTTCGAACAAAAAGATAACTCATAAAATCATTACACAAAGTATATGTACATAGATTTGCTGTTAATTACTGTAAACATTTAAAATATGAGATTCATACATACAAAATGCGTCTGAACAAGAATGAAAAGAGTGCTTCCTAAAGATGATAATTTCCTGTTTGTTTTGATTGTGTGGGAACTAACCGTCACAGTTTCAGGGCTAGGCAGCCACGTCTAACATCATATTTGGTGATCAGATTTTTCTTTTAAATCAAGTCTGTAGTTCCAAGCAAGGATTGGTTTTGCTGTGTACTTTTCACGTCTTATGCTTAAACACTTACGCAGAAGTCCATGACTGGTTGTTGTTGTGATCATGAGGGCGAGTTTACTCTTGAGTCTTTCTTGCGCTTCATTAGAACTTTCCCCAAAGAAGATCCTGGCGAGTACATGCACACAAGAACCACATGCGCTTATACTCGACGATTCTGGTTCAAACTCCATGAAGCGATTGCATTGAGGCAACTGTTAAAGTATGCCATGAAATAACTTACCACAAACAGCCATTCAGGTATTAAAGGGAACCACGCTCCAGGAAATCGCTACAGCCAGCGATGAAGTTTAATGGTGCCCAGCACGGCAAGAAACACAAAACAACAAACATTAGCGACGAAATTTCGCCGTCATGAGCGTGAGCTTGGGGGCGATTATCCGGGCTTCACCCGTCGTCGCACCCTGTATACCAGAGCAGATTCGCAGGTAACAGTAGGTGAGTGATCATGATGGGAAAGAATGAAATGGAAGAACGCGACAGCGATCGTGTGTGCGGAAACTCGCCGACTGCTCGAACGTACAGGAATAAACCCGTGGATCATACTGCAAAGAGCCTCACGAACAAGTTGGGCACAATAGCAAGCACTGTCAGGAGGCCCAGATTAACGGTACATATGAAGCTGAGTTTTTGTGGCTGTAGAGCTTAGCCATTATTTGAGGCTGTGGCAGATATAACTGATGGCGGTTGATAAGCGATGCGGTGATGTTGAAGATGGAGCCGTGCTTTGACACCCATCAGGAAGCATGGTTGGCAATTGCATGTATCAGGTTCCAGCCCCGATTGAAATATGAGGTCAGTACCAGCCGGATGCGGATAGATGGCCACCACCAGTCATACCGCCAAACTCACCACAAGATGTTGTACCTAAGAAACAGACATTAGAAGAGTACTGGGTTAAAGTGTTTATTCATCCAAAAGCTTAGGTAGCTGAATTGCCCTCAGAGCAACTTACTTTCCAACATGACTGTATGACTTTTTACCTAAATACAATTTTGGCCCATACAATGTATTGTTTGCTATTTAAATATACCTGTGGCAGCTGGTTTTTGTGGTTCGGAACCTCCATTTTCCATGTGCAAGGTAGCATGTTTCAGTATTTTGGATGTAGCCTACGCCTTTCATAACTTTCAGCATATGTATACTTGAATATGTTTACTAAACCTTCCAGGAGTTCAATAAAGCTTTTACTGCCCCATAAACACATGTGATCTTGCCTTACTCCAAATATTTGCCTCCAATTCACAGAATTAAATTTCTATATAAGCAGAGGTGCACATGTGTGTTTATAAATGTGAGCGTGTGCAGTTATTAATTACGTTTCATAAATCCAGCTGATGGCTGCATTAGGAAAGAGTGAGGTGGTTTAATGGATGCGTCTCTGTTGCACTTGAGCACAAGGACTTGACATTGTGTGTAAAGCTGAAATAATTATGTATTTGTAATCAAAGAGGAACTTTAAAGCATTTGCAGCTGAATTGCACTCCCTCTTTTCTTAAGACTGTATAGGGAAAATGTGAATGGCAATACACATGTATCTTTCATACATAAATACCAGTATAATATACCTGCGTTTAATACATTACAACACAGAAATGATTTATTCACTAAAGGGAATGAAAAGGAAAAAAATACATCTATTTAAATTGTCTTTCCTGAGAGCAATGACACCATTTGAAAAATTTTTCTGCTGGAATAAGCTACTTGTGCATTTAGTTTACCAGAAACCAAGTCACAGTGAACCGTCTGAAATACTTTTCTTTCCTACAATTTTATCTATTCTGTTGGTTTGTATTATAAGTCAGAATTAGCCACATCAGATTAAAAAAAGCACACTTCAATAATATGCCATAACGTGTTCTATTTTTTGTACACTATTTTGTACCCTAATATACCAAAATGATACTCTGTGATTCTTCAGACAAACTTAAAATCAACTAAGTGTACTCAGCTGAACTATTTTGGGACAACATGCATATGAACTAAAAATGTGCTTTTATTATACTAACTCTGTATTTAAAACATGTATTTATTCACCACTTGTAACACTCACTTGGGTGTACTAGTGTATGATCAGGTTCTTGTAGTATTACTGCAAGTGTGATTACATTTTTTTAAATACAAATTCTGCTGATAGTATACTAAGTGAATTTTAGGTCATATGTGTGGAGTCCCAAAGGAATAGGGTCATCGAGTACATAACACATAAACTTGGTCAAGTAAGTACTAAAATCTGTTTTAGTGCATACAAAACAGATACAAAAATACAGCATATTAAACATTATGACAATGTGCTTTTTGACCTGGGAAAGAGATGGAGATCGAGCTGGGAAAATAATTTTTGTTTGTGCATTTTATGGCTGTCAGAAGTTAACATGTTACCTTTAACTATGAACTTGAGATAAATGTGACTTAGTATTATTTCTGGTTTAACCATCTAATCTAACAAAGTATAAGGGGAAAAAAGCATGCAACTTAAAATGTTTCCAATTTGCTTTAGCTTGATACATGGGGACAAAATAAACGCCAGTTATTTAATTTTGAAACAACGTTATAACTCTTTAGTTCTCCTTTGACTACTCAAACTATCCTTGAGGTAACGTCACTAACACGTATATCACATTTAAATTGGCCTTTCACTGAAAGGTCTTGTTGTCCTTGAGACAAACCTTCGGAATCAGGATGCTGATAAGTCAATGAGGAAATGGGCACATGAACCCGTCCTTGTGTGTCAGCCTATCTCACAATGTCAGCCACGTGTCAGTAGTCTTGTCAAAGCATAGAACAGAGCGCTAGTGCGGAGCAATGGCAGTCCGTCTTGGCGATTAGCTTGATGGCCTGAAGCCAAGCCTCTCATATATCCCTTCAAGCACAACACTGACATACCATCCCGCAGGGAATTACATACACGCCAACATTCTCACCATTTACTGCAAATATCATCCGCTTTTCAGGCAAATAACTTTGGCTGTTGTATCTAGAGGTCGACTTTTCTCTGAAGCATCATGCGCTTGGCCCATAGGCTCCGCCCCATTTCTTCTATTTATGTTCTGATGTAAAACTTAAAGGATAGTTTGTAAAGCTTCGATTATGTTGCGCCAAACCTGTGAGATCTACTTTCTTGCTGAAACATGTAAAAAAATCTTCTAAATGACTTACTTGCTTTCTTTTTCTTGGGCCATTCAATGGAAATGTGCTGTTTGGACAGTTAAATATTACTTTGCCCGTTGCATGTTTTTCAACATTTTACAAAGTCAAATGTTTAGTCAGTGGCACTAATGCTCAGCATGCTCCAACCCAGATGAATGTGATCTAGTAATAATTATCGTACAGCAACTAACGAGTGTTAGCAAAACCATGGCCAAGCCATTTTAACTCCCATGTTATTGTAAGTGAATGCTGTACCAGGTAAGCTAGACAGCAAATTTAGACCAGAGAAATCCATGTGACCTGGACAGCAAAGAAAGCAGTCAAAAAGAGGCACAGGTATATTTGTAGCAATAATAACTTTTTATTTTATGGCAAAAGGCTTTAGGATATTAAGTAAAGATCATGATCCATGAAGATAAAATGTACATTTTCATTATTAATATGTGCTACTAAAACTATATTTGGAAAATGTATTTCTCATGCTATATTTGTATTGTTTATTTATTGCTTGTTTATTTTATTTGTAGGTTTGAAACCTCAGATTCAGACTTTCAAATAGTTGTATCTTGCCCATCCCTAACAAATTATTTATTCAACTTTTGAATGATGTTTAAATTTCAATGACAATTTTTTTTTATTACTGGTCCAAGGTCACATATGACTGGATGTTGGTCTAAACATTAAAATGATTTCAAATAATTTACAAATCATGCACTATGGTAAGAATGTTTTTAAGGCATACTAGTATGGTACAGAAACCATGAGATAATAAATTGTGTGAACATCAGTTTTTGTATTGTAAAAACACTGATAAAGCAGTATTTTTCCAATGTGCCTATGTCGACAAATGTTGAAATATAAAAAAATTCTTCTGTGTTTCATGCAGAAACAACATCATACCAGATTTTGATCAAACAGAAATGTTAATTTAGAGTAAACTAGCCTTTAATTTTAGCTGTTTAAACAAACATATTCAAAGTTCACAAAACAAGTTTGTGTCAAACCTCTCATGTACATTTTTGTCCTAGACTCAAGACGCCGGATGGAGCCATTGCAGGTTAAGTCTTGATGCACATTGACATGAAGTTGTAGGTTGTCTCCATAGCGGCTTCACTGGTGCACTCCAGTTTATTTGCTAAGTAGATGGTGAAGCCTAGGCAGCCTTTGTTCACTACGGATGGAAGGAATGAGGTAGAAATCAAAAAATTGTCCTTGACAAAGTCAAACTGTCAAGTCCCAGGGAATATAATGCCATTGGCTTGGCTTTCTTCCAATCTGTGAGTTTGGGTTATCAGGCATTAAAGGTGTCATAAACCATTTATTTAGCCACAGTGAGATAAGACTCTGGCTCATGGAGGACCCTTTGACCTCCCATTTCCCATTCTCTTTCAATTGGGTCACAACGCAAATGTTTTCCTTAGAGGATTTTTAGGATGTAGGCAGCACACTTAGACTGACAAGTGACAGAACCATATTACTGGAAGATACTTAGGTCTCAGTACTTTTAATGAGTGTCAAGCTGCCCGTAAACAAATGGCCTCGGCATTCCTCTAACCACTAAACGCTTTGTTATCTTCCAGCTTGGTTGAATCACATTAGCATCTACGCCGTTTTCTCTTTTCGAGTCTTCCATCTAATGTCGGCCCATTCCACGTAGTGAGTCAGGGTTGCTTCAGGCATGAGCCATATTCATCAGGTGCAGCCAGTATCCTTGCAATGCCATGTCTCCAGTAGTACAGAGTGCCTAGGGTCCAGAGCTCACAGATGGTCAGCAGATATTACCGTATTGACAAGGTGGGACACAGAAGACAGTTTCCTTTCTTCCTTCGCTTGAGTCATTTATGCGTAACCTTCAGGATAATGTATGTTAATGTATATTCAAACACCTCCAGGAATATGACTATATTTAATATGTCAAGACATGCCATTTGCAGATCATCAATGGAGAAGACAGCTTTTATATTGCATCGTTCCATTTCATACAGCTCAACTATCATAATTAACATTATGAATACTGTTTAGTGTAAGAGCACATTATCATGAATGTCACTCTGCTACATATAAACAACTCTTCTACGTTTGAAATGGAAAAAGTTTTTAAGAATAGATTGACTGCTATAGTTTTAAATGGTTTAGTATTAAATGCAAATTTAAGGGATACTGTCAGGACTAGAATTTTATTCCACAATCAAATTATTTTCCAAGTTATGGTACTTGAACTTCATTTTCCACTGATGCAAGATGATTTAAAAGTATAAGTATGTGTGATAACCATGCAGTATAAGAGTAGGGTGTGCAATCCTGCTCTCAGGACCACAAAACAGGAATTTTAGATCCCAACTTGCCCCAACTGAGTTTATGGTAACTGAGACCTTGAACAGCGGGTTCAGGCATTTATGGGTTGCTGCGCACAAGTTTTTGTAGGATACTTGAAAACATCTGAGTCAGCTTTAAAGCTTTATGCGATTTATTGCAGCAATTTAAATTAGTCATCGACCAGCATGGATTTGTCAGCTGGCTTTGATAGATAAAGCGAGCAACAGCAAAGGAAAAAATAAATAACAATAAACAATATTTAATTCGAAAAGTTCAAGAAAGAGAACTAACAGAAATCTTTGTGATGTGTGCTTAAAGAACTTCAAAGACATCCTGAACTTTAGAAGCGTATGTCTGAATTTGATATGACTCTGGGGATGCTATGAAGTATAAACTGACAAGGCAGGGTGAAAGCAAAAGAGATTATTTCAATTCCATTTTTCTACCTCAAAGAATAACAAAATGACTGTTAATGGAATCGATAATAGAATAGGAATTATTAAGTAGAATGTGAATGGTTATGAAATTCTGAATATTTGCTATTCAGTTAGATGTTTATTTGCATAAATCTATCTTGTGGATGGTCCTTATTCTGAAGCTTAAAATAACTTTAGAGATTCTCTGCATGACATGGCACAGAATCGCCTTTAATTGGTCCTGTGTAGGTGTTACAACTCAATGAATAAGAGATTTAACACTTCATTGATGACGATTAACTCTACAGTAAAAACCAAACAAAAGAAGGCAAAGGGCCCAGGTGGAAAAGCGACAGCTAGGTGAGTTTTAGATGTAACATACATAATGAACCTAATTGCAATCCAATGAATAGAAACCTCAGGTTTTTCTGCTAATTAATCAACCAATTGCCCTCTCTTCCCATTATCACATGGTTGGCTGCTTGGTCCCTTAATGTGTCCCAAAGAAATAGGACAGGTACCTGTGACAGAAATAGCCTTCTATTTTTCTCCAAGCTGATTACTGTGTCAGCAGAAGCCCTTTCACCTATGCACAGTCTACCAAGCGGGGGCCTGCTAGAAGTTATTCGATTTGGGCTGATACTGATATCATGTTATGAGCAGAGACAGGCAGTCAGACAGTAATGACAAATACTTTCTCTCTCTCTCTCTCTCTCTCTCCTCACACTTTGTATGCAGCAATTCTGAATCAGTATGAAAACAAAAAAGCACTTTTGATGGCTATGTATGAATATTAACAATTAGCCTTGGGATTCATATACACAGAGTGAAGAAAAAAAGTGGACGTATGAAATATGAATTTATTTTCTGAATGTCGTGGCTCTCTTTTACTGTCATGTGGATTCACCCAAGAGCAGAGGCAAGCACCAATGTCAAATAGTTTTTCAGTCATCGGGTTTGAGTGCTGCACTCCAGAGGCAACAAGGTGTTACATGGAGGACTGTGAGCTCAGTAATCTGCCTGATTAACTCCCTTCAGTAAGTAGCGTTGAAATTCAAAACCAACCCCTCCAACCACAATGCCATGCTGCTAGTGTGGAGTTAAACTGAGGACAAGGGGCATACAGAGACACATTAACACATTGGGTATTGTAGACATGTGACTTGAAACTGCTGATGCCAGAAGCTTTGAAGCCATGTTAGAATCAGGGAGTGCCTCAGCAAACATATGACATTTTATGTGAAGGATGACTTTACAATACACTGTGTGTGACGCAGATGTTTTCATACTGCTTGGTTATTTATCGCCATTTATAATAAAGTGTCCATATGTGGCAATTTCTATATCTTTTATCCAAAGAAATGCATATTGCAATCAGTGGACATTTTATCAGTTGAAAGTAAAACCCATTACCATTCATAATTGGATATATTTTAAAATGTTCCAAAAGCTTAGAGGTCTATAAAAAATAATATCTGATTTTGAAAGCAGCTTCAGTTTTAGTTTTTCATTTTATATAAAGTATAGAGGATGAGATTCTGAGTTAAGATGTTTCCTAAATAGTTATGAAAAACTAGACAACTCCCGCATAAGAGAATATTTGCATCGCAAACATTAAAAACCTCAAATTATAGCACTAACATCACTAGTGTACTAATTTCAGTAAATGACATACACAAACCGGCTCATGAAAGCGCAGCGGAGATCCTGGACATAGCTAACAGCCTGAGGCAGCACAAGGTGCTCTCAGATGCATGCACTAACGTATCACACATTCAAGTGGTTTTCTGTAGTTAAGCCACCACTCATTGAAATTGGGTAACTTGTAGGTAATTTTTCCGGCAGCTCCTGTGCTTTGCCTCTCTGCCAGAAATTCCTGTACTATCTGTCTACCCACAAATCTCACTTTCCTGCGCCTGCTAAACAAACATAGACAGAATTTGTTTTATGCAGCACTATGCAACACGTCAAGAAAGTTGGTAAACTGCAATAACTTTTGTTTGTTGATAAAGAGATTAATTTAACTTCATTTAATTGATCAAATTAACAAAATTAGGTTTTATTGTCTTTTGAAACTGTTATCTTTATGCTTACAACTGTAAAATGAACAATGTACTCTTTCTGTAACCTGCTAGTATCACCAGTTTATTTGTCAGCAAAAAGTCTGCCAGATGCATGTTACATCAGCTGGCACGCTGACTAAATAAATAAGGTTTGACAGCTGCAGGGCTATCAAAAATACATCTCATATTTCTCATTTCTTTCATATTTATAAATAATATTTACATTTATGTATTGGAGACATAGAAGCTTTCAAAGTACATGCATCATTAAAGGTATAAATGATCAGCTCAGACATGTGTAGTGCTCCTAATGCCATCTGCTTCTCTTTACATTGACAAATAACAGGCGGAATGTGAAAAAGTCAGCCTGAAATGTTCAGAAGTGAACCATGAACAACCTTTGTGAGGTTACATCAAGAGGCTTCCATATGATGAGCAAGCACTTTCCCCAACCAGGGAGCCTCTTTAAGAGAATGAACGTCCAAGCACATTTCCTGCAGTCTCATGGTCCTCACTTTTTGGTAAGGAAACAAAATATGTACCAACAGAGTGCTTCTAAACATTGGCATTACACATATCACTTCCATTCTATAGGTTTCAAATGTGCATTTATATCGATTTTGCCTTTATTAACAGTTGGGTAGGAGTTAGGTTGTATTTGAGTGTGAAGACATACTTCAACTTGATTAGCAACAGGCAACAGGCAATGGATATTTCAGTTCTGAACCACCCACATACATACCTATATCAACGTAATAAAACTGTACCAAGTTCACGTATTGAACCTGTGTTTGTACACTCAGTGAGACATTTCTCTTCCCTTTTTAAACTAGGAAACAACATACATAGAAATAATTTATACCAAGTACATATTTTAGCTGAGACCAGGTTGCCAATTTCTCACTGACCACAGAATAAACACAATTTCATCATCTTAATTGGCCGAAATGGATACTCTTTCAATCAATTCTTCAATCAGGTAGCTCTAAAATAAATTGTAATCAAGGATGTAATCAGTGCCATCTTTAGATCTAACATCATATTTGTAAAACAAAATGAAATACAACCTGCTAGCATGTTATTGTACATAATCATAGACAGTTAAGAGCATTTCCTCTCAAATATGTATAGTCAACTTCATTGATCTGAAAAAAACTACAGTTAGTTTTCCAAACAGCTTGATTCAGATGGAACCACTGTCTATGTCACAGGCCATGTTCAGCGACAGACAGAGACAGACAGACAGACAACAGACAGACAGAAGACAGACAGATAGATAGATGGGGTTCTTTGGTCAAGAAGTTTGACCACTTTATAAAAAATGCTACAGGCCTATAAAAATCGTTTTACTGTTGCATGTTATAAAAAGACAGTTCAGGATACTATCAAGCACATTTTCAATTACAACAAAAAAAGACCAGAGCAATTCACTATCATATCTGTTCAGTCAAGCCTTTTCTTTTCTCTTTGTCTCTTGGCATTACTTGCCTGCTTGAATTAGGGACAGCAGAGATTGCTGGGAGTGAACAAGATTTCTTCATGACATGCACAGAGCATCTCTCCTCTTTCATTGCACTATTCTCCTTTTTACTTTTCCTGTCTGTCTGCATGTGATGAAACTCACTTGTTGGCCAATCGTATTTGTATCCAAGCGATGTTGAAGCAGTCAATTAGCTTTTACACCAGCTTGCTGACAAGTCAACAGTCGTGCTAATGGTGAAACAAAACCTGAAAGTGTCCACCATTTGAACTATCAATAAAAACCCGAACTAACACTTCGGCTTTCATGTTCTCTCATGATTACGATCACAACCCCTGGCACTTTGGCGCTCCTGGATCATTTGCAGGACTGGCGCGTCGACCTGCGTGTCACTGGTGTTATGCTGCAGCTTTGCGGACCCGGTGTGGTACCTGTCGTCTGAGCTCAGCATCTCCATGAGCGGAAACGGAGATGACAAAACACCACAGGTGTGTCACACTCCGCGTCGAGCAAGTTCGAAGTAAAGTTAACGAACTGGGATTGACAGATCCGTGCCACAGACTGGAAACACACGCACATTCACATGAACACTGAAGAGAGTGGAGACAGGAAATCACATACAGCACTACTGGGGCCTTACCCTGTCAGATGTCAGGTTTGGGCCAAGTCACACACACACACACACACACACACACTCTGCGGTCCTCATGCGGCAGGACTATCAGTTCTACTTCTCATCCACCCAGTGTCAAGCATTAGGCTGTCCTATTCAAACAAGCATGTCCTACAAGAGCAGTGGCGTGTGGTGGTCTCTGGAATTTTCCTATTTGCATTTGCTGTTTTAGTCCATTGTAAACAGTTTTAACAGTTTTAAGTTATATGGAATAGTATTTAGCGTACGTTAACAGAAAACAATGCTATCATATTTTGAAAAAAGCAGCTTTGCCATAATTACAGCAAAAATCCAGCTATTTTGTTGAACAATGGCTCTGATATGTTATGTGATGAGACAATGAGACCTTGAATCCCAGAAAAAAAAGATTAACTACTATTATGTAAATGTAATACCAGCAAAGTGGGGATTATATCTTTTCCCATTGAGCAAAGCACTATAACATAAAGCAAATAACATACCTCATACACTATAAATGGAGTAAATCGTTCAGTATTACCTATTTTCTGGAATGAAGCGGCCCAGCTTTTTGTGATTGCAATTATGGCTTGGCAAGAGAATGTGAGCTGCAGCTGAATAGCTGACAAAAGCACAGACAGGTAACTGCTGACAGCAGAGTGTGGAGAAGTCAAGCATGCTTTACACATTTCTCATATTCATTGTGTGTGTGTGCATATGTACTGTTGAGCCCAGGCTAAAGGCTGAGCATGTGAGGTCAGAAACACAGAGCTTCTTCATTTCACCTCATCAGCTCTACAGAAAACCACAATAGGTCTATTCAGCTCACACCAGTATACATCTGATATTAGTGAATCCCTAGCATAGTTTCATACGGCTTGTAGTAATTTAACCTTAACACCACTTCTGTTGTTTTGTTTAGTATTTGATTGGAGATAATGATCATTTTTATCATTATTATTAAATTAGAATATATCAAGTTAATAATAATATAGTATTTATCTGAAATATCAGAAAAACAGTATGTATATACTGTAATGTACTACCTTTGTCGTTTTAATAGAAGCTAAAATTTTCTTGACACAGTGGCTTTTGTTTTTAATCTTAAATAATTATTTCCGAAATCTTTCTGTGATGTATGTGTATGTGTGTGTATGTACAATATATTGCTACACATACATTTGCCTACATATACGTTGTATTCACATACATTTCGAAAAGAAAACTATTTTTAATTTCTAACACATCCCAAGTGAATCCTCCAAGGTCATAGTGGAATGTGGCCAGGGTCAGCAGGAACAATATAATTAATCTCTTGCCTTTTGTGCTGTTGTAATTATTAGTTTATGATTTGGCGGAAGGTCTAGAAAAGCATTTAACACATTTTGTGGAGTGTGAACAATGGGGAAGAGCTGGTATCCAGAACTGTTCCATGTTATGAGTCAATGATTTAGGACAATCAGCCTTAGAGTGCTCACTGTCAATTCTCATTCCTTGTAGAAATTTTATAATGCAGCTCCTTCAGGGAAATGTACAGTACATCATAACAGCAGCAATGAAACCAGAAGGCAATAAGATTGAAAAAAGTCCATTACTCCAGGTACTCTCAATTTCTAGCCTTTACATCACAAGTAAATGGATTTTGATGTGTTTAAATCTGTGCACATATAATAAGATTTGGAATCACAGAACCTGAAAAAAAAAAAAAAAAAAAAAAAAAAAAAAAAAAATTATTTCTTTTCTTTCTCTATCACATGTATTTTTTTAAATATGGTATAACTTAACAGAGCAATCAGTCCCTATATCACAGTTGCAGTTGCTTCAACACCCATCCACTTGTCTTTGGCTTCTCTTAAATCACCATTAAAGTCAGATATCAAGAAGAGCGAGAAAGTGGGGCTCTGAGTGTGATGCTCAACAAAAGGCCTGGTGCGTTTGTATAAAATGACTGTGCAAGTCATTATGGGACCCTGAATATTACAGTTTAAAAATGTTGCCTTCAGGCAAAGAAATGAAAGCTTCTGCAGTCTTCATGGCTGCTAGGAAAGAAAAACTAAACCTTTGTGAAGATTGCAATTACACTAATTACACAGTTGTTAAACTATGGTCAAGATCCTTATTTAGAAAAAATAGATTGCTACTGAAGTAGTTCAAACTGCAAGAGGAAGATAAAAATATAAAAAATATAAACACACTGAATTGTTTTTTGTTGTTGTTATTTCATTTTTTACAGTGTAATTGTATATTTTGGGCAGACAGACTACTATAAAAGATGTAACTACATTCCAGCTATTTCAAGTCTTTAAGTAATAGAATTGGTCACGGCACAAAATAATGAGGAACAATTGGTGAACCATTTTAGCAAATGGTTTTGTTTGAGCTCTAACATCCCTGCAGCGTACACAAATCAAGCGGATTGGAAAATGGATGGATGGGAATATGGATAGTTTACATTTAGGTAGTTTATGTAAATGAAGATTAATAATGAAAAAAAAGATTTAATGATTCATTACATACTGTATGACACTAAGGCAGTACAGAAGGGCGTTTCATTATTGCCTTATTTCATGGCTACAAAGCGGCGTAGCGATACTCATTTAAAAAACATGGCATTTTCATGACATTACCTGCTACTTAAGTAGCTTGTTACTTTAACAACTAAACTGACAGAAAACTTTTATTCCAGGCACCGATAAGGTAAAAGGTAAGTGATAACAGTTAGCCTGGCCTTCCCTGATTCTTATACTCCTAAACACACTTCCTACAGAGACACAAATTGGGAAAAGATCAACTAAAAATCAATGATCAGAGGAAAGAACAAGCACAGCAGAACAGACAAATTACATCAAAGGTAGGATTCCATCATTCAGTGCTCACTCCGGCAAACTCTGACCTGTATTAGTAGTACTTACAAAGAAAACATTGCTGAAGATGTGAATGATGCCTTAAACAATGCAGCTTACTAAAGAGATTTTGTACTATTTTAAAACAAAATTCCACTTTCATTAAAAAGACTCACATATACAGTTTGCCAACAAAAAACTCAACAACAACTCAAAGCTCCACTACTGGCATTGAGATTTTTAACAAATAAGCACCAGTAATTTAAAGTATGATTAGTTAAAATAAAGTTTCTTTATTGCTTTGATGGATCATAAAGCACAATATGAGATCTTTCTATTTTACAATAAGTTATTCTCCACCTAAAATTAAAATTTTGCCAATAATCACCCATGTCTATCAAAACATTTGTAAAGCACATCCATCTTTGGACCACAATTTAAGATATTTTGGCTGAAAACTAGGAGGCTGCCCATTGGCGGCAGTGAGTACTTGCGTCATGGTCCAGAAAAGTATTAGAGACATACATGTTCTTATGTACGCTGACACAGAACAGCATGCAGCGTCCGTCCTCTCCAAAATGCCAAATTGTTGGAATAAAGTAATTGTTTTGTTTCTTTCTTTACAAAAGAAGTATTCTCGTAGCTGCATAAGATTTCAGTTGAACCACTGATAGCAGAGGATGTATTCTGTTAATGTCTTTCATACTGGACCTTGACAGTGTTATTTGCCGCAGGAGTCAATGGAACAGTCACAAACCTCCCAATATTCATTCCAAAATATCTTCAATTTGTATTCGAAAGATGAACAAAGCTTTACCAGAACCCCCTGTAACAACAAGGAACGATAAGTGATTAATGACTAAATGTTTACTTACGTTAATGAAGTAACCCTTAGAAAAACACAAAGAAAAATTGCCAAAATACCAAATAAATTACTTTTTACAGAGATAGCAGTGGGACGTGAAGCAAGCTTTACAAAGCACAGATACAATGACATCTGCTATAAATGCACCACATTCTGTTATATTTTCTGTAACCTCAACAACATTTTGTGACTCCAGCAAAAGCCCTTCAGGCGCATTGGCCAGAAAGAGTCACCTAGGCAAAGCTCAGAAACTCAGTGACCCCCTGGGAAAGAACAGCAGTCATGCACGACAGCGTCTATAGCCTAAGTTCCATTATGTACTAATTTTATTCAAGTAACCTTCACCTTTCAGGAGATATACAATGTGTGCAGTGGCTCAAGAAACCTTCCTGAATATCACTCAGTAAGATGCAAGGCGTAGGACAATAAGTGAAAAACATAGGACTTATTTAAATGATATGTCTGGGTGTAATATATAGTACATCTGAGACTCTTTAACTATTGACAGCACTGGCCGTGTGTTTCACGAGTAAGTCCAAATCTGTTCTGACAAAAAAAAAAATGGTACAAACATTGATGTGATCTCCTTATCCTGCTTCTCTCTCTTGCATGAAACATTCAGCGTACCTTTCATAAAGCTATTTGATTAAGTTCAGATAAATATAGTCACACATGCAAGATATAAAGTTGCATCATGGGTATAAATCTGCATTTAGTAAACATTGCATTTTTTTGCCCCTGACATGGGCTTCCAGAAGAAGAATTTAAAACCATTACAGTATACCTGACAAGGTGAGAGACAACTGTGCTGAGGAACATTTTCAAGATAATTTCATAAACTCCACCTGCTCTTTCATTTCCTGTTCCCAACAGCAGATTTCCATAGAAAAAAATTCCCACACACTCATCTTAAACGAGTCATTCAAATTTTCCTTCATGTTTTTGAGATAAAGCTCAGAGAAGCTTATGAAACATCCTCCCAGTCCAAATAGACCATTTATAATCCCATAATAATGACTCATTGTAGACTAGTTTGGCATTATTTGGATTATTTTGTGAAATTTCAAGCGAAAAGCAAGCTTTGCAATGTGTAGCGCATTGCCTCAAAATGAGGCAATTAAACTCAGCAGCAATCTCAGTAGGTAATTTTCTCTCATTTCAATGGCATTTACTCAGCTGGCACCAGACCAGGACATACACAGATTTAAGAACTGCCATCTTTGCTCCACGGGCATTTAGTTTGGACATGTTTTTGTGCCCAGTCCTCAAGTCACAAATGCTCTACAATCACTCTAAAGCTAAAGGAAGATGACGTATAAAATGAATGACTGGTGGCACTGCTGAGCCTTCACCAGCTAATATCTTCAGCCAGAAGTAACAGACAGTAGGTTGCCAGGTCTGTGAAACAAAACCAGCCCGACTGTATTCAAAAGCCCAATTATCATATAGCCCAAAACTAGCCCAATTGCATTTAACCTTCTCCTTAATCCACAAGCTAACCCACAGCAACAGTGCAAATGTATATGATACTTTAAATCTGCAGACTTGCCAACCCTGTGAAAAATTCTCACAGAGTCTCTATTTCTAAAACATCTATGTATTATAATTTATTACTACTAATATATAATTCATCATATTTTGTGTAGAAAAAGAAAAAAAATAGAACATACAGCTTTTAAATATCCATAAATGAAAAAAGATGCTTTATGAATTAATCAAAAGGTCTATTATTATTACAGCATTTTCCCGCAGAAAAAATGCGTCATGCTAACCAGCTAAACCTTGACCCCAATGAAGCGATGTGTACATCTTAATTCTTCTGGAATAGGATTAACTAGTCATTTACAGATGGATGAACTCCAGTGTTCCTAGTATCTTTTAAGGAAGATAAAGCATCTTTGCATCAATAATATGCAGAGAGAAAGGATGATTTCTCCTTTCCTCTTTTACTCATCCTCTTCATAAAGCCAATTACCAAGGCTTGAGCTCAATTTGCAGGTACTAGGCTGGACAGATTTTGACAAAGATTGGATTAGTCCAATTTCCATGCTGCCTGGCGTTTCAAGTGCACTTCATATAGGAAAAGCACTTTATAAAGACCATATTCAATGTATAATAAAGTAGGCAGCATCTATAAAAGCCAATTAGGTCCAGAAAAACAGACTAGATCCAGATTCCAGTGGGCTGCTGCTAATAAAACATATAGGCAAAGCATTTATTGACTGTAGATAGTATAGTATGGTGTATGCTGAAAATGTGTTTGCATAATATAATATACTACCAGTGTAATGGTTTTATTTGGAAATGAAAAACTACTGTTATCACCAGGAGAAATGAACAGATCCGCCACTCTATTCCTATACACGTAATATGGATTCAACATTGAGGCTAGACCACCAGTCAGGCAGAAAGAATTCATGACTTTCTTTAAGTTTCCTGGGTCACATTACAGGAGACCAGGAACTGTTCAGTCACTGTGCAAATCTTAATCCCAAGGCAAATAATTTCCAATCATTCCAGAGCTCCTGCAGTGGGATTTCTCATGATAGGCAGACATATAGAATAAATTACTGCATCTGACAGAAGGTGAAAAATAAACAGAGGAGAAAGCAGAAGGACCACATAAACACATGCATGTGTGAAATTGCACGTATACAGTACATTCTTCTTCGTGACACTGTGAAATATTTAATATTATCTTAGTACATTTCGCCTGATTTTCCAGTAGACTGGCATTCCCTTACTCCTGTGATCTCCTGCTTTGTAAAGCAGTTGTTTTTCAGCCTCCCAGTTGGCCTAAAAGAGATCATAGATAATCTTAGAATTGAAATTTGTAATGCTGTGTGGGGTTTTTCTCTTACAATTTCATTTTCAAAGATTTTTTTCTGCCAGAAAACTGGATTTCTGTATCAACTGGGTACACAGCTGTGTAAAGGTAAGACAGCGTGGATCAGCTGGCTTCCATGAAGCTGGAAGCTATAGCAGACAGTAGATAGCAGTTCTTCCAGGGATAGCTAATGTTGCAATTACTTGAATTTTTCCTGGATTTCATTAATTGTGATAATCAAAGCGCATTCAACATCTCGACATGCACTATAAGCAATTTGCTTGGTAACACTTTACGATAGTCTCATTTGTAAACATTGGTTAATGTATTAACTAACATGAACACAGTAGACATCACATATATTACAGTATTTATTTATATCAGTTATTACAAATAATGTTATTACAAAATTCATTGTTTATTCATGTTAATTATCTTGAATTCATTAAGTCATCCTGGTAATGCGGACTCTCTCTCTCCCAGCAGGCACACAGTCATATGATGTTGATGTTTGGTTATATTTTAGTTAAGCGTCGGTCACCAAAATCAACATTAAGTCAATGCAAATTCAAATCAAAAGTGACGTCCAACCACATTTTCATTTTTTAACACATCTGTCTAGCGTCATGTCCTCGTCAATCTGACGTTATATGAATGTTAAATTGCCTTATTGAGTCGATTTCATGCGCGCTGCAGCAATTGTTTTGTAGACTGCAATAGATATAATAATTATTTTAACTATAGTAATTATAATAAACATTTTTGTCTTAAATCAATATATTAAAATAGTTTTATATATATTTATTTTCTGTGGTGAGAATTTTATGCGATACATGTAATGATTGCACCATCTCCTGTAAATGTCGTCTAGTTTGAACTTTCCACTTTCATAGCTTCTTCATGACTTTGCTCAAATCTTCAACTCAGATCAAGGTTTTGTGTTTAATTATTTACTTTTGTTGCCAGAGACCTGCGTAATAAAGCAGGATAATGTACATGCAGGTTGTTATTGCAGAATAAAACCCTTGATCTAATACAACAGCCCTCCTTTTCCCGTGTAATATATCCATACTTAATAAATGTTGTAAGAAGTATTGTTACAATTCTTAGTTTATGTTATCTAATGAATGTGTGTGTGTGTGTGTGTGGAGTCCAATACACATCTGAAAGCTGTGGTTGTCCTATGAACAACAATGCACAAAACATACACCCGCAAAATAGACCTGCAATTTCACCCAATGTTATACGTGCACAGAAGCTGTATTAAAAGCATGCAGGAAATTACTGTCATCCCTAGTCACAGTTATTACCGCGTGTGCTTGCAAGAAAGCAGTTGCTTCTTTAAACACTTGTGACTCCTTGCACACAGCACACTTCATCTCTGCATAGTCTAAATATGAATATATGAAACCTTTTTCATGACTGATCCTATAGAACAGTGAGCATATGATCGAGTTTGAAGTCTTTATATATCAGTAATGTGATCAGTGACGACAGACAGACGGAGGATACACATAAAGGCGACACATGGACACAGACGGCATCTGAACATCTGGAGATGATCGAACACCTCAGCAGAGATGATGCGATTTCTCCAGAACAGAAGATATTTAACATACAGCATTAAAACTACCACTACTTTTTGCTATAAGTGCAGTTGTAAGTTTGCAGCATAATGATTGCTGTTAACAATGTTTGATTACATATCATTAACTAAATGCATCCTTTTTTATGTCAGTTTCCTGGACATTTTGCTGCTATTAAATATAATGTGAAGCTTTCTGTAAAGCTGCTGCAACAAATTGAATCATAAAGTGATATACAAATAAACTTTGGTGAACTGAATTTAACACATGATGGGCAGACAGACATGCAGTAGACAGATAGTCAGTGTATGTTTGGTTGTCTACTGTAAATAAAATGTCATATGTTTGAAATAATGAGAATAAATTAATATTCATAATATCCTGTATTGTTATTTTATTATTTTAAGTCCTGTAGCTTACAAAAATAGAGCCTTACTGCTTAAAAGCTTTCTGTATCTTGCATATCATCTCTCAAATGATAGATATCTAAATATCCATAAATGAAAAAGAAACAACACAATTTAAGATATTTTGTATTAAAACCAGGAGGCTTGTGACTGTCCCACTGACTGTCAAGGAACACTGTCAACTATGATCTGAAAGCTGTGTGTGTGATGCGGCTGACGCCACAAAAAGCGTGTGGAGTTCAGCGGATTTTTTTTTTTACAGCTCCAACGTATTTGGGTGCAACAATTACCTTACAGTGTTTGGCCGTGATCAAAAGAGATTTAGGACAGGTAGAAGTCTGGAAGCCTGTCAGTCATTTGGTCAACATGTATTTCTGCAGCTTTGTCTCAAGCATTACAAGGCTCAAAGCATGATTGTATAAAGGAAATATCACGGTTTCCAATCACACTCTCTCATTTATCTCTCACACCTTATATTTCCCTGGTGCCTCTTTATCTGTCTCTCCTGCATGCATGTAGATGGACTGACAGATGCAGACATGACTACAAACTGTGTTTTGGAAGGAGATAACCTCTCTTTGGAACAATGCTTCTGCAGAATGCAAAAGAACAGGTCCCAAGATAAGATAAGCTTGTGTTATTTTTATGACAACACATTTCTCTGCTTTGCTTTTGTTTTCTGTATCTCTTTCATAACCACCCTCCATTTAATTCATTACTCTCCCCTCTCTCTATTTATCTATGTCCTATTTATATCCACCTATATTTCCTGTCTGTACTGTATGCAGGAGTCGAGATAACATTTTCAAGCTTGTGTGTTCACAGTGTGTGTGTGTGCACTCGGATGGGTTAAACCAAGCATGGAAATTCAAGTATGGGTGCCATGCCTGGCCACAAGTCACTTCACTTTGCCCATAAATTCTATGGTAGAGAAAATTTAATTTTGAATTTTGATTTTCTTTTGCCTATTAATATGCTTTGGTTTTGTAAATTGAGAAAATAGAAATCATTTGTTAATGTCATGAGACAAGTTTGAGTATGGACATGTTATTTTTGGCTTATAGAAAGATTCTTAGAAAGGAAATAATTGTATACATATACTTGAAATGCATCTGGTGGAGTGGGAGTTAAATACCTTAGATAGTCTACATATGTTGACTCGCATTATGACTGGATGGGACCTGATTTGATAAAGGTATAAATGTTGATCAAATTGCGCAGCCAATAACCAGATAAGATTATATGACTGTTGACCTTTTCTTGCAGAAATAAATCTTAAGAAACACGTACTGTCTCATGCCTTTATTAAATTAGATTAATCATGCTGTTGTAAGAAAAAAAAATTGAAAAAGCAATTTATATTTCACAGCTTGTACATACGTCCATTATAATCTTTTATGATAAACATGAAGGGGAAATGTCAGAGGATAGGCCGGTGATAGAAGTATGTAGGTCAAGAGAGTGCAGGAATCTCTTAGTATTGTCTTGTCTTTGTTAGTGGCATCAGTAATGTATATCTGACCTGTGAAACCATTAAAAAAAAGCATAGTATCTCTTAGTCAAGCTACCAGTGGAGAACAGAGAAAATGAGCAGGAGAAGAGAAAAATGCAGACAGCAGCAACCCCGCTTTGGGCTGTAAGATTCGCAGGTAATGCATCAGCTACAGGATTATATGACCTATTTCTGACTTTAATTTAGGGCCACCTCCATTTATATAGCCTGTGAAAATAAACTTCCTCTTTCCACTCTGCCTCCCTCTTTTCCACATGCATAATTGTTTCAGTACAGAGAAACAAAATAACAGAGCATGACTTCGAAATCAGCTTCAAACATTATGGTAAAATAGAGCTGTGTCCTTTGGATTCTTTGGAAAGCTTTGTTTATAGTCCTTTCTCTTCCTTCATTCTCTTCTCACCATCAGACCAGAGTTAGCTGCAAGCCACTGACACTGTACAGCATGTGCTCATTAAGGTCCTGAGACAGGAAGGATGGATAAATGATTGGATAGGGATAACGATCAGCGCAGTCTGTTCTTGAGTGCCGTTGGGATGGATGATAGAGCCAAACTGGTTTCATGTGCAGACACGAGGTGTTTACTTGTGTTTGGATGCACTTATCCAATAGACATATGCACTTATTCAGTAAATAACTGTAATGACAATGTAAATGTATAATAGCTCACTGAGATGGGCTTTTGACAAGTTTTTATGACATTAACATGTGCTGTCATATCTTGCAGAGATATGAGTGCTCTACAGATCAACTGTGCACAAATGCGTGTCAGCATTGAGGCAGTGTGTACCATAACGAGGATGCTGCAAACTCACATCCACTTGAGATAAAAGCAGTAGTTTGCTCATTTGAAATAAATTACGCATTAGGAAATAAATTGTCTTTCATGTCTAGATGATGTGCTCTTATAGGATGAGACTGCGGTTTTGTAAATGTAATTACAAAAATTAATTATGCCATGTAATTGCGTGCAGGCATTTTAATATTGTATATAGTATATAGTATAGTATATATAGTACAATGAATGAATGTGTATGTAGGCTACACAATAAGTGCTCTGTATTAACTGATTAACTTAAAATGTAAGTACATAGTAGTTAAGTCCTCATGTACAAAGTGGGGCCCTTATTATATATATTGCAAGGTCCTCTAAAGTCGCTGTTAGCTTGCCGTTTGAAAAGTGATGCAAAGGAACATACTTCTTTTTATTATCATATCAACTGACAGTAGTGTTAATTACAATTACAATTGCTTTATCCTCTCTGTGTCAATAATGTATTAATGTCAATAATTAATTTGATTGTATTAATAATGAATAAGATACTTTTAAGTTTAGGTAGGGTAAGATTAGGGATGTAGAATAAGGCGTTAATCTGCAGTGGCAAATTACCACTAATAAATGACTAATGTTCTTCCTATTGCATGCTAATATGCAACTAATAGGTGTAACCATAAAATAAAGTGTTACCAGGTTCCCTTCAAAGCAGAAAAGAGACAGAATGTAACAAAGTGATAAATGCAAGCATGTTTTCCTTGCAGTCCTGGATATTATCTGAATGTAATTCAAACTCTCCACGTACTCATGAGATTATGTTGAAGGAAAACACTATTGCAGGACTCCTCTGGGTAAAAGAGTGCATGTGTGTGTATGTGCGTACCCATTAACTTCTTCCAGCAGCAGGGGCACAGACTGAGAGTGATGCACACAGACAAAGATGTCACAAAGAATATTTTTAACTGAAAATATGTCTGAGTGAGAGAACGAGCAGGAGAGAGAGGAGTCATAAAGGTAAAACACAGAAAGAGCGGATAGGCACAGATGGAAGGTGGGAGGGTGCAGCCCAAAGACTGAGAGGGGTCCTGAGACAAATGAGTGTGCAGCAGACAAGCGTCTCTGCACGAACACATGGGCTCTGTGTTACCGTGTTGTACTTTTAAAGAACATGTTTTCGTGCCCACTGCAGGCATGAGTGATTTCAGTGCCTTTCATGTTGACTGCTTTTGGTCCGTCTCATCTCACCTCTGAGTAGCTACACGTACGCACACAGACCTCCGTTCAGTCGTCACTGCTGGCTCTGCGCGTATACACGTGCATGCACACAATTCTGCTTCTTGTACTTTCTATCCATTACTTAGAAACACCCCACTCGCTCACAGACTCACCACTTTTCCTCCATTAGCTCCCTCACACTCCAGCAGAGTCATGGCATGCTTCAGTCATATACGTAACTAACAGTAAGGAAGTTCAAAGCCTAATCGCAGCAAGCTTTATGCTGAACGGAAAAATGCTCATCTGATCTAATGTTGATGTAACAACCCAGATCATTTAAAAAATATATGCGGTTCAGAGACCCAGAGTTTAGTGCTTTTTAAGCTGTGTTTATTTAATCCTTGATTGTGGTAAAGTGGGCAGTATTTGGATTACAAGAAAACATGTTTTGTGAAATAGTATTTCAGATTTGCTACTATTGCTACCATTTTGGCTTGGTTTGGTAACATGTGACTTTACACCAGCGCCTGTTATTTTCCATTTTATTTACATTGCAAAAGTTTGGATTGTTAGCAGTCGTTTTCTGTTTTAGAATCCTCTCTGCTCACCAAGCATGCATTTCTTTCTGCATTTTATTCCATCAGAAACACAGTATTAAAATGTAAGCACTCAACAAGAACATTAGAGCGATTTCACGAAAGTCATCAAACAATAACAAAGAACAGGTTTCATAGATGTTCTAGATGAGAGAAGCACCTTAGATAACTGGCTAGAAGAAAAGTGAAATAAAGCAATACATTACATTACATAAAGCAAGAATGCAACATAAATAATTGCATATTTAGGTATAACACAGTAATGTAGCATGACTTTTCAAACTAATGTTCTCTAACACATGCTTTGGTATTCCTTCACTGGGTATATACTCAGGGATGCAATTTCTGATCTTTATTGGGAGTGCGTGAGTATTGTGTGTGTGTGTACATACTCATCTGCGTGTGTGGGCCGAACACCTGAGCTCAGCAGAGGTTACAGATGCAGCCGTGTGTACAAATACAGACGCCAGGCACAGCAGGACATGTGGAGACAAGCACACATCACCAACTTCCTGGGAATTTACCAGCCTCTCTCAGCTTATTATGGCTAACAATGGTTACAAAGAAAGACAGGGGACATTGACAGATGGATATATGCAGCACCCTCAAACTGGAAAGGGCCTGTAAGCTTCCTGAAGAAAAAGTTACAAAACATATATATTCTCACCATTAACAAACAATTAATTACGACTTGACTCAATAAACTCCTAATTTGTATTAACGATTAGTGTTGCTGGCTGTTATGTTTAGGTTTAGGTAGGATTATGGATGTAGAATATGATCATGTATAGAATATGTTCTTATAGCGCTAGAAAATATATTATGCTGTACGCTGCTAACAACCAACTAGTCATTAGTAGAGTTGGTTCCTATACTAAAGTACATTACCCAGCATTTTATATAATGAGTTTCAGCATGGACATGATTATGATTATGATTATGATTCCTACTGCAGTGTTCTTCGTGTTATTAATTAGAAAATGCCTATGTGCTGAGAATAGCCATATGTATAAAGAACAGAAAAGTAAGTCAGACCTAAGGAGCTGCTGGCTTACTTTCAAAGATTAAATGCTTAGTTCAGAATAGTTAAATCGAAATAACAAAATTTGACATCAAAATGTGCTTGTCCTGAGGCTGTATTTATAAGTTTGTTTCTTCCAAGATTCAAAATTCTATCACTATAACAATAACAGTCCAGGGCCTTCCAGAATGAGGTAAAACAGCTGATAAAAAACATCACAATAATCCTGATAATTCACATGACTCAGTCCTCCAATAACGTCTTAATTAAAAAGCTGTGTGTTGAAGAAACAAATCATCATTAGGGCATTACCTTGTTCTTCTGGCCAAAATACCCAGTCCCATAGTGTATGAATTCTTCATCTGGTGAAAAAATCCAAGAACATACCTTGATTCTTTTACAGCAATATCTTAGCATATTTGTTTAGAGTTTTGAACTGTTCTTATAGAGAACCAGTCTTATGTATATTTCTCTCTGAGTTCAGACAATACAACTTGGCTGGAAGCAATATAAAAGAATGAGAGCCCAGACAATGGTGTTTATTTTATTTTATTACAAATAATTTCTCAAAGCATTGGATTACTTACATTACATCATTTGTAGGTTGTTGTGATGTTTTGCAACTGTTTGCGCTCATTCTGACAGCGCCATTCACTTTAGAAAGTCACTGTTAAATCTCCAATTCTTTTCCAGTGAAAAACAAACTCATCTATGATGGCAGCTTGATGATGAGCATTTTCAGCAAATCAAATTTTTAGATAGAGATTCCTTTAGATCTTTCTAGGAAAGCAATAAAATTTCACAGAACAGCCAGTGTACCTATCCTTAAAAGTAGATAGAAACATTCAGCCCTGAACTGAATTCACTTCTGAGTTTTCTCTTAAATGTAGGTCTTACAGTATGGTTAGTGGGGCACATGAGAAAGAACTGAAAGGTTTTACCTAAAATGTGCAGAGGATAAGACTCATGGGGCATGAAACCAGGATGTTTCTTACAGTAGAGTGCGCTCTTGCTTTAACTCTCCTTGAAACACACTATGTGCCTGTAAGAAGCTTAAAGTCAAGATGGGACAGTTACTTTGTTCAGTTTACTGTAATGGAAACACATTGAGTTCCAGATTCCTAGATATTTCAACCATGAAATTAAATGCAGATTTTTATAACATTCAACAGACTGTATATACCTCCAAAACTAAGATATGTAGGGTGTTTTAAACAATTTACAATGTATAAATGTCGCTGTATTAGATAATGTATGGTTTATGTAGTTTCTTCTTAAAACGAAAAAGAAGCTCATTTCCTTTACAATATGTTTTGAAAACTAGTATTATCGAAAACCGTTTACTTTGTGTAGGTTGACTTTAAATTATTAAATGTATCGATAACTTCAAATGTATTCATATAGCAGTTTCACAATTTCAATAAATAAACAAGTAGTTTTTCAGTTTAAGGAAACAATAAAACAGTAATGTCAATTAAAAAAAATAAAATTAAATTAAGAAAAAAAGTGTATTTCTTTTAGAATCTCTAGCTCTAAACACGATATAACATAGTACCTTTGTTTTCTAATACAATGTACCCTAAATAAACGTTCAAAGTCAACATCTTCCATTTAGCAACATGTCAAGTCTGGCAATTGATATTATGTTTGCTAGGGTGAAAATGAAGCATTTTAATATTAGTCACAACTTTTCTCACAACTGTCCTTCATATCTTCAGTTCAGAACAAACGCATATATGCAAGAAAGGATCCTAGTAGTAACATTTGCGTATTCAGTGTTAAACCTCTCTTAAATCCCTCAGACTATCTTTTTGAAGCCTGTCCCATACCTTTCTCCACTGGACCCAGGCTTAAAGTCAGAATAGAGAACAGTAGTAGACTGCTGTTGGGATCTTTAAGCACAGCCTTTTGACAGTGATGACCCACCACAGCAAATCCCATTTCAATCCACAGAGAACTACTGGCCACCCGTCACAGGGGCCTGGGCAAGTAATGGGTCCTTTCCCGGTCTCTGGAATGTCTTTGAAAAGGATATCACTGTGATCGTCTGCACTAATTCATGGCTAAACTTAATAGAGAGACAGCGAATGCTTCCTGAATTCACTTACAGTACACAGCCATCTGCCCCACACGCTCCAAAATGATACAATAATAAGCTTAACAGCAGTAATGAATATGGCAGCAGTATGAATGAAACAATGTGTTGAGCGTATAAACCGAGCCTCAAATCAGCAAAAAGAGCAGAAAATGGATGGGAAAACAAGGAGTCAGCCAATACAAACACGGAAGTAATCTGTGACAAACAAATTATATCGAAGCAATAAGTGAATACCAGAGGAGAACACTGTCAACCTCTAACAACAAAGCTAATACAGCACATCTGAGTAGACCACTCTGTCAGAAATGTACAATACAAATCAATTATTAAATACACACACACAAAAAAGCAGACTGGATACATTGAAAATGATTATAATTTGGTACCATACCTGCCTTACCTGTTGCATCACTTTTCTATACAAGTTTGGATGGCATTTAAGCATACATTCATATAGGATATAATTTAGCTTATAATAACCAAATGTGTAGGAAACATCAGTCAATCGCATATTACTGTTAATTAGAAAAAAACTGAATCATTTATTTTTACAAATGAACAAAAAGCGCATATTTTCATTAAACAGGGCATTATTTTGAAATTGACTGCTTGGTGGTGATGAGGCTGGGAGGCTTATTCGGTGCTTCTGTGAAAGGAGCTAATGAGGGTTTAATATTAACAGCTTTTCTTACAGCTATGCTCATATTTGCATGCTTGGAGGTGGGAACCAGAAGCGTGGTGTGTTTGCCAGCTTTGGAGATGCCGTCAAAAGTTTCCCATGCTTCAAAGTTGGCGGGTGAAATAATACTCCTTTGGTCCTGTCTCCATATGTGGGTATGAGCTTGATGAGAACAACAGCATGTTGTTAATATTAAACCTCGGTAGCAGAAACACTGAATAAGCCAACCTCATCACTAACTGTATTCAAGCAATATGTTCTATTTAATGTAATATGCGCTATTCATTTGTGGCAACAATGATTCAGTTTTTTTCTAATTGGGTTATAATATGCGATTGACCGATGTTTCCTACACATTTGGTTATTATGCTTTCAAATTATATCCCATATGAATGTATGCTTTTAAATGCCATCTGAAACTTGTATAGAAAAGTGATGCAACAGGTAAGGCAGGTATGGTACCAAATTATAATCATTTTCAATGTATCCAGTCTGCTTTTTTTTGTGTGTGTGTATTTAATAATTGATTTGTATTGTACATTTCTGATGAGTGGTTCACTAGATGTGCTGTATTAGCTTTGTTGTTAGAGTTGTTGACAGTGTTCTCCCTCTGGTATTCACTATTAAGCCTGATATAATTTGTTTGTCACAGATTACTCTGTGTTTGTATTGGCTGACTCTTGTTTTCCCATCCATTTTCTGCTCTTTGCTGATTTGAGGCTCGGGTTTATACGCTCAACACATTGTTTCATTCACATTGCCGTTGCTATTCATTACTGTTGTTGTTTATTATTGTATCATTTTGGAGCGTGGGTGGGGGCAGATGAAGGCTGTGTACTGTAAGTGAATTGTGGGAAGTATCTGCTGTCTCTAATAAGTTTAGCCAAGGAATTAGTGCAGACGATCACAGTGATATCCTTTTTCGAAGACATTCCAGAGACCGAAAGGAATTCATTACTTGCCCAGGCCCTCAGACGTGGTGTTTATAGTTCTCTGTGGATTGAAATGGATTTGCTGTGGTGGGTCATCACTGGTCGTGCCGCTGTGCTTAAAGATCCCAACAGCAGTCTACTACTGTTTCATTCTGACTTTAAGCTCTGTCCAGTGGAGAAAGGTATGGGACAGGCTTCAAAAAAAGATAGTCTGAGGGATTTAGAGAGGTTTTTAACACTCAACACGGAAGAAAGCACACTAGGGATCCTTTCTTGGTTGCTATATGCGTTTGTTCTGAACTGAAGATATGAAGGACAGCGGTGAGAAAAAAGTTGTGGACCATTATTAAAATGCTTGGTTTTCAATTCCTAGCAAACATAATATCAATTGCTAGACTTTGGACATGTTGCTAAATGGAAGATGTTGGACTTTGAACGTTTATTTAGGGTACAGTTGTATTAGAAAATAAAGGTACTATGTTATATCGTGTTTAGAGCTAGAGATTCTGGGGTGTTAGGGTACACTTTTTTTTCTTAATTTAATTTTATTTTTTTAATTCGATACTACTGTTTTTATTGCCTCCTTAAACTGAAAACTACTTGTTTATTTATTGAAATTGTGAAAACTGCTATATGAATACATTTGAAGTTATCGATACATTTAATAATTTAAAAGTCAACTTCACACAAAGTAAACGGTTTTCAGATAATAATTAGTTTTCTAAAACATATTGTAAAGGAATGGAGCTTCTTTTTCGTTTTAAGAAGTAGGCCCTTACATAAACCATACATTATCTAATACAGTGACATTTATACATTGTAATTGTTTAAAACACCCTATATATCTTTTTAGTTTTGAGGTATATACAGTCTGTTAGTTGTTATAAAAATCTGCATTTAATTTCATGGTTGAAATATCTAGGAATCGGAACTAATGTGTTTCCATTAAGCAGTAAACTGAACAAAGTAACTGTCCCATCTTGACTCTTTAAGCTTTTACAGGCATATAGTGTGTTTCAAGGGAGAGTTAAAGTAAGAGTGCACTCTACTGTAAGAAACATCCTCTGGTTTCATGCCCCATGAGTCTTATCCTCTGCACATTTTAGGTAAAAACTTTTCAGTTCTTTCCTCATGTGTGCCCCACTAACCATACCGTAACCTTAAGCATTTAAGAGAAAACTCAGAAGTGAATTCAGTTCAGCTGAATGTTTTTATCTACTTTTAAGGATAGGCACACTGGCTGTTCTGTGAAATTTTATTGCTTTCCTAGAAAGATCTTAAAGGAATCTTTACCCAAAAATTTGATTTTGCTGAAAATGCTCATCATCAAGCCGTCAAATATGTAGATGAGTTTGTTTCTTCACTGGAAAAGAATTGGAGATTTAACAGTGACTTCTCTAAAGTGAATGGGTGCCGTCAGAATGAGCGCGCAAACAGCTAGTAAAAACATCACAACAACCCACAAATGATGTAATGTAAGTAATCCACAAGCTTTTGAGAAATTATTTTGTAATAAACAAATAAACAATCATTGTCTGGGCCTCTATCTTTTTATATTGCTTTCTCCAGCCAAGTTGTATTGTCTGAATCAGGAGAGAAATATACACAGATCAAGCCCCTTTACAAGAACAGTTCAAAACTCTTCTAAACAAATATGTTAAGATATTGCTGTAAAAGAGAATCAAGGTATGTTCCTTGATTTTTTTCACCAGATGAAGAATTAATAAGCACTATGGACTGGTATTTTGGCCAGAAGCGAAATGTTATAATGCCCCAATGATGGATTTGTTTCTTTCAACACACAGCTTTTTAATTAAGACGTTATTGGAGGACTGGAGTCATGTGAATTACTTGTGGATTATTGTGATGTTTTTATCAGCTGTTTTACTCTCATTCTGAAGGCCCCTTTGACTGTTATATAGTGATAGAATTTTGAATCTTGGAAGAAACAAACTTATAAATACAGCCTCAGGACAAGTACATTTTGATGTCAAATTTGTTATTTTCTGATGAACTATTCCTGAACTAAGCATTTAATCTTTTGAAAGTAATAATAAGTCTTTAGGTCTGACTTTACTTTTCTGTTCTTTTATACATATGGCTATTCTCAGCACATAGGCATTTTCTAATTAACAACACGAAGAACATCACAGTAGGAATCATAATCATAATCATAATCATGTCCATGTGCTGAAACCTCATTATATAAATGCTGGGTAACACTTTAGTATAGGAACCAACTCTTGCTAATGACTAGTTGGTTGTTAGCAGCGTGCTGTTATTAACATATTTTCTAGCGCTTATAAGAACATATTCTACATGATCATATTCTACATCCATAATCCTACCCAAAACCTAAACATAACAGCTACAACACTAACTGTTAATAAGCAGCAAATTAGGAGTTTATTGAGTCAAGTCGTAATTAATTGTTTGTTAATGGTGAGAATATATATGTTTTGTAACTTTTTTCTTCTGTGCTTACAGGCCCTTTCCAGTTTGGAGAGGGCTATATATCCATCTGTCAATGTCCCCTGTCTTTCTTTTGTAACCATTGTTAGCCATAATAAGCTGAGAGGCTGGTAAATTTCAGGAAGTTGGTGATGTGTGCTTCTGTTCTGTCATGTCCTGCTGTGCTCAAGTGTCTGTATTTGTACACACGGCTGCATCTGTAACCCTCTGTTGAGCTCAGGTGTTCTGCCTCACACACGCAGATGAGTATGTACACACACACACACACACACGCACGCACTTCCAATAAAGATCAGAAATTGCATCCCTGAGTATATACCCAGTGGCTGAATACCAAAGCATGTGTTAGAGAACATTAGTTTTAAAAGTCATGCTACATTACTGTGTTATACCTAAATATGCAATTATTTATGTTGCATTCTTGCTTTTTATGTAATGTAATGTATTGCTTTTGCTCTCACTTTTCTTCTAGCCAGTTATCTAAGGTGCTTCTCTCATCTAGAACATCTAGAACCTGTTCTTGTTATTGTCGGATGATCCCTCAGAAATCGTTCTAATGTTCTTGTTGAGTGCTTAAGCATTTTTACTGTGTTTCTGATGGAAGAAATGCAGAAAGAAATGCATGCTTGGTGAGCAGAGAGGATTCTTTCAAAAACAGAAAAACGATCATAATAAATCCAAACTTTTGCAATGTAAATAAAAATGGAAAAAATAACAGGCGTTTTGGTGTAAAGTCAACATGTTACCAAAACCAAGCCAAAATGGTAGCAATAGTAGCAAATCTGAAATATCTATTTCACAAAACATGTTTTCTGTAATCCAAATGTGTTCACCTTTACCACAATCAAGGATTAAATAAACATGCCAGCTTAAAAAAAGTTAATTAAACTCTGGGATCTCTGAACCGTACAGTATTTTAATGATCTGTTACACATCAATATTAGATCAGGATGAGCATTTTTCCGTCTGTGTTATTAAAGCTTGCTGCGATTAGGCTTTGAACTTCCTTACTGTTAGTTTGCGATATGACTGAAGCATGCCGTATGACTCTGGTTGAGTGTGAGTGGAGCTAATGGAGCAGTGCGTGTGAGTCTGTGAGCGAGTGGGTGTGTTTCTGCTAATGGATAGAAAAGGCTAGTGCGTTGAGAATTGTGTGCATGCGCACGTGTATACGCGTGTAGAGCTAAAGTAGTGTGACGACTGAACGGAGGTCTGTGTGCGTGCATGTGTAGCCACTAGAGGTGAGAGACGGTGACCAAAAGCAGTCAACATGAAAGGCACTGAAATCACTCATGCCTGCAGTGGGCATCGCATAAAACATGTTCTTTAAAAGGCACAACACGGGTAACACAGAGCCCGATGTGTTCGTGCAGAGACGCTTGTCTGCTGCACACTTGTTTACTTGTCCTCAGGACCCCTCTCTCAGTCTTTTGGGTTGCACCCCCTCCCACCTCTTCCATCTGTGCCTATCCGCCTCTTTCTGTGTTTTTACCTCTTTATGACCCCTTCTTCTCCTCCCGTTCGTTCTCTCACTCAGACATATTTTGGTTGGGGTGTGCTCATTCTTTGTGACATCTTTGTCTGTGTGCATCACTCTCAGTCTGTGCCCCCCTGCTGCTGGAAGAAGTTAATGTGTACGCACATACACACACATGCACTTTTACCTGCAGAGGAGCTCTGGCAATAGTGTTTTCCTTCAACACAATCTCATGAGCACGTGTGGAGAGTTTGAATTACATTCAGATAATATCCAGGACTTGCATGAAAAACATGCTTGCATTTATCACTTTAATAGCATTCTCTGTCTCTTTTCTGCTTGAAGGGAACCTGGTAACACTTTATTTTATGGTTACACCTATTAGTTGCATATTAGCATGCATAGAAGAATATTAGTCATTTATTAGTGGTAATTAAGCACAGATTAATGCCTTATTCTACATCCCTAATCTTACCCAATACCTAAACTTAAAAGTATCTTATTCATTATTAATAAGCAATCAAATTAATTATTGACATTACTACATTATTGACAATAGAGAGTGATAAAGTAATTGTAATTGTAATTAACACTACTGTCAGTTGATATGATAATAAAAAGAAGTATGTTCCTTTGCATCACTTTTCAACGGCAAGCTAATAAAGCGACTTTAGAGGACCTGCAATATATATATTGCGTCCCACTTTATACAAGGAGGACTTAACTACTATGTACTTACATTTTAAGTTAATCAGTTAATACAGAGCACTTATTGTGTAGCCTACATACACATTCATTCATTGTACTATATATACTATACTATATACTATATACAATATTAAAAATGCCTGCACGCAATTACATGCATAATTAATTTCTGTAATTACATTTACAAAACCGCAGTCTCATCCTATAAGAGCATGCGCCATTCAGACATGAAAGCACAATTTATTTCCTAATGCGTAATTTATTTCAAATGAGCAAACTACTGCTTTTTATCTCAAGTATGTATTTCTGGTAGCATCTCGTTATGGTACACACTGCCTCAATGCTGACACGCACATTTGTGCACATGATCTGTGAAGAGCACTCATATCTCGTGTGATATGACAGCATGTTAATGTCATAAAAACTTCTTGGTCAAAAGCCCATCTCAGTGAGCTATTAAGGTACATTTACATTGTTATTACAGTTATTTACTGAATAAGTGCATATTGCCTATTGGATAAGTGCATCCAAACACAAGTAAACACCCTCGTGTCTGCACATGAAAACCAGTTTGGCTCTATCATCCATCCCACCCACTCTGCGAACAGACTGTGCTGATCGTTATCCCTTTATCCAATCATTTATCCATCTCTTCCTGTCTCAGGACCTCGCTTTGAGAGCACACATGCTGTACAGTGTCAGTGGTTTGCAGCTAACTCTGGTCTGATGGTGAGAGAGAATGAAAGGAAGAGAAAGGGACCATAAATAAAGCTTCAAAGAACTAAAGGACAATAGCTCTATTTTACCATAATGTTTGAAGTCAGATTTCGAAGTCAAGTGCTCTTGTTATTTTGTTTCTCTGTAATTTCTGGAAACAATTGCGTATGTGGAAAAGAGGAGGCAGAGTGAAAGAGGAAGCTTATTTTTCACAGGCTATATAATGGAGGTGGCCCTAAATTAAAGTCAGAAATAGGTCATATAATCCTGTAGCTGATGCATTACCTGTGAATCTTACAGCCCGTGCTTGGGTTGTTGCTGTCTGCATTTTTTCTTCTCCTGCTCATTTTCCTCTGTTCTCCTCCACTGGTAGCTTGACTATGAGATACTATGCTTTTTTAATGGTTTCTGTCATAGGTCAGATATACATTACTGATGCCATTAACAAAGACAAGACAATACTAAGAGACCCCCAGCACTCTCTTGACCTACATACCCCTCATCACCGGCCTATCCTCTGACATTTCCCTTCATGTTTATCATAAAAGATTATACGGACGTGTGTACAAGCCAGAAATATAAATTGCTTTTCAATTTTTTTTTTTCTTACAACAGCATGATTAATCTATTTTAATAAAGGCATGAGACAGTACGTGTTTTGAAGATTTATTTCTTGCAAGAAAAGGTCAACAGTCATATAATTCATTCAAGTTGGCTGCTGGGTGCAATCTGACTCAACATTTATACCTTTATCAAATCAGGTCTCATCCAGTCATAATGCGTAGTCAACATATGTGTTCATCTAAGGTATTTAACTCCACCCACCAGATGCATTTCCAAGTATGCGGCATGCCAATTATTTTCTAAGAATCTTTCTATAAGCCAAAATAACATGTCCATACTCAAACTTGTCTTGCGCATTAATAACAAATAGATTTCCTATTTTCTCTCACCTCATAAAACCAAAGCATATTAATAGGGCAAAAGAAAATCAAAATTCAAAATTAAATTTTCTCATCACAGAATTTACAAGAAAGTGAAGTGACTTGTGGCCAGGTATGGCGACCCATACTTGGAATTTGCGCTTTTGGTTTAACCCATCCGAGTGCACACACACACACTGTGAACACACAAGCTTGAAAATGTTATCTCGACTCCTGCATACAGTACAGACAGGAATATAGGTGGATATAAATAGGGACATAGATAAATAGAGAGAGGGGGAGATAATGAATTAAATGGAGGGTGGGTTACAGAAAGAGATACAGAAAACAAAAGTAAAGCAGAGAAATGTGTTGTCATAAAAATAACACAAGCTTATCTTATCTTGGGACCTGTTCTTTTGCATTCTGCAGAAGCATTGTTCCAAATAGAGTGTTATCTCCTTCCTAAAACACAGTTTGTGCAGTCATGTGTCTGCATCTGTCAGTCCATCTACATGCATGCAGGAGAGACAGATAAAGAGGCACCAGGGAAATATATGTGTGAGAGATAAAATGTGAGAGAGTGTGCGGAAACCGTGATATTTCCTTTATACAATCATGTGCTTTGAGCCTTGTAATGTGCTTGAGAGACAAAGCTGCAGAAATACATGCGTTAGACCAAATGACTGACAGGCTTCCAGACTTCTACCTACCTAAATTCTTTTGATCACGGCCAAACACTGTAAGGTAATTGTTGCACCAACATGTTGGAGCTGTAAAAAAAAATCCGCTGGAACTCCATACGCTTTTGTATGTCAGCCGCATCACACACATACACAGTTTTCAGATCATAGTTGACAGTGTTCCTTGACAGTCAGTGGGACAGTCACAAGCCTCCTGGTTTTAATACAAAATATCTTAAATTGTGTTGTTTCTTTTTTCATTTATGGATATTTGTGACATTCATCATTTTGAGAGGTTTTTTTAAGCAGGACATAAATAATAAAATAACAAATAGGATATTATGAAATATTAATTTATTCTCATTATTTCAAACATATGACATTTTATTTATAGCAGACAGCCATAAAGTACACTCGACTATCTGTCTACTGCATGTCTGTCTGCCCATCATGTGTTAAATTCAGTTCAATTAAAGTTTATTTGTATATCAATTTTTATGATTCAATTTGTTGCAAAGCAGCTTTACAGAAAGCTTCTACATAATATTTAATAGTAGCAAAATGTCCAGGAAACTGATATAAAAAAAGGATGCATTTAGTTAATGACATGTAATCAAACATTGTTAACAGCAATCATTATGTTGCAAACTTACAATCAAACTTATAGCAAAAGTAGTGGTAGTTTTTAATGTTGTATGTTGAACATCTTCTGTTCTGAGAAATCGGCATCATCTCTGCTGAGGTGTTCGATCATCTCAGATGTTCAGATGCCAATGCTCTGTGTCCATGTGTCTGCCTTTATGTGTATCCCTCCGTCTGTCTGTCATTACCGATCACATTACCGATATATAAAGACTTCAAACCTTGATCATATGCTCACTGTTCTATAGGATCAGTCACAGTGCGTTGCTTCATCATATTCATGGTTTAGACTATGCAGAGATGAAGTGTGCTGGTGTGCATGAGTCACAAGTGTTTAAAGAAGCAACTGCTTTCTTGCAAGCATGCGAATAACTGTGACTCAGGGATGACAGTGAATTTCCTGCATGCTTTTAATACAGCTTGCACGTATACATTGGGTGAAATTCGCAGGTCTATTTGCGGGTGTATGTTTTGTGCATTGTTGTTCATAGGACAACCACAGTTTTCAGATGTGTATTGACCACACACACACACACACATTCATTAGATAACATAAACTAAGAATGAACAATACTTCTACAACATTTATTAAGTAAGGGATATTATACGGGAAAAGGAGGGCTGTTGTATTAGACTGAAGGGCTTTATTCTGCAATAACAACCTGCTGGATGTACATTATCCTGCTTATTACGAGGTCTCTTGCAACAAAAGTAAATAATTAAACATAAAACCTTGATCTGAGTTGAAATATTTGAAAGCAAAGCTTCAGTGAAGAAGCTGTTGAAAGTGGCAAGTTCAAACTAGACGGACATTTAAGAGAGATGGTGCAATCATTACATGTATCGCATAAAATTTCACCACAGAAAATAAATATGGCGATAAAATTATTTTAATATATTGATTTAAGACAAAATGTTTATTATAATTAATATAGTTAAAATAATTATTATATCTATTGCAGTCTACAAAACAATTGCTGCAGCAGCTGCGTATGAAACGACCAATAAGGCATCGAACATCTATATAACGTCAGATTGACGAGGACATGACGTTAGACAGATGTTAAAAAATGAAAATGTGGTTGGACGTCACTTTTTGATTTGAATTTGGCATTGACTTAATGTTGGATTTTGGTGACCGGACGTCGTAACTAAAATATAACCAAATATCAACATCATATGACTGTGTGCCTGCTGGGGAGAGAGAGAGTCCGCAATACCAGGATGACTTAATGAATTAAGTATACTAACATGAATAAACAATGAATTTTGTAATAACATTATTTGTAATAACTGATATAAATAAATACTGTAATATATGTGATGTTCACTGTGTGTTCATGTTAGTTAATACATTAACCAATGTTTACAAATGAGACCTTATCGTAAAGTGTTACCAAGCAAAATTGCTTATAGTGCATGTCGCATGTTGAATGCGCTTGATTATCATCACAATTAATGAAATCCAGGAAAAAAAATCTGCAATTGCAACATTAGCTATCCCTGAAGAACTGCTATCTACTGTCTGCTATAGCTTCCAGCTTCATGAAGCCAGCTGATCCACGCTTCGTCTTACCTTTACACAGCTGTGTACCCAGTTGATACAGAAATCCAGTTTTCTTGGCAGAAAAAAATCTTTTGAAAATGAAATTGTAAGAGGAAAAAAACCCCACACAGCATTACAAATTTCAATTTAAGCAGATTATCTATGATCTCTTTAGGTCAACTGAGGCTGAAAACAACTGCTTAATAAAGCAGAGATCGACAGATATAAGGGAATGCCAGTCTACTGGAAAATCAGGCGAAATGTACTGTAGATAATATTAAATATTTCACAGTGTCACGAAGAAGAATGTACTGTATACGTGCAATTTCACACATGCATGTGTTTATGTGGTCCTTCTGCTTTCTCCTTCTTGTTTATATTTTTTCAATCTTCTGTCAGATGCAGTAATTTATTCTATATGTCTGCCTATCATGAGAAATCCCATCTGCAGGAGCTCTGAATGATTGAAATTATTTTGCCTTGGGATTAAGATTTGCACAGTGACTGAACAGTTCCTGGCCTCCTGTAATGACTCAGGAAACTTAAAGAAAGTCGTTTTAATTTTTCTGCCTGACTGGTGGTCTAGCCTCAATGTTGAATCCATATTACTGTATAGGGAATAGAGTGGCGATCTGTTCATTTCTCTTCCTGGTAGATAATGAGGTGTTTTTCACTTCCCCCAAATAAAACCATTACACTGGTAGTATATTATATTATGCAACACATTTTCAGCATACACCATACTATACTATCTACAGTCAATAATGCTTTGCCTATATGTTTTATTAGCAGCAGCCCACTGGAATCTGGATCTTAGTTTGCTTTTTCTGGACTTAATTGCATTTTATAGATGCTGCCCACTTTATTATACATTGAATAAGTGGTTCCTTATAAAGTGCTTCCTATATGAAGTGCACTTGAAACGCTAGCAGGCGGAAATTGGATTAATCCAATCTTTGTCAAAAATCTGTCCAGCCTAGTAATTGCAAATTGGAGCTCAAGCCTTGGTAATTGGCTTTATGAAGAGGATGAGTAAAAGAGGGAAAGTGAGAAATCATCCTTTCTCTGCATATTATTGATGCAAAGATGCTTTTATCTTCCTTAAAAGATACTAGGAACACCTGAGTTCATCCATCTGTAAATGACTAGTTAATCCTATTCCAGAAGAATTAAGATGTACACATCGCTTCATTGGGGTCAAGGTTTAGCTGGTTAGCATGACCTATTTTCCCCTGCGGGGAAATGCTGTAACAATAGACCTTGATTAACTACAAAGCATCTTTTTTCATTTATGGATATTTAAAAAGCTGTATGTTCTGCTTTTTTTCTTTTTTTTACACAAAATATGATGAATTATATATTAGTAGTAATAAATTATAATACAGCAGATGTTTTAGAAAAATAGAGACTCTCTGTGAGAATTTTTCACAGGGTTGCCAAGTCTGCAGATTTAGCACTGTTATACATTTGCACTGTTGCTGTGGGTTAGTTTGTGGATTAAGGAGAAGGTTAAATGCAATTGGGCTAGTTTTGGGCTATATGGGATAATTGGGCTTTTGAATAGCAGTCGGGCTGGTTTTGTTTCACAGACCTGGCAACCCACTGTCTGTTACTTCTGGCTGAAGATATTAGCTGGTGAAGGTTTGGGGCAGTGCCACCAGTCATTCATTTTTGTTATAATGTCATCTTTCCTTTTAGCTTTAGAGTGATTGTGAGCATTTGTGACTTTGGTGACTGGCACAAAAACATGTCCAAAACTAAATGCCTGTGAGCAAAGATGGCAGTTTTTTAAATTGTGTATGTCTGGGTCTGGTGCCAGCTGAGTAAATGCCATTGAAATGAGAGAAAATTACCTACTGAGAGATTGCTGTTGAGTTTTTAATTGCCTCATTCTTTAGTAACAGCCACATTGCAAAGCTTGCTTTTCGCTTTGAAATTCTCACAAAATAATCCAAATAATGCCAAACTAGTTCACAATGAGTCATTATTGCGATTATAAATGGTCTATTTGGACTGGGGAGGATGTTTTACAAGCTTGAGCTCTTTATCTCAAAACATGAAGGAAAATTTGAATGACCCCGTTTAAGATGAGTGTGGGAATTTTTTCTATGAAATCTGCTGTTGGGAAATAGGAAATGAAAGAGCAGGTGTGGGAGTTTATGTGAAATTATCTTGAAAATGTTCCTCAGCACAGTTGTCTCTCACCTTGTCAGGGTATACTGTAATGGTTTTAAATTCTCTTCTGTGGAAGCCCATGTCAGGGCAAAAAAAAAAATGCAAATATGTTTCTCATAAATGCAGATTTATACCTTACGATGCAACTTTATATCTTGCATGTGTGACTATATTTCTTATTTTGAACTTAATCAGAAACAGGTTTTCATGTGAAAGGTACGCTGGAATGTTTCACAAGAGTAGAGAAGTAGATATGAGATCACATCAATGTTTGTACCATTTTTTTTTTTTTTTTTTTTTTTTTGTCAGAACAGATTTGGACTTACCGTGAAACACACGGCCAGTGCTGTCAATAGTTAAAGAGTCTCAGATGTACTATATATTGTATACCCAGACATACTGTTTAAATAAGCCTTATTTTTCACTTATTGTCCCCACGCCTTGCATCTTGCATTGAGTGGAGGTTCAGGAAGGTTTTTGAGCCACTGCATACATTGTATATCTCCTGAAAGGTGAAGGTTACTCTGAATAAAATTGTGCACATAATGGAACTTAGGCTATAGGACGTTTTGCCGCATGACTGCTGTTCTTTTCCTAGTGGGTCACTGAGTCTTGAGCTTTGCCTGAATGGTGACTTTTTCACAATGCGCCTGAAGGGTTTGCTGGAGTCACAAAATGTTGTTGAGGTTACAGAAATATAACAGAATGTGTGCATTTATAGCAGATGTCATTGTATCTGTGCTTTAAAGCTTGCTTCACGTCCCACTGCTATCTCTAAAAAAGTAATTTATTTGGTATTTTTTTGGCAATTTTTTCTTTGTGTTTTTCAAGGGTTACTTCACACCAAAGTAAACATTTAGTCATTAATCACTTATCGCCCTGTTGTTACAAAACCTGTAAAAGCTTTGTTCATCTTCGGAATACAATTGAAGATATTTTGAATGAATATTGGGAGGTTTGTGACTGTTCCATTGACTCCCAAGTAAATAACACTGTCAAGGTCCAGAAAAGTATGAAAGACATTATCAGAATACATCCTCTGCTATCAGTGGTTCAACTGAAATCTTATGCAGCTACGAGAAGAACTTTTGTAAAGAAAGAAAACAAAAACAATTACTTTATTCCAACAATTTGGCATTTTGGAGAGGACGGACGCTGCGTATGCTGTTCTGTGTCAGCTGCAATACAAGAACATGTATGTCTTTAATACTTTTCTGGACCATGACAGTGTTAATTACTTGGCCGTCAATGGGCAGCCTCCTAGTTTTCAGCCAAAATATCTTAAATTGTGGTCCAAAGATGGACAAAGCTTTTACAAATGTTTTGATAGACATGGGTGATTATTGGCAAAATTTTAATTTTAGGGTGGAGTACAACTTTATTGTAAAATAGAAAGATTCCATATTAAAGTTTCTTTATGGATCCATCAGTGCCAATAAAGAAACTTTATTTTTGAATTCAATCAAGTACTTTAAATTACTGGTGCTTATTTGTTAAAATCTCACTGCCAGTAGTGGAGTTTGGAGTTGTTGTTGTTGGAGTTTTTTTTTGTTGGCAAATTGTATATGTGGAGTCTTTTTAATGAAAGTGGAATTTTTTGTTTTTGTATTAGTACAAAATTCTTTAGTAAGCTGCATTGTTTAAGGCATCATTCACATCTTCAGCAATGTTTTCCTTTGTAAGTACTACTAATACAGGTCAGAGTTTGCCGAGTGAGCACTGAATGATGGAATCTACTCTTTGATGTAATTTGTTCTGCTCTGCTGTGCTTGTTCCTTCCTCTGATCATTGATTTTTAGTTGATCTTTTTTCCCCACTTTGTGTCTCAGAAGTGTGTGTTTAGAGTATAAGAATCTGTGGAAGGCCAGGCTAACTGTTATCACCTTTACCTTTTACCTTATCGGTGCTCGGAAATAAAAGTTTTCTGTCAGTTTAGCTGTTAAAGTAACAAGCTACTTTCAAGTAGCAGTGTAATGTCATGAAAATGCCATGTTTTTTTAAATGAGACCGCCACGCGCCTTGTAGCCAAGTGAAATAAGGCAATAATGAAACGCTCTTCTGTACTGCCTTAGTGTCTATACAGTATGTACGAATCCGTTTAAATCTTTTTTTTTTCATTAATCTTCATTTACATAAACCACCTAAACAAACCATCCATATTCCCATCCATCCATTTTCCAATCCGCTTGATTTGTGTACGGCTGCAGGGATGTTAGAGCCCAAACAAAACCATTTGCTAAAATGGTTCACCAATTGTTCCTCATTATTTTGTGCCAGACCAATTCTATTACGAAAGACTTGAAATAGCTTGAATGTAGTTACATCTTTTTATAGTAGTTCGTCTGCCCAAAATATGGCCAATTACACTGTAAAAAACAACAACAACAACAACAACAAAAAAACAATTCAGTGTGTTTATATTTTTTTATATTTTTTATCTTCCTCTTGCAGTTTGAAAACCACTTGTGTAGCAATCTATTTTTTTCAAATAAGGATCTTGACCATAGTTTAACAACTGTGTAATTAGTGTAATTGCAACTTTCAAGGCTAAAGGTTTAGTTTTTCTTTCCTAGCAGCTATGAAGACTGCAGTAGCTTTCATTTCTTTGCCTGAAGGCAACATTTTTAAACTGTAATATTCAGGTCCCATACGACTTGCACAGTCATTTATACAAACGCTAATCAGGCCTTATATGTTGAGCATCATACTAGAGCTCTAATTCTCTCGCCTCTTCTGATATCTGACTCTTAATGGTGATTTAAGAGAAGCTAAAGACAAGTGGATGGTGTTAAAGCAACTGCAACTGTGGATATAGGGACTGATTGCTCTGTTAAGTTATACCATATTTAAAAAAACATACTGTGATAGAGAAAAAAAAAGAAAAAAATTTTTTTTTTTTTTTTTTTTTTTTTTTTTCAGGTTCTGTGATTCCCTAAATCTTATTATATGTGTGCACAGATTTCAAACACATCAAAATCCATTTACTTGTGATGTAAAGGCTAGAAATTGAGAGTACCTTGGAGTAATGGACTTTTTTTCAATCTTTAAGCTGCTTCTGGGTTTTACTGCTGCTGTTATGATGTACTACTGTACATTTCCTGAAGCGAGCTGCATTATAAAATTTCTCACAAGGAATGAGAATTGCTGACAGTGAGCACCTCTTAAAGGTTGATTGTCCTGAAATCATTGACTCATAACATGGAATGTTCTGGATACCAGCTTCTTCCTTATTGTTCACACTCAATAAATGTGTTAAATGCTTTTCTAGGACCTTCTCCAAGCCAAATCATAACCATTACTCACAACAGCACAAAAGGGCAAGAGACACTATATTGTTCCTGCTGACCCTGGCCACATTCCACTATGACCTTGGAGGATTCACTTGATGTGTTAGAAATTAAAAAATAGTTTCTTTTCGAAATGTATGTGAATACAACGTATATGTGTAAGTGCAAATGTATGTGTATAATATATTGCACATACACACACACACATACATACATCTGAGAAAGATTTCGGGAAATAATTATTTAAGATTGTAACAAAAAAGCTAATTTGTGTCAAGAAAATTTTAGCTTCTATTAAAACGTATGTACATGCAGTACATTACAGTATATACATACTGTTTTTCTGATATTTCTCAGATAAATACTATATTATTATTAACTTGATATATTCTAATTTAATAATAATGATAAAAATGATCATTATCTCCAATCAAATACTAAACAAAACAATAGAAGTGGTGTTATAAGTTAAATTACTAAGCAAGCGTATGCGGAAATTGCGTTAGATTCACTAATATCAGATGTATGTTTTGTGTGAGCTGAATAGACCCATTGTGGTTTTCTCTGTAGAGCTGATGAGGTGAAATGAAGAAGCTCTGTGTTTCTGACCCTCATAATATGCTCAGCTCTTTAGCCTGCGGCCTAACAGTACATATGCACACACACACACACAATGAATATGAGAAATGTGTAAAAGCATGCTTGACTTCTCCACACTCTGCTGTCAGCAGTTACCTCGTCTGTGCTTGTCAGTTATTCAGCGTAGCCCACATTCTCTGCTGCTTTCATAATTGCAACTCACAAAAGCTGGGGGCTGCTTCTATTCCAGAAAATAGGTAATACTGAACGCATTTACTCCATTTATAGTGAAGGAGGTATGTTATTTGCTTTATGTTATAGTGCTTTGCTCAATGGGAAAAGATATATCGCCACTTTAAGGGTATTGGCATTTTACATGTAACAGTAGTTAACTTTTTTTTTCGATTCAAGGGTCCCCATATTGTCCATCACAATATATCAGAGCCATTGTTCAACAAAATATGCTGGATTTTTTGCTGTAATTATGGCAAAGCTGCTTTTTTTTCAAAATATGATAGTATTGTTTTCTTGTTAACGTACGCTAAATACTATTCCATATAACTTAAAACTGTTAAAACTGTTTACAATGGACTAAAACAGCAAATGCAAATAGGAAAATTCCAGGAGACCACCACACGCCACTGCTCTTGTAGGACATGCTTGTTTGAATAGGACAGCCTAATGCTTGACACTCGGGTGGATGAGAAGTAGAACTGACAGTCCTGTCAGCATGAGGACTGGCAGTGTGTGTGTGTGTGTGTGTGTGTGTGTGACTTGGGCTCAAACCTGACATCTGACAGGGTGAAGGCCTCAGTAGTGCTGTGCGTATTTCTCTGTCTCCACCTCTCTTTCAGTGTTCATGTGAATGTGCGTGTGTTTCAGAGTCTGTGGCACGGATCTGTCAACTTGTGTCTTGCCAACTTTGCTTCGAACTTGCCTGACGCGGAGTGTGACACCACCTGTGGTGTTTTGTCATCTCCGTTCGCTCATGGGAGATGCTGAGCTCGTACGACAGGTACCGTCACACCGTCCGCAAGCTGCAGCATAACACCAGTGACACGAGGTCGTATCGCGCTGTCCGCAAATGATCCAGGAGAGCGCGTGGGCGTCAGGTTGTGATCGTAATCATGAGAGAACATGAAAGTCAAGTGTTAGTTCAAGCTTCCTTTTATTGGATAGTTCAAATGGTGGACACTTTCAGGTTTTGTTTCACCATTAGCACGACTGTTGACTTGTCAGCAAGCCGGGTGTAAAAGCTAATTGACTGCTTCAACATCGTTTGGATACAACGTTTATTGCCAACAAGTGAGTTTCATCATATGCAGACAGACAGGAAAAGTAAAAGGAGAATAGTGCAATGAAAGAGGAGAGATGCCTGTGCATGCGTCATGAAGAAATCTGTTCACCCCAGCAATCTCTGCTGTCCCTAATTCAAGCAGGCAAGTAATGCCAAGAGACAAAGAGAAAAGAAAAAGGCTTGACTGAACAGATATGATATGAATTGCTCTGGTCTTTTTTTGGTTAAAATTTGAAATGCTTGATAGCATCCCTGAACTGTCTTTTTATGTAACATACAACAGTAAAACGATTTTTATAGGCCTGTAGCATTTTTTATAAAGTGGTCAAACTTCTTGACTCAAAGAACCCTATCTATCTATCTGTCTGTCTTTCTGTCTGTCTGTCTGTCTGTCTGTCTGTCTGTCGCTGAACATGGCTCAGACATAGACAGTGGTTCCATCTGAATCAAGTTGTTTGGAAAACCAATTGTAGTTTTTTCAGATCACTTTAGTTGACTATACATATTTGAGAGGAAATGTTTCAATCTGTCTATGATTATGTATTGTAATAACATGCTAGCAGGTTGTATTTCATTTGTTTTTACAAATATGATGTTAGATCTAAAGATGGCACTGATTACATCCTGATTACAATTTATTTAGAGCTACTCGATTGAAGAATTTCGATTGAAAGAGTATCCATTTCAAGCCAATTTAAGATGATGAAATTGTGTTTATTCTTGTGGTCAGTGAGAAATTGGCAACCTGGTCTCATTAAAATATGTACCTCATATAAATTATTTTTATGTATGTTTCCCCCTAGTTTAAAAGAGAAATGTCCACTGAGTGCGGCTAAAACACAGGTTCAATACGTGAACCCTGGTACAGTTTTATTACGTTGATATAGGTATGTATGTGGTGGTTCAGAACTGAAATATCCATTGCCTGTTGCCTGTTGCTAATCAAGTTGGAAGTATGCCCTACACCAAATACAACCCTAACCCTACCCAACTGTTAATAAAGGCAAAATCGATATAAATGCACATTTGAAACCCATAGAAATGAAGCTGGATATGTGTAATGCTAACGTTTAGAAGCACTTGTTGGTACATATTTTGTTTCCCACTAAAAAGTGAGACCATGAGACCGGGTAGGAAATGTGCTTGGACGTTCATTTTAAAGAGGCCCCTGGGTTTTCAGAAAGTGCTTGCTCATCATATGGAAGCCCTTTGATGTAAATCTCACAAAGGTTGTCTATGGTTCACTTCTGAACATTTCAGGCTGACTTTTTCACATTCCGCCTGTTATTTGTCAATGTAAAGAGAAGCAGATGGCATTAGGAGCACCAAGGTCATGTCTGAGCTGATCATTTATACCTTTAATGATGCATGTTGCTTTGAAAGCTTCTGCCCAATACATAAATGTAAATATTATTTATAAATATGAAAAGAAATGGAGAAATATGAGATGTATTTTTGACAGCCCTGCAGCTGTCAAAAGTCCCTATTTATTTGTCAGCAAAAGTCAGCCAGTTGATGTAAAATACGGCATCTGGCAGACTTTTGCTGACAAATAAACTGAGATACATTGAAGCAGGTTACACAGAAAGAGTACACATTGTTCATTTACAGTTGTGTTTACAAAGACAACAGTTTCAAATAACAAAACCTTAATTTTTGTTAATTTGATCAATTAAAATGAAGTTAAATTAACTTTTATCAACAAACAAAGTTATTGCAGTTTACCAACTTTCCTTGACGTGTTGCATAGTGCTATTAAAACAAATTCTTGTCTATGTTTGCTTCTAGCAGGCGCAGGTGCGGAGATTTGTGGGTAGACAGATAGTAATAGGGGCCTCTGGCAGCAGAGAGGGAAGTAAAGCACAGGGAGCTGCTTTGAAAAAATTACCCACAAGTTACCCAATTCAATTTCAATGAGAGTGGTGGCCGCAATCCAGAAAAACCACTTTGAATGTGTGATACGTTAGAAAAGTATGCATCTGAGAGCACCTTGTGCTGCCCTAGGCTGTTAGCGATGTCCAGGATCCTCCGCTGCGGCTTACATGAGCCGGTTTTGTGAATGTCATTTACTGAAATTAGTACAATTAGTGATGTTAGTGCTATAATTTGAGGTTTTTAATGTTTTATGATAGCAATATTCTCTTATGCGGGGAGCTGTCGGCTTCTTTCATAACTATTTTAGAAACATCTTAACTCAGAATCTCATCCTATAATTTTGCAGTGCATAAAATGAAAACTAAACTGAAGCTGCTTTCAAAATCAGATATTATTTTATAGACCCTAAGCTTTTGGAACATTTTTAAAATATATCCAATTATGAATGGTAATGGGTTTTACTCTCAACTGATAAAATGTCCACTTTGATTGCAATATGCATTTCTTTGGATAAAAGATTTATATATATATATATATATATATAATATATATATATATATATATATATATATATATATATATATATATATATCCAATTAGTTTTGAGTGTCATACATGGACACTTTTATTATAAATGTATGAGCAAATAAACTAAGCAGTATGAAAACATCTGCGTCACACACAGTGTATTGTAAAGTCATCCTTCACATAAAATGTCATATAAGCGTGTTGAGGTAATTCTGATTCTAAATATGGCTTCAAAGCTTCTGGCATCAGCAGTTTCAAGCCGCATGTGTCTACACACTAATGTGTTAATGTGTCTCTGTATGCCCTTGTCCCTCAGTTTAACTCCACACTAGCAGCATGGCATTGTGGTTGGAGGGGTTGGTTTTGAATTTCAACGCTGTTTACTGAAGGGAGTTAATCAGGCAGATTACTGAGCTCACAGTCCTCCATGTAACACCTTGTTGCCTCTGAGTGCAGCACTAAACCCGATGACTGAAAACTATTTGACATTGGTGCTTTGCCTCTGCGCCCTTGGGTGAATCCATGACAGTAAAAGAGAGCCATTTACATTCAGAAAAAATAAAATTCATATTTCATACGTCCACTTTTTTTCTTCAGCCTGTGTATATGAACTTCTAAGAAGCACTGTTGTTAATATTCATACATAGCCATCAAAGTGCTTTTTTTGTTTTCATACTGATTCAGAATTGCTGTATACAAAGTGTGAGAGAGAGAGAGAGAGAGAGAGAGAGAAAGGCTTGTCATTACTGTCTGACTGCCTGTCTCGTTCATAAACATGATATCAGTATCAGCCCAAATCGAATAACCGAGCAGGCTCCCGCTTTGGTAGACTGCATAGGTGAAAGGGCTTCTGCTGACACAGTAATCAGCTTGGAGAAAAAATAGAAGGCTATTTCTGTCACAGGTACCCTGTCCTATTTTTGGGACACATTAAGGGACCACAGCCAACCATGTGAGCATTGAAAAGAGAGGGTAATTGGTTGATAATTATCAGAAAACCTAGAGGTTTTCATTTTATTGATTGCAATTAGGTTCATTATGTATGTTACATTCAAAACTACCCAGTTGCCGTTTTCCACTCAGTCTTTGCCTTTCTTTTTGTTTGGTTTTTACTGTAGAGTTAATCGTCATCAATGAAGTGTTAAGAAATCTCTCTTATTCATTGAGTTGTGAACACCCACACAGGACCAATTAAAGGGGCGATTCTGTGCCATGTCATGCAGAGAATTGCAAAGTTATTTCAAGCTTGTAGAATAAGGACCATCCACAAGATAGATAGTGATTTATGCAAAATAAACATCTAACTGAATAGCAAATCATTCAGAATTTCATAACCATTCCGATTCTACTTAACAATTCCTATTCATTACTGATTCCATTAACAGTCATTTTTGTTATTCTTTTTGAGGTAGAAAGAATGGAATTGGAAAAAACAATTCTTTTTGCTTTTACCCTGTTTTGTCAGTTTATAATTTCATAGCATCCTCAGAGTCATATCAAATCAGACATACGCTTCTAAAGTTCAGGATGTCTTTTGAAGTTCTTTAAGCACACATCACAAAAGATTTCTGTTAGTTCTTCTTTTCTTGAACTTTTTGATCAAATAATATTGTTTATTGTTATTTATTTTTCTTTGCTGTTGCTCGCTTTCTTCTTATCTACATCAGCCATTGACAAATCCATGTTGGTCGATGACTAATTTAAATTGCTGCAATAAATCACATAAGTTTTATGTTGACTCCTAGACAGCCAGTATCCTACAAAATTTAGCAGTAACCCCAAGTAAAAATGCCTGAACCCGCTGTTCAAGGTCTTCAGCGTTACTATAAACTCAGTTGGGGCAAGTTGGATCTAAAATCTTCAGTTTTGTGGTCCTTGAGGAGCAGGATTGCACACCCCTACTCTTATACTGCATGTATATCACATATACTTTATACTTTTGGTGTTCCATCTGCATCAGTGGAAAAATGCAGAAGTTCAAGTACCATAACGTCCTGAAAATAATTTGATTGTGGAATAAAATTTAGTCCTGACAGTATCCCTTAAATTTGCATTTATCACTTAAACCATTTAAAAACCATAGCAGTCAATCTATTCTGAAAACTTTTTCCATTTCAAAACGAAGAGTTGTTTATATGTAAAGTAGAGTGACATTCATGATAATGTGTTTCTACACTAAAACAGTATTCATAATGTTAATTGCGGATAGTTGAGCGTAAGTGAAATGAACGCATGCAATTACAGTGCTGTCTTCCTCCATTGATGCATCTGCAAAATGGCATGCCTTGACATATTGAAATATAGTCATATTCCTGAGGTGTTTAACATACATTAACATACATTATCCTGAAGGTTACGCATAATGACCTGCCGGAAGGAAGAAAGGAAAACTGTCTTGTGTTCTGACCTTGTCAATACGGCGATCTGCTGACCTATCTGTGAGCTCTGACCCTAGGCACTCTGTACTAATTGAGACATGGCATTGCAAGGATACTGGCTGCACCTGATGAATATGGCCATGCCTGAAGCAACCCTGACCTTTAACATGTGAATGGGCTTTCTATACATTAGATGGAAGACCCTGAAAAGAGAAAACGATATGCAGATGCTAATGTGATTCAACCAAGCTGGAAGATAACAAAGTGTTTAGTGGTTAGAGGGAATGTCAGAGGCCATTTGTTTAAGGGCAGTTTGACACTCATTAAAAGTACTGAGACTCATATCTTTCCAGTAATATGGTTCTGTCACTTGTCAGTCTATGTGCTGCTCACATCCTAAAATCCCTCAAGGGAAAACATTTAAAAGTTGGGGACCCAATTGGAAAGAGTAATGGGGAAAATGGGGAAAATGGGGTATGTCCTCCATGAGCCAGAGTCTTATCTCACTGTAAGCTAAATAAAATGGTTTGAGTGACACCTTAATCGCTCTGATAACCCAAACTCACAGATTGGAAGAAAAGCCAAGCCAATGGCATTACATTCCCTTGGGACTTGACAGTTTGACTTTGTCAAGGACAATTCTTTGATTTCTACCCTTACTCCTTCCATCCGTAAGAACAAAGGCTGCCTAGGCTTCATCATCTACTCTTAGTCACAAATAAACTGAGTGCACCAGTGAAGTCGTCATGGAGACAACCCAAGTAACCTCTGCTGTCAATGTGCATCAAGACTTAACCTGCAATGGCTCCATCCAAGGTCTTGAGTCTAGGACAAAAACGTGGCTGCTGAGAGGTTTGACACAAACTTGTTTTGTGAACTTTTGAATATGTTTGTTTAAAAACAGCTAAAATCTTTAAAGGGCTAGTTTACAGCAAAATTAACATTCTGTTTGATCGAAAACCTGTATGATGTTGTTTCTTGCATGAAACACAGAAGGATTTTTTTATATTTCAACATTTCGTCGACATAGGCACATTGGAAAATACTGCTTTATCAGTGTTTTTACAATACAAAAAACTGATGTTCAGTTAATAATCTATTATCTCATGGTTTCTTGCACCATACTATAGTATGCCTTAAAAACATTTTACCATAGTGCATGATTTGTAAATTATTTGTAAATCATTTTAATGTTTGCATCAAATAACCAGCTTCATGTATGTGACCCTGGACCAGTAATAAAAAAAAAAATTGTCATTGAAATTTAAACATCATCCAAAAGTTGAATAAATAATTTGTTAGGATGGGCAAGATACAACTATTTGAAAGTCTGGAATCTGAGGTTTCAAAAACCCATAAAATAAAATAAAATAAATAAATAAATAAATAAATACAAATATAAAGGCTGAGAAAATACATTTTCCAAATATAGTTCTTAGCAGTACATATTACTAATGAAAAAATGTACATTTTATCTTCATGGATCATGATCTTTACTTAATATCCTAAAGCCTTTTGCCATAAAATAAAAGTTGGCTATTGCTACAAATATACCTGTGCCTCTTTTGACTGCTTTTGTTGTCCAGGGTCACATGGATTTTCTGGTCTAGTAAATTTGCTGTCTAGCTTACCTGGTACAGCATTCACTTATAATAACATGGAGTTAAATGGCTTGGCTGCTTGCTTTTGTTAACACTGTTAGTTGGGTTGTACTTAATAAATTATTACTAGATCACATTCATCTGCTGAGCATGCTGAGCATTAGTGCCACTGACTAAACATTTGACTTTGTAAAATGTTGAAAAATATGCAACAAGCAAAGTAATATTTAACGTGTCCAAACAGCACATTTCATTGAATGGCTCAAGAAAAAAAGAAAGCAAGTAAGCGTTTTAGAAGATTTTTTTTTACATGTTTCACAGAAGAAAGTAGATCCTACAGGTTTGGCGCAACATAATTGAAGCTTTTAAGTAAACTATCCTTTTAAGTTTTACATCAGAACATAAATAGAAGAAATGGGGGGCGGAGCCTCTATGGGCCACAAGAAGGATGCTCAGAGAAATGACCTCTGGTATTTAAGAACAGCCAAAGTTATTTGCCTGAAAAGCGTGGATGATATTTGTGCAAATGGTGAGAATGTTGCGTGTATGTACCCCTATGTGGATGGCATGTCAGTGTTGTGCTTGAAGGGATATATGAGTGACAGCTTGGCTTCAGGCCACTGCAAGCTAATCGTCAAGACGGACTGCCATTGCCCGCGAATTAGCGCTTCTGTTCTATGCTTTGACAAGACTACTGACACGTGCTGACATTGTGAGATAGCTGACACACAAGGACGGGTTCATGTGCCCATTTCTCATTGACTTATCAGCATCCTGATCTCCAAGGGTTTGTCTCAAGGACAAATAAGACCTTTTCAGTGAAAGGCCAATTTAAATGTGATATACGTGTTAGTGACGTTACCCCGATGATAGTTTGAGCAGTCAGTGAGGATCCAAAGGAAAAGTTACGTAATGTTGTTTCAAAATTAAATAACTGGCGTTTATTTTGTCCCCATGTACCTAAGCCAAAGCAAATTGAAAACATTTTGTAAGTTGGCATGCTTTTTTTCCCTTATACTCTGTTAGATTAGATGGCTAAACCAGAATAAAATACTAAGTCACATTTATCTCCAAGTTCATAGTTAAAGGTAACATGTTAACTTTGACAGCCATAAAAATGCATGTTGTAAAAATTATTTTTCCAGTTTTTCCTTGATCTCCATCTCTTTTCCCAGGTCAAAAAGTACATTGTCATAATGTTTTAATATGCTGTATTTTTGTATCTGTTTTGTATGCACTAAAAATGATTCTTTAGTACTTACTTGATCTTAAGTTTATGTTAAGTGTACTCGATGACCCTATTTTGGGACTCCATACATATGACCTAAAATTCACTTTAGCATACTATCATAGAATCTCTGTATTTAAAAAAAAATGTAATCACACTTGCAGTACACCATGAACCCATCTTTCATACACTAGTACACTCAAGTGTGTTACAAGTGGTGAATAAATACATGTTTTAAATACAGAGTTAGTATATTAAAAGCACATTTTAGTTCATATGCATGTTGTCCCAAAATAGTTCAGTTGAGTACACTTAGTTGATTTTAAGTTTGTCTGAAGAACTGCTAGAGTATCATTTTTGGTATATTAGGTACAAAATAGTGTACAAAAATAGAACACGTTAAGTACATTATTGAAGTGTGCTTTTTTAACCTGATGTGGCGACCCTTGACTTATAATACAAATCAACAGAATAGATAAATTGTAGGAAAGAAAGCATTTCAGACGGTTCACTGCAGACTTTGGTTTCTTGGTAAACTGAATGCATGCGAGCTTATCTCAGCAGAAAAATCTTTTCAAAATGGTGTCATTGCTCTCTAGAAAGACAATTTAAATAGATGTATTTTTTTCCTTTTCATTCCCTTTAGTGGAATAAATCATTTCTGTGCTTTTGTAATGTATTAAACGCAGGTATATTATACTGTATTTATGTATGAAACATTAAGCATGTGTATTGCCATTCACATTTTCCTACACAGTCTTAAGAGAAGAGGGAGTGCAATTCAGCTTCAAATGCCTTTAGTGTTCCCCTTTTGATTACAATGTTAGTTAATTATTTCAGCTTTACACACAATGTCAAGTCCTTGTGCCTGGCGGCAATTAGAGATGTGCATTCATTAAAACCACCCTTGTTCTTTCCCTAATGCAGCCATCAGCTATAGGCCGTGCCTAACCATCCACACAATGAGGAAACGTAATTAATAACTGCACACGCTCACATTTATAAACACACATGTGCACCCTGCTTTATATAGAACGCATTCTGTGAATTGGAGGCAAATATTTGGAGTACAGATCAAGCATGTGTTTATGGGGCAGTAAAAGCTTTATTGAACTCCTGGAAGGCTTAGTAAACATATTCGTTTTACATGATGAAAAGGAAAAGTTACGTAGTTATGTAGGCTACATCTAAATACTGAAACATGCTACCTTTGCAATATGGAAAATGGAGGCCCCGAACCACAAAACCAGTCACACAGGTATATTTGTAGAAATAGCAAACAATACATTGTATGGGTCAAAAAATTGTATTTAGGTAAAAAAAAGTCATACAGTCATGTTGGAAAGTGTTGCCTGAGGGCAGCAATTCAGCTACCTAAGCTTTTGGATGTAGTCAAAGACTTCTTAACCTGCATCTCTCTCTTACTGTCTGTTTCTTAGGTAACATCTTTGTGGTGAGTTTGGCGGTGGCGGACCTGGTGGTGGCCATCTATCCGTATCCGCTGGTACTGACCTCCATATTTCACCGGGGCTGGAACCTGGGATACATGCACTGCCAAATCAGCGGCTTCCTGATGGGTGTCAGTGTTATCGGCTCCATCTTCAACATCACCGGCATCGCTATCAACCGCTACTGTTATATCTGCCACAGCCTCAAATACGACAAGCTCTACAGCGACAAAAACTCAGTTTGCTATGTACTGTTAATCTGGGCCTTGACAGTGCTTGCTATTGTGCCCAACTTGTTCGTAGGCTCCTTGCAGTATGATCCACGGGTTTATTCCTGTACGTTCGAGCAGTCGGCGAGCTCGGCATACACGATCGCTGTCGTGTTCTTCCATTTCATTCTTCCCATCATGATCGTCACCTACTGTTACCTGCGAATCTGGGTTCTGGTCATACAGGTGCGACGACGGGTGAAGCCCGACAATCGTCCCAAGCTCACGCCTCATGACGTGCGAAACTTCGTCACAATGTTTGTTGTTTTCGTGCTCTTTGCCGTGTGCTGGGCACCATTAAACTTCATCGGGTTGGCTGTAGCGATTTCTCCCGAGCGTGTGGTTCCTTTAATACCTGAATGGCTGTTTGTGGCAAGTTATTTCATGGCATACTTTAACAGTTGCCTCAATGCAATCGTCTATGGAGTTTTGAACCAGAACTTCCGTCGTGAGTATAAGCGCATTGTGGTTTCAGTATGTACTGCCAGGATCTTCTTTGGGGAAAGTTCTAATGAAGCGCAAGAAAGACTCAAGAGTAAACCTTCGCCCCTCATGACTAACAACAATCAGGTCAAAGTGGACTCTGTGTAAGTGTTTAAGCATAAGACGTGAAAAGTACACAGCAAAACCAATCCTTGCTTGAAACTAAGCAGACTTGATTTAAAAGAAAATCTGATCACCAAATATGATGTTAGGACGTGGCGTCTAGCCCTGAAACTGTGATTTGTTGCCTCAACACAATCAAAACAAACAGGAAATTATCATCATTGTCTTTTATAAAGCACTTTTTTCATTCTTGTTCAGACGTACTTGTAAGTATGTATGAATTTATTGTTTAAATGTTTACAGTAATTGTATCAGCAAATCTATGTAAGACATACTTTGTGTAATGATTTTATATGAGTTATCTTTGTCTGAAGAGAACAAAAAACAAATACGAAGGTATGATGGATATATATTACTGTATATAAATATATATAGAGAGAGTGAGAGAGAGAGAGAGAGAGAGAGAGTGAGAGAGAGTAAGAGAGTTTCACTGATGTTGTTCATTCAGTGGAGAATGAAGAACAACGCTCTCAAAATGTTGCCATGTACATCAGCATATCTCTACAATGCCTGGCCATAAATGTGACCAAAACTTTATAAACACTCAACCAAAAGAGTTTGTTACAAAGTTTACTGTTTTGAGATGACCTCACCCGGTTCAACACTGTTACTCTACATATGAGAGAGCAATACACTTCGATTGCTGCTTTCCCACAATCCCCTGCAAACATTTTTGAGGGTATGGGGTTCTTTTTCTGTAGGGTTTCTATACCCTTTTCTTGCTATTCTCTTTTTTAAATGGTTTTTATTTTCACCTGTCTTTATCTATTTAAACCTCTCCTTGCCTTCTCTCTTTTTTTTCTTTGTATCCATCTCTTTCTCTCCACTCTTTGTATGCATGGATCTGATGACAAGTTCATATGCAAACTGAGTAAAAATAATAAAAGTAAAATGTTTGATGAATAAGAAATAAAATGGAAATTTCTGCATAATTATGTGGAGTTTATACATTATATGTGTATGTTGAATATGTGACAGAATTAGAATGTGCGCGGAAAACAGTTTTGTCTTTTTTTTTAGTAAACTATTTAATCATAAATCAAGATTTAAAAATACTCTAAATCTGCACAATACATAAAGATAAAAAAAAAATACAATTTGCTCAGAATATCTAAATTATTCTTTAACATTGAAATAGGCCATAACATTGAGTGAGACTATTATTTTTACTTAATTAGTTTTATAAATAACATTCTAATACTGGTGGTAGATGCAGTTCTGTGCAAAAGTATATCCAAAAAAAGCCAGTTGTGGAGCATGTTGTCAGACTCCTTCTGCATATAAAAATCTCAATGGATTATTGCATTTAATGGCAAAAGGACAGTTTGAAACTGATATTACTGACATCCTACAGGAAGATAGAAATTACTGGTTTAGAAACTGACCTTTAGAAACTGGCTTTAAGCCTTTTTTTTTGTGATGGTGGTGGTGAAAATACTAATGACCTGAGACTTGTATTTTTTCTGTCTTAAACCTTTGAAAGGTGTATTATAATAATACATTTATGATTATTATAGTTTTTTAAAATTACAATTGCATAAATTCCAGGATAGGCTAAATAGGATATTTTTTTACATATATATATATATATATATATATATATATATATATATATATATATATATATATATATATATATATATATATTTTTTTACTAGAAAACAAATATAATTAATATTTGCAATTAATTAATTAGTTTTGATTTATTTATTTATGTGTGACATTAATTATAATGCCAGCCATTATCATGCATCACTTTTTGAATAGCACAGTAGAAAATGGGACAAAATACAAATAGTATCACCAACACTCCAATAAAAATATTAAAGTACAGTATTAGACTGAAGCTTATGCAATAGTTCCAGCTGAACGCCCACCTCTCTCTCTCTCTCTCTCTCTCTCTCTCTCTCTTTTAGAAATATGACATGTTGTGGTGACATCACTCTGTTTAATCCAACCGAACCGGCTGAACAAGTGCGTGAGAGAACGAATGAGCGATATAAAAATGCCAGGATTTACACTGCCCTCTAACAGAATTATGCACTAATCTGAGCCTCTCCTGCCTTTATCGCCCTCTGCAACCAAGAGATTCATATCTATGTATAAAACTGAATGTATTACGTGGAAGGAGGGGTGATTTACTCTGACCCCGTCTGAGTGTGGCTAAGGTTGAAACATGAGAGTTGGTCAGATTTGTGGAGGCTGTAATTTAGTGTTTAGAACTTTCTTCAAACTACAATTTTAATTAAAAATTGGTTTTCATTTTTTTTCACACAAGACATGGGCTATTTTAGAGCTGGACACTGCCTAATCTGGGTTTAGTATATTGTAATATGATGATATCAGAGCTGATTCAGAAATAGTCCATTTAATTTGAGGTGATTTTCAGATGAGCCTCTAAGTTCTGGATTCCCAGACACAGATTAAGACAGTTCCTAGACTACAAAGCATTTCCAGTGAAGAATCACCTGTTTGACCCAGTTCTGTTATTCCATGTCTTAGCAACCAACCGTAGTCTGTGTATGAATTTGGCACAACCACATTTTTTTACACACATACATATTTAATTCTTCCCAACCCATGGTCAGTTTGTGTGTAAATGTATATTTCTGATGACCTTTTTGCCCTTTTGATGTTATTTGAAGATGACAACATGTGACGTTCTACTCTGAGCTGTTCAGTCCTCAGACTCTGAGCTATGCTTTTCTAACGACTAAACAGAGCCTGCAGTGGTCAGGTGGTGCAAGCCGGAGCTCTCAGAAAGCTCCCAGTTCACAAATTGTAATCACGAGTTTTCTGAGGACATGAACACTTTTTACATGTTGGAATCTCTTAATTATGACAATTCTGATCATTTTGATAATAACCTTAATTTTGATACCAGAGTTTCCGAGTTGGGCTGGTCATAAATTTGGAGGGGACAACCATCGCTGCTATCAATGATGTTCTCACAACAAATAAATATAACAATGTGAAGGTTTATATGATTGTCAACCAATGGGATGCTCCAACAATAAAGCACCTAAATACAACAATCTTATAAACATGAATTTATAAGTGGGAATTCATGGGAATCTCTTCTTTTGTGTTGCAAAAGAGTGCCAGAAGTATAAAACGTTGCGCAGGTCCACCTTGCAGAGTGTTTCTGTTTTCATTGAGCGCTGTTGGCTCATCGTTAGTTAAAATCGCTTGAGTATGAACAGCGACAAACACTGACGATATTCGCATACGATAATCATCCCGGTGTGTATGAGCCTTAACATTGCAATACGATTCAAAATAAATTAATAATTTTATTCAGCAATGACTTTTTGTTATTTAAGTGGCTATTTAAACTGGCTTTAACTATGAAAGCTCAACTTCTTTATGCGTTGGCTGAGTTGGAACTGGTGAAAATCTTCCTCAGCTTTCACCTTTGCATGAAATTCACTTGTACGAAAACCCACTGGCATGAGAGAATGTATAAATGAATGCCCTGTATAAATGAACGCCAAACTTGTGTGGAAAGGAAAAAACCTGGGGCACAGGTATATAGTTTTTTTTTTACATGGACGGGTCAAACACTCATACGGCAATGTGAATGTTCTATTCACACGTATAAGGAGGTGTATACAATACCATAGACACTCATACAATACTCTGTTTTCTTCAGGGCACTTAGTTAAACTTTTAATTTAATACTTTATGTTTTGCTTTTACAGCACCTATATATGTATACAAGAATCAAGTGGACCAAAAGCAAGTGTTATTTCAATACCAGTACAGTTGGTTTTATATTTTTAATTATTATATTACATGAAAAGAGTTTTTTATGCTTGTGAGTATTAGCAGAACTGAAGCTGTCAGAATTAACCCGAAACACGTGCATCACTGTCATGGGTGAGTCTGGACAATAATGTTCTGCTGTCATCATCAGAGCTTGAGACTGCTCTTGAACCGCTCTTGTGATACTTAAGTGGCATTATCTCACAGTGACATGGCATCGGTGCTGTCTCAAGGAAGTCCGATAAAATAACCAGGCATGCACGGATTCGCATGTGCAGCACAAAGTCGAACACATCATCTAATCTGAAAATGCAGGAAATGACATCAGTACAACACTTGCTGGTTGATGGCACACCCGCAATTCTAAGCTGTTCACTAGTGACTATCTTGACTGAGCTGTGACATGAAAGGCACTAAATAATATACTTTACTGAACATATTTACTGAATAATATTTTTCAGAATACACATCCACTTTTAAAGGTGATCCAAATTTGAATCCAAATGGTGTTGCATCTGCTAGCAGGGGCAACTGGTACATACAACCCAGCTAACAAAATTTGGGTTGTGGTGGACCAAAAACACAGCTTCTTCAAGAGAAACACTAAACAGACAACTTGGGGACTTGAAAAAATGTTTAAGAAATGACAACTAATTTTTGTAATATTACTGTTTTTATTTTATTTTGTTCAGATAAATTGGTGAGCAGAGACTCTTTCTGAAAGCATTAATAAAAAAAGGGGGCAATAACAACGAGGTATGCAACAAAGTGTAAAATATTTTTTTTACCAGTAGTTGCAAACGTTGAGTAATTTATCTGTTGTTTCTTAAGAATAAATCAAAGTACATTCAGAGGTGAATTAAATGAGATGTGAAACAAGTCACATGACAGGGCATGTATCATCCAGATTGGTTGCTGTTGGTAAGTGGCAGCCATGTTGATTTGTGATCAGACTTTCACACAGAGACACAAATAGCCTGAGATCTTGACAGGTGAGTAATACACTGGCAAGCTAGTTGAGATGCAGATTTACTGAGTGATAGTTTCAGCTCACATACCAACAGGTTAGCCTCCAGATATCTGTATATCCTGTAGATCTGCAATAAGTAAACAATGAGGTAAAGAGAGAAAGAAAGAATGAGACACCGTGAATGAAGGAAAGTGATTTCTGGCTTAGTGCATAACGTCCAGATATTAAAGGTTATGCGGAGTGGGCCATTGAGGCTTATTACAAACTTGGTCATTGTGAAATTTAACTGACTAAAAGAGGTAGATCACATTTACATCTAAATGAATCTACATGGAAGTGGAACACCAGAGTGTAGCTGTAAATGACTCAAATTATATGGATTCAGTCAGATTTTTAAAAAACGTGTTCATACTTCATTCCATTATTTTATATTGATGCATAAAAACTGCAATGAAAAGACTGTGTTGATAAACAGGTTTACAGTGCATTGTAAATGTGTTTTGTGATTAATTTAATGCTTTGTGTGAAACTCCTCAGGCACAGCAATGCTTGTGCAGTGTGAATGCTTTAAGTAAAACAGACCTGAGGGATTGTCTGTAAATTGAAAGTAAAAAGAAAATGTTTTTATTATTTAGAATAAAGCACAATGTGTTTTGCCATTGCAGTTTAACCAATCAATTGATTCACATTTAAATGCAGCACATATGGAGTAAATTGCAGCTAACATAATATAATACCTTGTGGAGCCTGTCTCAGTGTGTTGTGTGAATGCATGATAGATTGCACCCATATTTTGGCTTGAGCCTGTGTAAAATATATAGTGCTGGTTCTTTCTGCATGACAGATTGCGCCTGGTAATGCCTGTGATTGCCAATACAAGAAGTGCAGTTTCATATGATTTTTTATTTCTTGTTTCTCTTTTTGTCCTGCTTTCTTCCTCCTTGGGTGGTTCTCCATCTTTTTAAAGGATGGCAATTCACCCACACACCATTAACCAAGTGAATGACTATCTGAACTCGGTTTGGTTTCATCGCTCTCAGTGGTGAAGATGGATAGGATCTGAAAAGAGCTGGAAAGAAATTATAGGTAAGAACCAGATTACTGTGAGGTCAAGCACAGACCAAAACGGATATGTAATAGTTTGCACATGAAACCTGGGTTTTGTGGTTAATTGCTCAGTTTTTTTTAGAATTTCGCTTTAGAATTGTGGAAAAACTGAAAGACTACTTTAATATCTGATGTTAAATCATCATCCTTCATCTTGTTTTGTGTTTGTGTCTGACTTTCTCCTTTATCTTTCTCTCTCTCTCATTCTCTTTTCTCATTTTGTGTTTGAGTGCAAAGTAAATATAAAATATCTAAGATTGTTACTTCAAGCCCATGGACAAAATCTGTCAGCAAGAAAATCGTTTTTGTATTGATGAATTTAAATGCATATTCCTCCTCAGTCAATATTTAGCTGAAAAATGTTTATTGCTGCTCAGCCTATGATCTATTCTGCGGAACAAGCTACACTATAATAGTAACATTGAATATAATGTTTGGAATTAAAGTCGGACTGAAATGGAAATAGTGACCGTCTTTTCTCCCCTATTGTGACGTGTGATATGTTGGACATTCGTTGTTGAGATATGTAATGCATACAAGCTGTAAACGTAACATGGAAGTAATCTAAGCTATTTAAAAGATATCTGAATACAAAATTCAAAACAACTAAATGTTTTAGTTAGATGAATTTTGAGTGATTATGATTACACCATTAATTAATAACTGGCTCTCTCCTATTTAATATTTTTTTTATTGTGTTTAAAATTGAAACACCTTTTCCAACGTCACAACTCATCAGTGTATTATTTAGAATTCTGAAATTCTGAAATACTGAAATTCAGACTTTGGTTGTGTAAATTTAGTCATAATTTGCTTTTCCAAAGTGGGAAAATATATATACTATGGGAAATGAATAGAGACCATCAACTGTTTGATTACCAGCATTCTTCAAAAATATGTTCTTTTGTGTTCAACGTAATAAACTTACACAGGTTTGGAAGGCCATGAAAGTAAAAAATATATATATTTTGGGGTGAACTATATTGCTTTACCTTCTAGAAGTCTTCTTCTAAATGTCTTCTTGAGCAAGAAAAGATTTCCATTTGGAACTGATTGGATTATTGAGTTGGTGCTGTTTACTTTTTGCTGTCATTATTACATGTTATTTGAAGTGGTTGCTGGTGGGGAAAGATTTATATTTGTCTAGCTATTGGACATAGCCTTTGTGTTGCTATACGTCAGAGAAAGGATTTTGTTATGAGGAGCAAGACACATGATCATTTTTGATCAAAGGATGCATGTGCAGACACTTGTGCTATGATAAACCAATAAACACTTCAATAATAAGTCAATTTAAGCACATCTTTTATCTCAGATAGATCAAATGTGTACCTATATATCCACTTGTGATCAGTTTTGCTGATGCAAATATTATGCTTAAAACTAGACGAAGCGACGTCATCCGTCTGCTTACCTCATGCTTTTACATCAACAGTATTTTTGAAAACCCTATTACTCCGCAGAGTGATGCGGGACTGGTCTGATAGACGCTTTTGAATATGCAGCAAGAGAGATCTAATGAAAGATGGCCCCACAAATTCGAACTGGGCTCCCTTCTAAACAAATATTTGCATATTCATAAATATTTCAGCACTGACCTAGAACTAGATGTTGCATTTTGGAGCGATTCTAAGAAGACCTATTATACCAAACAGATGTGTGAGCAGTAACATGGGAGAAATGAATAATTGAATCAGCTGCACTCTTTACCAGATTTAACCCCAAGCACTCCAGAATAAAAAAAGTATCTGGCCATCATGAATAAGCACATGAAGACAGCTGGCCATCTATCACCCTGGAAATCAAATCACTGTGGCTGGAAACACTCTGCAAGCTGCATATAGATTAGGATTAGGAAGTCCCGGTGTGAGGCAGATATTAATCCCTGCTGCTATGAAAGTGTCTTGTTAATCACTTACTGGTGTCAGAGATAAAATGACCTAATATGGAAATATGACAGCTCAAGCAGCATGATTCACTGTGATAATGTGGGGAGAATGTGGTGGAATTATGAAATGTGCAATATGTATCCTGTCTTATTTTGTTTTTATTAGGCTGCAGGATTTGAGGTCATCAAGGTCAATCTGATATCCTAGATAGCTCACGTGTATTACTGTATCAAAGGGCAGTGCAGCTCTGGTTTCAGCTTTGACCTGCCCTTGACTGTATTCCAGAGGCAAATCCGGAGCAATCCCTAGCTGCAGGTGTTCAGGGTAGATTTAGGAGAACTAACTCTCTATGCATAAAAGCTATGCAGGTAGGACTTTCCCTCCTGCTATTTTAAACAGGATCTACATTCGCTGTAGACGCAGGGAGCGGCCACCTCTTGAGTATTGCCCTTTTTGCTTAATGCGATTTATTGTCCATCTTTACACATCAAATAAAAGAGGTCATGGAATCAAAAACAGACAAAGTTCTGGACCTCATGAACTTTTTTTTTTATCCTAGTTTTCACTAAAACCAGTTTTACCCAACCATATTCACCCGTTGACTTTGAGGATGGAGACTGCAAGTCAGCAGATTTTGCCCCAAGCTTGATGGCAGATGAAAGCAGAGCTCTGATGCAAGAGGACAGCAGGACCTCTGATATCTGCTTTTCACTCAAACTACCCAGACTTTGCCCTCTGAAGCTGGTTTTAAAACATCATATGCTTAACATAGTGTTTTAATATTCTCTACTTGTGGCAGAAAAACTGTCACTAAACATTAAACATTGTAGTTGTAGCTTTGTGCTTTTGTGTATTAATTTGCACTTGAATAAAACTTAAGGGTGACTGCAGGGTCCCCAGACAATTTGCAGTGCGCTAAGATTTGATCATCTACATTAGAATTATTTAATCTGCCATTATATCCTATTACGAATGATTTAGATGTAGGCGAGCCTGTGACTCATTTGTCACCTCTCTCTCTCTCACACACACACTCACACACACACACAAGTCTGGCTTGCATAGTTGTGTTGCTCCTACAGAACAGAATTTTACTCCACTGGATCTGTTCTGCTTCGCTGGGCTCCCTTCATTCACCACAGCACAGACTTTGGCAGAATTAAATCTCATAATTATTAGGCCAATTAATTTTTCTAGTCATCCGAATCTAATTCCTTTTTCGTTTTTTTTTTTTTTTTTTTTTTTTTTTTCTGTCTTTCTCCAAGAAACATACACTACTGCTGAAAAGTCTCTTATGGTCACCTTAAAATACAAAAAAATAGTACAATTGTGAAATATTTTTGCTATTTAAAATGACTCTTTTCTATATTAATATATTTTAAAATATTGTTTATTCCTGGCAAAACTTACTTTTTGGCTTACATAAAAATTTCCATAAAAGTGTATATTATTTTTTTATCTAACTTTTAACTATCCATTTAATCAAAAAAGGTTCTGTTAAAATTCCTGTTCCATATGTATAGCTAAGGAAAAACTGAACTTGGATACCAATTAAGCTATATGCTGTTATGTCTCTTTGGGAAAACATGGAATATAACTCATACTTCTATTGATTATGAACTGTTTTCTGGCAATGTATGTGACTATGGTTTGCAGAGGGAACAAGACGTTGCATCAGACAAGTTTTTGGGAACTCATCCAGTATGACCTGCTCTTAACGTGCTCTTAATGTGTAATCAGTCCAGTGGAAGGGTGAGATGTCACGGGCGGGTGATGCAAGTGACCAGGAAGTGTAAAAGCACATGCAGTGAAACCGACGTCAGCTTCTAGGAATGCAGCAAGCTCTGGTAAGGATGCCGGAACTATGGCCTTAGGATGCAGTGTCTCGTGCTCTTGGGGAACCATGGTTATATATGTAACGTGGAACGCTCCTCTTCAGGAACTTAAGCTTCATCAGTCAACTGCATCGAAAGACCTGCTAGTAAGGCTTTAGAAGCCACCATAACTTGACTCCCAAAGGCAAGGGGATACCAGAGCACTTGTAAGCGTTAGAGATGGAATCCACAATTCACCAACTGAGGGTCTGTTTGGTATCAATCCTCTGGTCAGGATCTCTAAAGGGAGGAGGACAAAAGGCCTGAAGCACAATGGACTGTAGCGAGCATGGCCAGCATCTCCAGCTGATGTGCATGAGCACCACCCCAACCGGTGAGGGACACATTCATCACTAGCGTAACGTGGTGACAAGGAGCTCTGAGCAATGGGTCCTGAGACTTACTAGTGCTAGACTGAGAGTGCTAGATCGAAGGGAAGAACCTGATATTGGTAAGCTTTGGCCTTAAAGTGAACCACAGGAACTTCCTTTTTGTGGGAAGGATGGATGCGTGGAAGTATGCATCTTTTAGACTGATCATGACATACTAGTCCTCAGACCTGATCTGAGACACAATCTGTTTGATGGTGAGAATCCTGAACTTCAGTTGCATGACCGAATGGTTCAACTGACGCAGATCTAAAACTGAGCTCAACCCTCCATTCTTCTTTGGAACAATGAAGTACCAGCAGTAGAACCCCGACTCTCTGTCATGAGGGATCACCTCAATGACCTCTGTCCTTCACAGAGTGTTTACTTCCTGTTCCAATACCAGAGCCTGCCCGGGTGCCGGAAAAACCTCCATTGAAGGGCAGAGGTAGAAAACCAAACTGAATGCAATTGCCCTTTTCTACAGTCTTCAGAAAAACCCAGAAAAAATCCTAGAAAAAATATGTCTAACTGCACACCGGCCCTTTAGGATCAACATTCCCCACCCCTGCTGTATGTGGAGCTGGTACATGGCTGGGGCTGCGCCCACCCAGCAGCCCCTGTAGTTAGAGAACAGTGAGGGAGAAACCACTAAAACACTGCCGCCTGTTTACAAGCCTCTTGGTTGATGCATGCAGGTGGACAGATAGCTTGTGAGCATCTGTTCTACTCAAGAAATTGCTCTGTAACCACGCTCACCCAACCCAGCCACATTGGCATCTCTATTTCCTCCAATTGCAAACCCCACAAGTTCACTGGAATGCTGGTGAAGACGTCCTCAAAGAGAACCTTTCGGTAGTAAAGCCTACACAGGGGAAGCCACTTCACTCCCAAGCAGACCACCACACATAGCAGACTATGTGTATCCCCACTCATGATATAGTAAGAAATGTTTTTATGTTTTGTCTTTGCCTCAGCTTTAGCCATAATGGAGCTTATATATTGCTGTATTGTTCTTGATTTACAGACAACAATAAATAAGACTCACAGAACATAGAATGCGCATACACACAGAGTTTCGCTGATTGACAGAAAGCTTCCTGGTTGCTTTTGTCACCCACCTGTGAAGTCTCGCCCTTCCGTTGGACAGTTTACACATGTGTTCAGAGCCTGTCATGCTGGAGGTGTTCCTTAAGGGGAACAAAAGCATATGAAGCCATGTTTGTGTAGCTAGACAACAGTATGTTTAGACTTTCAAACTGCAACAAAAAAACACAGCTTACCAAGAATATGCACATATTGCATGTTGCATAAACCACACAACCTATAATTCACTATAACCATAAATCAGAAATACATTTCCGAAAGAATATATGAACCTTAAAGGCCCATAAACACATTTTTCATCAAATAATTAGTGAACAGTGCTGCTTGGCCTTTAAATGCTCAAAATATTGACTGTTAGCCTGAAGAGAGCTCAGTTTATTATGTGCATTTTGTAACTGTGTTACACAAATTGTGACATTTCTTAATATCAAAAATGTATTTTAAAACCTGATTAGAATGATCAATTTTTGTAGCAATAATATTTATTCATTAAAAAAGCTCTGCCTCAAATTTATAGGTAATAGACAATTTCATGTCTGTTGAGTTATTTATACAATAAAATGTTGGCTCATGCTTAACATGGCCACAAACAAACAAACAAACAACAACAAAAACACTTATAACAGAATTCTGGGTTTCTTAAAAAATTCCCAAAAAGCTCTTCATGTTGTAATGAAGGGGGAAATTTAAATGGACACCTCCTGAATATACACATTACTTGATGCTAAAAGATGGGGGTGATACCAGCAATAAAAGATCCTCGGCATCAGTAGGGTACAGCTCACTTTTGAGGGTTTTTTCACAGGGTACCTGGTACTTGGTACTTTTTTCAGTGCCATACTATTACCAAAACTGCTGATCACTGTCACTAAACTTGCTACACAACTGCAGTGGAAATGCAGATTGAGACAATGTTTTTTGCTGCATCAATGGGTGTAACTACAGGCTTTGTTTGTGATTAATTATACATGTTTTTATGAAGTCATTTGAATATCCATTTGACCAGTCATCTCCAAATGATGACTTATTTTTAAATGTTGGATACAGCTCAGAAGGACATAGTTGATAAGAGAATGATTCTATGATTGTTCCATGATTCTATGATTGTATATTCAGACTAGTGTCACTCTGACCCTGATTAAAAGTGAACTCATTCCAACTCATTCTGCTAGGCCCTGCTGCTTCCTTCAAAGTACTACATCATTTGATGAATGAATCCAGTTCTTTAGAGGATTGCAGTAATACTCGGTCATTAAAATTAAGTGGACAAGTACACCCCCATGAGATGAAACATTTACCATTGAAGATTTTCTAGTATCAACATGTTCTGCTGGAGCATAAAATGAGTGTGTATCTAAGCTGGGTTGGTTAACTAAATCCTTCACATTCAGACACTGGCATCTGTGAACACACACACCTCCTTTTTAGCCTACATTATCCCTTCTAATCATTTTGTGGCTTTTCAGCTGTCCTCTATTTTTAGCTTCCCTCATGCTCTGCGTCACAAACGAACCTAATGTCATTTCCTATCTAATCACAATCAATACATGTATTAATATTGCCCATCTCTCAACTAAAACAGACAGACTGCTAATTTCTGCCCTTGTAGTTGAAGGCGAACGTTTCTTCAATTTGAAAGCCATTTATTGCTACTTTTCGGACAGTGAAGAACAAAATGCTGCTCTTCATCCGAGAAGCCTTTTCATGAACAACACCTGCTTTCATGAGCATAACACAATAGTTTAGCAAGGACTAGTTTGTAGTGTATTCTGAAAAATCTGTCATAATTTGCTTTCACAGAGGTATAAATCATCTCTCCTGACCCGGATTTCCATAAACTTTATATAATGAGATGCCAGATAGACCTGCTTGATTTAAAAAAAAAAAAAAAAAAAAAAAGATTAAGCAAACAGGATAAAGAGGGTAAGGTAGTACCTTAACATTTGAGTTGGAATAGTTGGACACAAACTTCAACTTGGAAAAAAACGACTTGAAACTACATGTATGTTGAGTAAATGATTTTTGGGGGAAACAAACTATCTCTTTAAGTTTGCACGTACAAATGACCCTTTTCACTTTTTAAGATCCCTCAGAAGAGAAAGTTGCAGTCGGGCCAACTTCAATAGTGGTGAATGAAAATTTGGTACATGGCATTTTTGCGTTCTCATTTGCACAAGTAGTAAAACACGATTGCATTATTATTATTATTTTTTTCAATAGAGTAAGACATATGGAAAGACTGATTCTGTTGGTCAGGAGAGGGAAAATGTACATTTTTGCCATCCCGCAGCCAATTGTTTGAAACATTCACATTGGAGTATTAACTCTAATTATATATAATATAATATTATATATGATTATATATTATTTTTATATATGATGTGTGTGTGTGTGTGTGTGTGTGTGTGTGTGTGTGTGTATGTGTATATAGGTGTGTATATATATGTGTGTGTGTGTGTGTGTATGTATATTTCGCTAATAGCATTTATCATGATTTATAATTTGTTTTCAACTTTGAAAAAATAATTTAAAAATTAATTGTAGATTTACAATGTTAATAACAAGGTTTTGTGAAGGATTTTAAAAACCAAAATGTACAGCTTGTATTATAGTTTGAGAGCATTTGTTTTCTCATATACCATAATGTTTATTTGTGTCGTACAGTAGATCATTCCAGGTTTTTTAAACAGCAAAACTCTGTTACAATTGCATGTGTGATGCAAATTTACATGGTTTTCTGGGTTTGGTTAGGTACAACAGGAACATACTATGTCTAGTATATATATTTTCAAAATGTCTTGCTGACTACATGCATCAATCAAATACAATTTTCTATGGAAAAAATATTGAGCTGAGTTTACACTGAACCTGAAAAATTCCTGTAAGAGCAAACTTTGGAGATACTGTATTAACGTTCAAATAACTAGAGAGAAACATTAAAGAGTGCGTGTGGAATCATGTTGTCCATACTGTTGGATACATTTCAGTTTGAGGATTCATAATCCTGGATGACTAAGCCTTAAAGAAAATAGACTGTAACATGATCCAAAGCGCAGCAGTAAGACTATCTCACTGCAAACGGTAATCTGAGAGTTGCTTGGGGTGCTGATTATATTCTACAGTAATGGGATAATTCCAGCATTTCTTTTGCTAAGACCTGATATGACACCAGTGAGTCAGGCATGGCACAAACTCACACTAAAATGCAATTTAAATAGAATGCTATTATTTAAAAGCAAAGTTTATTTAAATTACTATAAACAATCCCCTACACCATATAGTTTGACTTTCTATATTTTCTATATTTTATTAAATTATTTTTTAGAAATACTACTGCTACTTATTATTTATAAATATACCATTACTATTTGGTAAATGCTCAATGTCAGGGCCAGTATGAGACAGTCGCAACCCAACATCATCTGGTCATTTTTAAACTTGGCATTGAACCATCAAAAAAAACATAAAAAAATAATGAAATGGGCCAGTTCCTATTAAATGGTGGAGGTTCAAAAAAAAAGAGGTCAACACGTGCATCCATCTGCTGCAAGCTGTAGAAACATGCAAACAAGTTAAACAAAGGACTGGCGATGCAGCATTTGAAGAATTTGGCATGCCCATGCTAGGATTATGGCAGGCTGACAGGGAAGTATGGCTTTGGAAAGATGAAGTCGCAATCACCTCATGACTGTCACAGTTTCTGTTAGTTTGAACTTTCAGTTTGCTCCTTTCCCCTCGGGGCTGTTCAGAAAGTAAAGCAGTGTTCTTTACGCCAGTTTTTTTTTTTTTTTTTGGACAGTGTTTTTGTTTTTCCGTCCCTTCATGGACTGCTCCTCCGTCCACCTGTGAACTGTCTGTTTGTCCCATCACTACCGTGGAGGTCATGCCCGAACTGTCTGCCTGCCCTGTCACATCCCCCTATCTGCTGCACTCCCTATTCTGAGAGTTGTGCTTTGGTGGTGTGTGTGGGCTGCATACACCTGCCCAGAAAACCTTTCTGTCACAAACTCCCAATTAGCCTCCCTCTCACTCCTCCTCTTATGAAACTATTCTCCTTTGGCTTCACCTAGTCCTTTCATCTATCTGGTTCCTTTGGGTCCTACTGTAGTATCTCCACAATGGCCTCACGGATCCCCTCAGGTCTGCTAATCCATCCCTTCTGCCTTGACCCTACACCGTCCTGCTCTCTGTCTCAGGCCTGGTGTTTTCCGAGTTCTTTGTTCAGTATCGTTTATTGGTGGTGTTTTTTGAGTTGGATAATTTAAATGAAAGATTGTTTCCTTGAGTGCCTTTGAAGTGGGCGGCCCAAATCGAGTTCAAAGCTTGTCCCAAAACACATTTATTCTTAGTTGCTTTTAATTTATAATTGAGAGTGTGAGGTTTTGCTGCTTTTATGTTACTAGTTTTAATGTACAGCACTTCATCTGAATGTCAGGTTTTGCTGCTACCTGTACAGCACTTTGGTCAGCCTGTGGCCTTTTTAAATGCTCAAAAAATAAACTGAGCTCAAACTTGAACTTTAAGCATGATAAAATTGATTATTGTTATTTTCTTCATACTTATCATCATCAAAAGTATGCCCCCCAGCCCCCCCCCCACATTTCTAAAAAGGTCATCATCATCTTTGTCTAGCTATATAAAAAGCTGGATGCTCTACATTGGCTTCTGTTGTTTATTAATAAAGCTAATTGTATTTTCTAACATTAGCCCAAACTCTGCCACTAAAAACACTTTTTTTAAACACTTCTTGAACTTTGTCCTTTTGGAAACTTTCACCAAATGGAACTTTTATCTGATTTTGTTAACTACTTTTTCTGTCCCCAAAGTATGTTTGAAATGCATACACATAATTTATATTTGCCATTATAAGCGAGCTTAATAATATCCCAGTCCTCATTATTGAGATTAGGAAAGTAGAACACTCACATGCATTCATATACACACGGGTATGTAATATGGCAACAGATAATATTGGAGCTGTCCCTCCCCCATACATGCATTATGTACACACATATTAGGATGATAAACAACTGCAACCCACAAACACGCAAGCTAGCTTAATAAGCATCCAGATATCATGAATTCACATCATGCTATTTAGCAAACTGTGCTCTTCTGATAACAGATGCTCCCTGGGCTGGGCAGCTGTAACTGGGTGCAGATAAGACGTAATTATAACTGTTATTAAACAGATGAAGATAGCCTGTATGAGGTGGCCATGATTGTGTGTTGAGTTTATATGGGTTTAGGTTATATGGGTTACCTTAAAATGAGGTGTGTGTATGGGTGTAAATAATTTTACTGCATATGTGTTGTGTGCAACTGAGGCAGGATTTGAGTGTGCATGTCTGTTCAATACAGTAGATGATATTTTGAGGTATAGCTTCTCGGAAGTGGAAAGAAATGGCAGGAAAACTGTCCTTTATTGTATAGTACAGAATTACATTTCAAATGGACCGAGAGTGCATTAATAGGCTTGGGCTGTTTACGTAAAGACGGTAATTATGGGTCTGTAAATACATTAGTTTCATTGCATCATTAAATAGATATGTTATATATAATCTGATAATGTACACTATATTGCCAAAGGTATTGGGTCACCTTATTTCAACAAACAGGTTTGACTACTTCAGTAATATGCATGAGTACAAATCTTAATGTTAAATAATATAATGATATTCTGGGAAATTGTATGCTTATTATTTTATAGTAACAGTTTGGACAGGACCCTTTTATATTCTAACATGACAATGCCTCTGTGTATAAGCCCAGGTTCAAAAGGAAAAGATTGATTGAGTCAGTGCAGAAGAACTTGACTGGTCTGCAAAAAGCCAACTCCTAATCCCAGCTGAACACATCTGGTGTGATTTTATATGCAGTCCTTGAGCCAAAAACCCATCACTAAACACCAATTACTTGTACATATGGATGCAATTCAAATTGAAATGCTTGAATTGTGTTTTTGTCTTTGTTGCCATGTTTTTGGAAGTGTCTTTTTCTGTTCTACAGAAGGGGGTGCCCAAATACTTTTGTCCATATAGTGAATGTCCAAGTCATTGGTGTTTAGTGATGAGTTTTTGGTTCAAGGACTGCATTTAAAGTCTCTCTTTAAAGTTGTTTATTGAAAGGGGGTGACTCAATACTTTTGGCGATATAGTATACATATATAAATGTATATACACATAAATATTTACTAAATAGATACTGCATGTGTGTGTATTTATATACATAATAAATAAAAAGAGTACACATATCAGGGGCTGATTGCATTTTTCGAATGTCATGGAAAGAAACAGCAACTTAAAAACAGACCTGCTCTACAGACAAAGATATTGTATGGCATCAGAAAATTTGCACAGGCAGAATGAATGATGGTGTTGTCGGAGTGTGAGAGTAGATCATTGTCCACTTTTATTGAATGGAAATTAATAAAATCAGCTTGGACATCCTGGACTAGTTTGATCTCGTAAATCGAATGGAATCCTCTAAAAAAGTTGAATGCAGCACCAGAGTGATGTTTGCTGTTTAAATGCTACTAAAAGTTGCTACAGTGATGTTTCCTTATAAAGGTTATGTTGGTTTGTGGAACCTGTTTATGAACATTATTATATATATATATATATATATATATATATATATATATATATATATATATATATATATATATATATATATATATATATATATAATTTTTTTTTTTGTATTTTTATTTTTTGCAATTCCATTTGATGTTGCTAGTGTCACAAAAATTACATGCTGTTATTTAAAGTGACATGACAAAACATAAATATGTTCAGTCATTAGGTTTGTTCACGAGCGTATTCACTGACAGGTGAGAAATCACATGTGTACATGATAACACCTTCAGGCAGCGTTTTAGTCTGGTACAAACACAAATTGCGCCTGAGTGGGTCATATGTAGGCATTTGGATCAGCAAGTTGTATTTACTGAGAGAAAGTCATTGTTTCAAAACATTAAAGTGGTGTAATGGGCATCTGGTGCTTTGGTTGTCAGAGAGCAGCACATGTCTTAGTCATCAATCTCTTAAATCACCATCAATATATTATTTAGAGTGAAGTCCAGTCATATTTCTATTAACATGTGCAAGCATATATTTTTAGCATCAAGGAGAGAGGAAAGAGTATGCTTGCATGAAAGGTTAATTGGGTCACGGCATGGCAAAGCCAGCTCATCTGCTCAAATTGGACTATTTGTATGGGTGTATAGTTGTGTGTAAAAAGAAGTCATTCCCAGTTTTTGAAAATTAGTTCTGCTTTGAAATTACTAAAACTTTTTTTAAAATCAATAATTTTTCTTATGTTTATACCTTTGTAAGATCAGGTTATACTTACCTTATTAAATGTATCTGTGATGTGATGTTTTTTCTGTCAAATGCATAAACCCAAGCAGTTGCTTCAATCAATCAGAATTTGATACACTTTTACAAATAAAACATTAACTAAATCAAACGCCTGTAAATCCAGAACAAAAACTGTGCCTGACAAGAAATTTATTACAGACGTTTTAATGATGCTCAAAGGTGGCATAGCAATTGCTTAAAGTAAATTGTCTACATAAATAATAAAAGCAACAAATCAGGAACTTAGTACTGCAATTTCATAATAACTTAATTCTTGCTCTTGATATTGTAATATTAGGTTGATTAATAGAATGCATTAAAAATAAACATATATATTAAGTCATACTCTGGCTACCCAGACAAAATGAAATGCTGTAATTTACACGTTCAATCATTTAATCGGGACAGCCAAAACATATTTAGTTCAACCATCATTTATCATTTTCATTTTTAATTTCTTCTGTTCATCTTCAATCTATCCAAATTTATTGCTTGACTCGTTTCACTTTTATTTGACATTTGTTTTTAAACCATCATTGGACAAGTTGTTTGTAAAACATACACACACACACATACAAGATATACAAGATGTAAAACTTGAAGAAAGAGCAATCCATATCATTCTTCTTTCTGTTGATGATCCATCTGTGCTTCGTTTTATAGCTTTATACACTTTAGTTCTTTACACAGTAGAGCAAATTTCAAAACATTTATTAAACAAGACGAAACAAGATATAAAAACTAGATATTGTATAGCAGAGTTGATTCAAATAGCAGCTTAACTTACATAGTTAAAGTAAAAAGAGAGTAATCTTAGAGAAAAAGTGACTCAAAGCGTCATGCTAGAAACTATGACAATTTTTTAAATAACAGGAATAAAACAATGACAGTGCCTAAATGGGACCATGATGTGCAAAAGAAACAAGTGTCATGAATGGTGGCAAAAAAGACCAAGGGAGAAACTAGAGGTGGAAGGAACCACAGAGGAGTTGATGATGGAAAGAACCATGGAAGCAAGGTCAAAAGCCATTGTGATGCGTGGCCAAGGTGGGGCCAAAGGAAAGGAGGAGACTGAACAAGCCGAAGGGGTAAAGAAACAAGCTGCAGCTGAAGGCCTGGAAAACTTTGGTTGAGGTAGAGCGACAAATGACCTAGGGATGGCTGTTGGAACTGGCTCACACACATGGTCAGACTTGGCGGCAGGCTTTTCTTCTGGAATGGCTGCACACACTGGCCATACCTTGGGCATAAGCTCTGGCTCAGGGTCCATGGTGGGCTCAGAGTTATCTTCTGCTGGAGGGTCTTAAAATGGTGGGTGAGGTAGACTGGGAGTGAAGGGGGATCCATTTTGTAGAAGCACCCAGTCAATGGACATCCCTCAAGGGCCATTTCTGATCAGGCGAGCTTTCATTTGATCTAAGTCTTGCCCAGAAAAAAACACACAGAAGCTGCCATTGTTGTAATGGATGAGATGGACGAAATCTACAAAACTCTGTTTCCTCAAGGGAGCAATCTTCCTGGGAGCGGAGGAGGATTTGAACAGCTGCAAGACCCATGAAGCCTTTCTTTGGTCTAGTATTCTAGTATGTAGAGGAAAGTAAAGAAGATAAAGGTATTGCAAAGCAAATCCAAATTAGTGTAGTAATTATAGTTAGTAGTCATAAACTAGTGTAACTTATACGTTTTAAAGTTACTTTACTTTTATGTAATATATTGGATTTGTTTTGTGTGTGTTTCTAAAACTGAGCATACATACTGTTGTTAAAATGCTGTCACTATGGCTATTTTGTAGACATGGGTATGTATGCTTTTCTTTGTTTCTTAAAAGTGTAAACATAAATATTTAATAAACATAAAAATTATGACCACCTAACTACCTCCATGGTATCTGGTACAATGTCAGTCGAACCACTCTTTTGCGATTCTGGCATTGTGGCGTGGGACATTATATTCGTAATGAACGTTACCAGCAGTTTAAAGTTAAAATAGGGTGTCTATAAAATTAAAATGTCAATTTTATTTCTAATATAGGGGGTGATTTGTTGTCAGCAAATTGTTTTAAATTGAATAGCATGTATTATTACACACATTAGTTCTTTAGCGTGCTTCCAGGCTATTTAGTGCAAAATCATTTTCAAACATCTGTTAAATATTATCTGTATCTCCCAGGCTGGATGAACTCCAATTAACATAAATATAAGATACATATTTTTATATTTGTATACAAAGGAGTATTTTGACTATATTCTACAGGTCATGTCTAAAACATCATTATTAATATGTATAAAGAGATTTGATACTGTGACTTGACTTGACTTGACTTGGTTGAGGTGAGCCGGTGACTTGACGTGACTTGACTTGATTTGTTTGTACTGTGAATTGAGACTTGCTTGAGACTTAATTTTAGGGACTTGAGACTTGCTTGAGACTTAAATATGTGTGACTTGCCCCCACCTCTGGTGGCATGTGAACAACCCACAACAAAATGATTCCATTGATTCCATAAAAATAGGTCTTCAGACTCTTATCTGGGACAGATGAAATTTAGCTCAGGAACATTCATATTTCTTTTATATTACACTTTGAGTGAAACTGACCTGTGGCAAAAACAGAGCTAAAACACAGGATTGCATTGAACCACACATTTCTGGAAGAGTTTAAACATATGCTGCATTGAAGATTCACAGAAGCATGTGGTCTTTGTTACCCTTAATGGAAGAAGACTGAAACAACCTTCCTAAACCAAACTTCCTAAAGCTGACCTCCTGGAGAAATTGAGCAATTGAGGGAGAAATGGCTTTGATTGGCGAACAAGAACAGATGGTCACTGTAGCTAATCTCCATGATCATGTATGGATCTGGGCTTTATGGCAGTGTGGCAAGACTCAATACTGAAGACACATGAAAATACACTTGGAATTTGCAAGCAAAAAACACCTAAAGGATCATCAGACTGTGAGAGATTCTCAGGCCTAATAAACCTCATTTCAAAAAAATCATGTTTTGAGAAAACCAGTCTCTGCTCATGACCTGCAGAATACCATCCTTGTAAATGTCCTGAGTGCCCCAGCCAGAGCCTGGGCTTGAACCCAATCAAAGTCTTTCTGTAGAAACCTAAAAAAATGTGTATCTGCTCCCATCCAAACTGATGAAGAGGTGTGAAGAAAAAAGGCAAATGGCGATGTGCAAACTTAAATATCAATAGTTTTTAATAAATATATATATATATATATATTTAATAATTTAAATAGCATTCTTTATTTTGTTCTATAAAATATTAATTTTATTTGTGTCCTTTGATTTCATGTCAGTCATGTTTCTCTCATCAAAAATTCACACAAAGCCAGAGCTTTACTTTACTTTTGTTTTGTTTTGTTTTGTTTTGTTTTGTTTTGTGTACCCTTGTTTTAAGAAAAATCTGCATACTCATGAAATCACCAAACCGACATAAAATTATTTTATATACATGCCAGACCAGTATGTGGAAGACTATGCGCATAAACTTTGCTCACTATATATGAACTAACACACACACACTTGCATTTGTGGTTTATGGTTTATGATTTTTATACTGTACAAATGATACAAACAATATTTTCTATCACCCTACACCTAAACCTAACCCATTCAAAATTTCATTGTTTTACGTAAACATAGGAAGTGTTCTCATAAACCATTTTTCCTTTCAGTCGGTCACTCTGATTCACGTCAGATATGACCGGCGAATTGGGATCTTGCTTCGAGAGACCAGTTTACTTGAGTGTATTAAAACAAGCCAAATAACATTTGCATGCGCTGATTGCATCCAGCTGTAGCTGATCACAGCGTGAGTATAAATGAGCAGAGGGTGCAGGGCACATTAAGCTTTTCACTTCAGAGCCGAGTATGACATGTTCTGCTCCCATCCTACTTCAGAGTGACTGGTGGTACAGTGTTTTCAGCAGAGGTCGTTCCAGTGTTGAGTGGATTGCCACATCAGGCTGCACTACCCCCTGTTGTGTGCAAGCAGCCATCTCCTGTTTGCTTCAGCACTAAAAGAGCTTCTAAAAGAGCAAGCTCATGGGTGGAATGTCTTTTTAAAGACGCATCTACAAGATGCCCTTCCACCCGTGCATTTCTGGATGTAGCAGTTACCTTGTGCCAGGTGATGGTCAAGATCGCTACCTCGCTTGTCTGGGCCTTAAGCATGCTTATGTGGATTTTGTGGATGAGTCATGTCACAGAGATGTGGACCAGACTCTGTTACCTGCAAAGGAGGGGATCCTGTTCTTGGGGATTGCTGCTTCTGGTGGAGGGTGGACCGGTCTTACGGTGACTGTGAGGAGCTCTCCACCGAGGACTCCTCCTTCCACCAGCACTCTACAGCCAGTGGAGCTGTCAGGGGAAAAGCCTGAACCCTTTCGTGGGGTACCAGCTGTATCCTTTGGAGCTCTCTCCGATGACTGGATGTTAATCGTTGCATCGGAGGGTGAGTCAGAAGGATCCGAAGATGAAGATCTGGCTGCAGATCCAGAATTGGTTGCTATGCTTGCCCGTGTGTCCAAATGCCTCTTCCACTTGGCGGGGAGTACCTGTGCTCCCCCCCGGGCCTGTAGGCACTTGTTGGCTCTGATCCACAGTGCTTACACGGCCTGTGGAGAAGCTGCCTCTGCGGTACACACTATAGCGTTGTCATCAGTCTAAGGCACTGAAAAACTTGCACAAGGGTTGTCATGGCCACTGAAATAGTTTCCATATGAGTATATGCTCCAAGACCTCCTACGTGAAGGCTGGACTCCAGTACGTCCCTGTTTACTAGAACGTGGGACGTTCCATAGTGTTCCAGTCAAATGAATGGGATGCCAACCTGAGAAGGCTTGGGAGGCTCCCACAGGACAGGAAGAGGCAACATCCATGGCGTTTTGGTAGGGATCCCAATTCGTCGTCACATTCAAGATTTCAAGATTCAAGATTTAAGAAGCTTTTATTGTCATTTTGTCCATATGTAGCTGATGTAGTATACAGTGATATGAAACAATGTTTCTTCAGGACCCTGGTGCTACATATAACAATAAAAACAACAGAAACAACACAGAGTTACCAAAAACAAATAAATAAAATAACAATAACACAGAGCTACATAACGAGACACAAAGCTAAGGACTAAAGTAATTGTCCTAGCCACATAAGTGCATGGTGTGCAAACATTTCAGACAACACAGTGCAAGACATACAACACAAGACAATAGACTACACGAAATAGCGCTAGCAGCAAAGACAGCAAGTAAACAATGTAAACTGTCAAATAATAAATATAATAAATAAATGTAATTATAAGTGTAAGCTGAGGCACTATGTAAATGGGGTGTGTGAATGTGAAGTAAATGGGGTGTGTGAAAGGGAGTTCAAATGGGTGTGAATTAGTGTGTGTGTGTGTGTGTGTGAGTTCAGTCCAGCACACCGACGTGACTTGTAGTGACCGACTGAACTGAAACGTCTCACGAGTGTGATCCCAATTCGTCAGTCATGTGTAACCAAGATGTTTATGTTGTAGTATTCATGTCATTTATACAAATTTGTGTCCTCATAAACCACAAATGACAGTACACACACACACACACACACACACACACACACGACAGAGGCAGGTGTTTTACCCATATTTTTAAATTCTGCATTGCATTATGTTTTATGTTTGCATTTATGTTTTAGCACTGAAAGAAGAAACGTTTGTAAACCTGTGTACTGGTATACTGTACTTTGAAAAACGTGATGCTAATTTTCAGCAGGAACTGTTTTTTTTTGCAATTGGCATATTTTTTTCATAGAAAAAAGCTATAGATCCTAGTTTCTGGTCTCGCATAATAAATCTCACCTGTGTCACCCATTCAGGGTTCTAAAACCCTCACATTTTATTCCAGTTGATTAACTCAGGGCATATAGAAACTCAGTCATTTTAAAAGAGATCAGCACTGAAACAAGATGACCACCATCATTTCATTATCTTGCTGAGAAGAGTTAGTCAATATTAAAACTCCTTTTCTCCCTTTTCAGTGAGTTCTCAAAGGACTACAAGTTGTGAATTAGTAATATGCCACACTTAGGGCAAGACCCATTTGTGGCTTTGATATTTCCATCACAGAGGAACTCTCAGAAGATCAGTCTTTGACGGTGAAATGATGGTTCTACATGACATCTCACTGTGAGCTTTTACACAAAACAATTAGCTACATTTCTCAGATTGAACAACAAAACCCCTAGTGGGAAGAAAATATGCGAACAAGAAAGAGGAATAGGAATTGTAAATTAGAACAGGTGGGCAGTGTAGAGCTCTGCTCTGTTAGTCTCTAAAAGGTCTGATTTAAGGTGCAAGACAGAGAAAGTTCAAGCTGTGAAAGTCATTATGTCAGTTAATGGATTTTGCGTTAACACAGGATCTTCTCTTGGTGGCAGTCCATTTACCACAGAAACCCAACAGGTGTAACCCTGTCACAACACCTTGGCTTCACCCTATAAATTTTGACAAGTTATCCACACGACTTCTCCCTGCGCTACATGCTAACAGACATCCTGATCCTGTTACACCTTGTCAAGTTAACAGCTATCAAATTCTGTTTGTGTTGAATAAAAAGTATTACATTTTGAGAATACCAAGGGAAAGAAGCTATATTAATACTGAACAAATATCTATTTGACAATCAGCACAAACAATATTTACAGTGTAAAATCTGTATTTAAACAAGGTCATTGACAGAAAAAGTACATGCAGATCTTTATGATAATGAAGTGGAGACAGGTGAACAAATCACTGCAGATGTGGGTTTGACCTGCACTGCCATATTAAAAACACCAAATCAGAAGGACCTCATACTGATATTACTGAAATATTCATAGTATGTAACTGTATGTTATTGTTGTAGTGTTCATATCTTTTGTTGAATCCAATATTCAGAACATTTGACAACAGCTTTTATTTCCAGCTATTTTTTTTACATGTACATTTTTGTATTAACAAAAAAGGTCAACAACTGAGACACGAACTGAATTGATAAATAACTGATCTGGTATTGTGCACTTACAAACAACAAAGAACAATGTCAAATCCAAATGATCAGGATATCCCTCCATAACAATTAGCTGACATTAGCAGGTTGATCAATCACACTTCCCACCATATTTGTCAATAAATGGCAATTGATCTCTTGACATTATAATCAACATAAGTACCAGCTGGAAGTAATTACTGACATGACCTTCTTTAAAGCCTTTAATGCTGCAGTGTAATGTTTTACAAGGCCCGCTGTCATTTAAAATGGGCAGCATTAAAAATGCATGTGGGCTAAAAAGGTTGACAGGCAGATCTCACCTCAGATAAACCATCTATTGTGACTTCTGAGCATTCAGTCATGAACTTTTATGGTTGTCTTGATACTTTTTCTCTTGGTTCCCAAGATACAGTTTAAAACTTGGTGTGTGGAAAACAATATATGCTTATATCAGTGAAAATGTAAATATGCAAATTTTTCCATGTGCTTGCAGGACTTTTTAATGCAGTTTTGGAGGAGGTCCAGGTAGCCCAAATGCTCTATATGTTGCCCTTTCGAAGGATAAAATACCCAGAGGGGATGTCAAGCTTAATGCTGAGGTGTGTGTGTATTAATGGCATATGGGCCAGCTGAACCTTGAGGTATGTGGCATATGCTTCACTTTCTGCAGTTATACTTTTTCCAAGTCCATCTGCACCACCACACCCCACTGAGGAGGACAGTATGAAGGTCATTAGGACTGTGTGTGTATTTCTTACATAAAATATTATAAGGAGCGGTTTTATATGTTATCATGTTTGGGTTACTGAATTAACACAAATTGTTACATGTGGTGTCTGAGGTAATTGCGCTTTCCCTTGTTAATATAAGGAGATATATATATATATATCTCCATACCTTTCTCTTTAACCTAACTCCGTCTAACTTCAGAGTGAGGAAAGGGCTTGAATTGTTGACCTCTGGCCGATGCTATGCCCCCCCCATATTCTACCTAAAATAATATGGAAAGCATATTGGGACCAATAAGTCAATACGTTTTAGTCAAGTGGAACAACATAATTTCTAGGTCAAAATTACTAATACAGAGTGGTTAATTTATTCTCAAAATCATCAAAAACATAAAAATATTCTCACTTTGTGGTAAAGGGGTCATTGGATGCCCATTTTCCAGAAGCTGATATCATTCTTTAGGGTCTTAATGAAAAGTCTGTAACATAGTTTGGTTTAAAAATTCCAAATGGTGGTGTAAAAAACCTTTTTTACCCTGTAAAAAAAAACATTTTGTAGCTTTTTCCTTTAAATGTTAATAAGCTCTGTTGACAGCTCTGCTTCTCTGTTCTGAGCCACTCACATTATTAGGAAAGTCAACTTGCAAAGATTCATTACAAAACCTTATACTCTTCTTCTGTAGGTCATTCTGGATTCTGAATGATTTGTGCGATCATATATTTATTATGTATATATAAATACACACACATGCATCTATTTGACTATTACATTTTAGGAAGAAGGCCACCTGCATTATATTTGGGCTCATTAGTTAAAATATGAAAACCCGGTTTTTGGGGAAGTAAATTATAATTTATTTTAATGAACCTAATATTGACTAATTAAATGTATAGGTCCACAATCTGTCCCTTGAAAGCTCAGTACAGTAGTCTTTGTGCTTCTATGTTCTATGGTCTTGTCCCTCTCCATCTGGCTATAAATGCTTCTGTACATCCATAGACTCTTGCACAGACCCTCAGGTTTTCTGTCTGTGATTTACCAGCTGTCCTTGGCTTAGATTATATCCTCCATGGGTGGCAGATCTTTCATTGTTATGGATCTAAAATCCTGGACCTATCTTCTGCAAATCCTCTAGAAAAACTTCTCTGTATCAACTGTACTTTTATATGAAAAGCTCATATTTTGCCACAATCCAATCCGGTTAATTTCTCAGACCTTTTTTCCATCTTGCTTTGTGCTCATATGTATTCCATGTCTTTTTTTTTTACGTTTCCACTTATGTTTTGTGTTAAAGAACAGTATTAGAATTTTGCAAAAATATCTTCAGAAATTAAAAGGTTATTATGGTTATTATTTTCATATATGGAGGAACTCTTTTTTTTTTTTTTTTAAATGGGCTCATTTATATATAATACTCTCATATTTTATATAAATAAGAGCCCTAAAACCAGAGAAGCATCACATGAACACTTATATGTGGCCAAGCCTGAGAGTCCTGTGATTGCAACAACAGCACGCGAATGGGAAAGGTTGTTGTTGAGGTGTATTAAAAAGATAAACCTCATGGGAAAAGATTAAGAGAGATGGATAAAAAAAGAAAAGGAGCAGAGGGAAAGAGTGAAAAACAGGTCAAGAGAAATAATGAGTGACAGGTAGAAAAAATGAATAAGAAATGAAAGGGTGAAGGAGAAAAGCAAAAAGCTGGATAAGGACGAGTAGACCGCCAGACCGTGTGTGTGTGTGTGTCTGAGAGATTGAGAGAAACTCTGTGTGAGCTACAGACAAAGAACACCAGAGGCACAATCTAAGAATAAGACCTGACGTGTTGTCTACTGTTGGTAGGCTTCATTGCCTGGCTGACATATTCGGTACCGGACGAGAGGACATTCATATGATGTCAGCACACATTCCCTCTCACACATCAAAACCAACGGAGCGGCCCATCTGCAACGATGTTTCAGTGCCGTGTCCTCTATGTTCAGCTCATAGACTTTGCAAATCGTTTAGCACTTGCTAATGCTCTGGGCATGTGCCAGTTTGCCAACATGATCGCTGGCTGGAGATGAACTTCTCAATTAGTTAATGGACAATTTTCACTTATTCATTTGAAAAATGTTGAATGCGTTAACTGGTCAACAATTTCACTTTCAGAGTCCTCCTGACAGAGTAACATTGATCTAAATTTGTTTTCAACAAGAATGAATATATTATGAATGAGAAAATGAAGTTTATTTAATAAACTTCTGGGACTTTATAGTGTTATGTACATTTCACAAATGAATCTTCATTGTAATATGGAGCAGCCCACTTTGCATATACTGTATGTCAGTAATTATCTATTCCCACACAATTATCTTAAAGAAAATCGAGAATCACAACTGTTTTGTCAAAATATATGTGATAATTTCTAAGATTCTCATTAGCTTTGTATTCCACTTTATAGCAGTTTGTATTAAAATGTATTCCACTAACCTACCTCTTAATAAATCTTTTGAGTGTAATGGATTCATGACCCTGAAAATTTTGCAGTGTATAATGCATATGGAAAGATGTTTAGGAAAGTATTTTAGTACATACGTTTTATTTAACTCAGGGAGACTTCATGCAGCCTTCATGTACCTTAAACACAATTATTATTTTTTTTATGCCTTTTATTTATAGGAGTATAGCGATGACTAGAAATGATAGGCAGAAGAGAAACAGGATCTGGAAATGTCACATGAATGTCACGTGAATGTCATGACATGATCGCTTTGACTCAATGTGTCACTGCTTTGGTCATATCTGACATGTTTTGATTAAAAGCTGTTGCTTGACTTTTGAATTTGAGCATTTTTTTTTATAAAAAGTATGGTGTAGTGTATTATCAATAGTGGCTTATTAATAACTTTGCTAGCCTTAGTGCTTATTTGAATGCTGTTAACCTCGGATCATTGGAAAAGTAAGTGAACAGTGGCAGTAACATACCAATAGGTTTTATTCATTCAATTTTTCAATTGTCTACACACTATAAGTTACACTATAAGTTTTTGACTGATATATATTTTGACCAAAATAGTTTTGGTGAGCAAGCACAACTACAGTGCCCCCTTAAAAAGTCTTTATCTCCATAACGCATACATTAAAAAAAAAAAAATTCCATAAATGTTCATGCGTACATCCTGAATTAAGATGACATGGTAATAAGGCCCATTTTTGCACTTTTATTAGAACTGAAATCTCAGTCACCTCAGAACTTTGTGAAGACATCCCATACTGTCTCTAGGTCTCACTGACTGACTAATCTGTGGATACAGTTGTCAGCAGCATATACAATAATGTTTGCTTCCTAGAAGTTCAACTTTAAGGGAAGGAATAAAAAGAAAAGAGGTATGAGGAAGGGAAAGCCAGGACAGCTCAGTTCCTTTGGGTCTCAGCAGCTTGTCGCCCGTAGTAAAGAAGTCAGTCAGGTTTCTCACGCTGAGTCTCGTGGGTACTGACGCTAATATGAAGTGTCCGTGTTAGCGACAGCTTTGGGGAGAGATGGTGGAGTGCAGAGGCTTTGAAGCCCTTCTCTGTTTAAAACCTTTCTTGCTCACAGAGTCCTCATTGCCTGAAAACGTGCATGCTGTTTTTAGAAAGTGCCCTAACTCCTCTGTTAAGCTGTCTGCTCTGGGAGGTGGCTTTGTTGGATAAAAATAGATATGTTCGTGTGGAGTCCTCTAAATATTTGATGCTGTGTAATTTGTTTGTGAGGACCGAGCAACAAGTCAAATTACAGGCAATGAAACAATGTGAAGGGTCCGATGCTAAAAATACATACAGTACATACCTGCGTTCTCTATCTCAAGGCTTAGCTGAAGCCACAATTGATTGGAAGAGCTTGTTGAAGAGCTGTCCTGGAAGTTCACCAGCTAACTATATTATAAAGATATGAACCTAGAACCGCACTCAATCCTAATGTCATCCTCCCCATCCTCAAAAGTAACATCTCAAATGCTTGAGGAGTGTTCAGTCCTGCAACCAGGAGAACTCACCCAAATGTAGTTTCAACCAATCAAACACAGATAATTTCACATGTAAAGTCTCCCATAAACTCCACACCTCTAAATGTTACCCAATGTTTTACATCAAAGATATTAGTCACAGATCCTGCAGCAGTCCTGCAAGTTCTGAGGTAGGACTTCCATGGATGGGATTCGTTGGTCCAGTGCATCCCATAGATGTTCAGTCAGATTAAGAGATCTGGAGAATTAGGAGGCAAAGGCAAAACTTTTTTTTCATTGACCATGTAACCTTCTTGCTTTGCCCCATGGTTCAGTTCTGGTGTTTTTGAGCTATAGCAGATATTTTTGTCATCATGGGGATTCTGACTGGTCTGAGACTACACAAAAAACTGAGGCACTGTGTGTTCTAGCAGAACTTGATTTTGCTGAGTTCTTTGTTTTCCTCGGTCAACAACTTTGATAACCTTGGAACAACATTGTGATCAGAATTGAAGAATCATTTTATAGTTTTTGTGAAGTTTGGAAGTTAGTGTTTGGTGCTTGCACAGCAGTGTCTTTCATCTATCATTTCCTCTGACTTTAGGCATTACTCTTGATTAAGATTATTGACCATACATACCATTTTCCCCTGATACACCCTTGACAGGATTTCTGTATTGCTTTGAATTTAACTACCTTCGAGAGCATTTTGAAAACACAAGGATTCGATGTCTGCACAAAAAGAAAATCAAAACCTAGATATTTTAGGCAATATAGAAATCCTGGCCAGCATTCGTTTGGGAAAAATGGCTCTTATGGTCACCTTACTGTTGGTACAAATCACTGTATGTGGAGATGCATTTTGAGGATGCATGACCCAGTCGTCTAGCCATCACTATTTAACTATTTAACAACCAGTTTTACTGCTTCCAACACAAGACGTTTGAAAATGAATTCAAGAATTCAAATGAATCTATGCCAATCAATTAATCAATATTTCTCACACTATTTTTGTCAGTGGTTTTACTGTTGTGAATGATCCGCGTATGCTTGTTTACTGTATGTATGAATGTATATTTCTCAAGAAAACTGTAGTTGCCTTGAAGGATTTATTGACTTAATAGGCTAAGAACGTAGCTAATATATTATTATACTTTCCTTTATTTATTACATTAGTACATGTGCAAAAACCAAACAACATCAACTAAAAATTAATAAAAAACTACAAATTGTCTAATTATGCAAATTGTAAGTTCTCGTCCTGTTCTGTTCTTGTTATCCTGTGTTTCTGGTTATTATTTATTACATTCTAGTTTGTTTAATTTTGTTTTGTTTACATTAATTCTCAAAGGTTTTTACCTAGGAAAATATATATTTTTCACTTTATTATTAAATCCGAAAAAACTGCCAATGCAATAAAAAGTCACAACATTTTTAGGAATATATTGTTGTACAACTGTCACATGTTTGGACTGTTTTGTTGTTTTTTTGTCCCATGTGCTTTGTGTCCTACTTCCTATCCTCTGTTGATTGTCTCATTGTGTTCAGGTGTGTCTAGTTAATTTAGTTATTTCCTTTTGTCCTGTATAAGTTCCTGTTTGTTCAATGTCAAAAGGTCCCGCCTCATCTATGTATGTGTGTGGTTTGAGTCTGCCTACCTACCTACCTGCCTGTCTTTATTATTATTTGCTCTTTGTAGAAGATTAAAAACTGGTAAAAGTTATGTTCTTGTCCAGCGCTCCTTCCTGCAACCACATCGTGACAACAACTTGAAGCAAATTAATTATAAACAAACTCCTATAAAAACGTTCAGAATATAAATTGGAATTGTAAATCCACCTGTTTAACCTAAACCGTGTTGATCCCGCGAACACAAACATATCAGTTTAGTCAGAGGATTCAGAATGAAAAAAACCTTTAAGTCAACTGCCACATGCTCGGTCATACAAAAACGTAATTTCCTTAGTTACACAGCTGCAACTTGCTCAGTCAGGGATAGACTGATATCAAAATGTCCCACATGATATGTCATATGCTTTATTCATTGGGCCTTCAGTTTAACCTTTTCTGGATGAAGATTTGCGGCAATACCAGACTGCGCTTAATCTACTAATGATTTCAGAAGAGTTCATAATATATCAAATATATTTTTTAATGTTAAAATGTTTCATGCCAGTTACATAAACAATGAAAATCGAGTTCAGGATTAAATTCAGTCCCAATACAGATAAATGCAAAACATCAATTGCTCAAAGATGAATGAGATGCGAACTGACAGCTGAGAGAAACACAGCAATTTGAGAGTCCTGCAGTGTACACACTGTGTGGGGTTTTCTGCTTACAGAAATCCCAACTGACTGTATTGCCGCTATGCTTATGTATCCAGACCACAACAAAGAAATCTACAAATTGGTGTCTTTTGATCACGATCCATAACCCAAGGGTCACACCTGAGTGGAAAAGTGAAAACATTTTCAACAGAGACCCTGAGGAAGACAAACCCTCAGCAACAGAACAGAATTCTTCAAAAGTTTTTAATCTTTCTCTAAATATAAGTGAATGCTGTAAAATTTAGATCATTTTATCAATTCCACTGAGACTTTTAAAAAGATACCATACATGGAAGAAAAAAATGATCGGGTCCTTGATATAATAAATGTAATAAATGCACTAACTATAGGGATGCATAATTAATCGAAATTCTCTTTCAATTTCGGCCTCCAACGATTATGAAATGATATACAGTAATCAATATTAAAAGATTATTGCACTTCATTCTGCCCCCTTTCCAGCCGTGCTTTTTGTTCATCCATGAAAGCTCAATTTCATCATAAATCAGTAAAATGATGCAACGAGACTTAAAAAAAAAAAAAAGTTGATTTAAATTTATTCATTTTTTAAAAATGAAAGAAAATGTGAGGTGTTTTCTGGGACAATTAGGCCCACCCATTAGCCCACATTTTTTCAGTTGCTCTAAATAGGGGCGCCAGTGTTTTTTTGTTTAAATGGCAGCAGCGTGCTGAGTGTTGAGCATCTTTTTGAGCTGAGCATTCAGGTGTTTTTTTTTTGCGCGCCGCTGAGAGTTGAAGACTGTGGTTGCTATGTTTCTCAAGCATTTTTTCATAACAACATTATGGTAGTCTAGCATTTCTGCCAAGAGTTGAAGAATGTTCAACTTTGAATAAAATGCTGTGGTTATCACTGTCACTTTGGAGGAGGCAGGACTACCGACTGAACCACGGCTGAACAACAGAAAAGTATTGCTTATCTCTGAGTATTTATTTCTTTACAAGATCAAATTGCAAACTAAAAACTGCATAAAAACTATACAGAGAACCCCAAATACTATTATAAAAAGCAACAAAAATGTAACAACATCTCTTTTTTATGTAGCTTATTTCAGTTCATTCTGTTAATTGAAAGCCCTGGCTTTGACTGTAACTCGCTGATCGGCTCAAAACAAGTATTCCTTATAGCTGCTAGCATAACTTATAGCAAGTCTTACCATAGCCAGAAGAGATTAGCCTCCTCTCTGTTAGAACTTTCTTCAAAATTAAAATAAGCTACACAATGCTTCTTCTTTAACCTTTGTGGTAGATAGTTAATAATACTCTTTTCTATTGTAGAAGATTAAGTGTAGTCAATCTCGGTTTTGCAAAGTGTTTAAAAGGCAATAACAATATATACTGTTTAATTGGAACAACTAATCAGCTCAAATCAGAGCCTTGATTATTTAATTACACTAGCCTGGATGCAGATAGATAACACACAGCTTCTGTTTTCTTTATCTGCAGCTTTACTCTTTGATGATGGACTACAAACGCAGCATTAAATCCTGTAGATACAGAAATCATTTAATGCAGAAGCTAAGATTTTTATTTAAACAAAACGATGTTTCGCGCATAAAAATAAAAAACGGCAATGTGTGCGACAGTTTAATCTCATGAATTTTTCATTGAAGTGGATATTAAAAACATGCTCATTCATCGGCTCTCTGGTTTCGGTGCAGAGTGAGGCTGATCTATTTTTAGCTGTCTGTTGCTGGATTGTGTGGTACGTGAGTCAACCCCCACCCCCAACCCCAAAGCCATAGATAACAAGGTGGAAAATAGGGAATGTCACCAGTGACAGGGCCATGTTCCCTATGATCGTATGAATGTTTTTAAAAATATCTCTGTGTTAAAACATAGTAATTACAAAAGCTCACACATTCTCATCTCACCTGGGATGAACTGTTCCTAAGGATCTGTAAATAGTCAAAAACCCAGGTATTCGGAGAATATATTTTTATCCTCAGTCTGCTGAAAAAATATGGCTTTGTTATAAAACAAACTTGTAAGCAGGGCTGTTTGATGGAAAACATGGTTAAATCCAGCATGTCAATATTTTTGTGCCTCTCCGATTGTTTTCTGACATACAAGTTTTTCAAAAATGAACCAGCAGCATTTATATAACTGTCTGCATTTATGCAGATAACCTATAGTAGAAGACCACATACAAATTCACAATATTTGAGGGACAATTAACGTATGGTCGTGGTAACTTTAATAAAAAAATTAGTTCTAATTAGATATTTGTTTACCACATCTTTTCAGGGAATTTATGGCTATGCCACACTTTAAAAAACACAATAACTGATTATTACTTTATTAGATTTTAAAGTTCCAAAAAATCATATCTATCAGATCAGGAAAAGATTTTGTCCTATGCAAGTTCATATGAATATTAGTTTTTGAAGAACCTCTTGTAAGGATCTCTCTTTCGCTTCCTCTGGAGATAACATTAGTGCATTTACTCTGATCTGATCTCTGACTTTAAAGCTTTGTTCTTTCATTGGATCAGCCAGTATCTCTAATGCTGTGAATGGTATCTAATATCAGCACTGCTTCTAAAAGATGCAGAATGATACAACCGTAATACCAAGATGATTTCCAACGCTATTATAAAACAAATAGCTCCAATCACCATATTTTCCATGTAGAGTAATAACTTGCGATTTGAAATTAGAAGACTCCCGCTGCTGTTGCACAGCCATGTCGTCACTTTGACGCAGTCTGCATGTCAATCAAATGACTATCATTAAAGCATTCAAATGCAGACTACATTATAGTCAGGGATAGAGAGATAAGTTTAATAAGAGATACGGTAGAGAGGGAGACAGCCTGAGCTGGCAGGCAAAAGATGTGAATTGGCAGGTGTCAAATCTCCTTCAATCTGACTAACAAAATTGAAAAACATTCATTTCAGTGCAGGTATTCACACACATACTTTAAACTAGTTTCTATATCACATTTGCACTGTTATGGATAAATTATTATAGACGCCTTATGAGCAGTGTGCATACTGAGACACAAATTGGCACTAATAGAATAGGGTTATAAATAAATATGTACATTAGTGTCCTAATAAAACAATACATCCCAGACTCAATGGGCAAAAAAAAAAAAATTATATATATATATATATTTGTATATAGATTGCAACGGGGTGAAGAATCACACAATAGGAGAGCTCAAAATAAAGACCCCGAAAAGGCGGATTTATTTTAGTGACAATACAAAGGAGTGGTAAAGAGGGGAAGGCTCTGTGCCCGGTGCATCAAAGTGCTCTTTCTTGGGTCCGTGGGTGCTCTGGTGCAGAGGTCGGTCACACGCTGCTGTCTGGAGAGGGGAAAAAGAGACAACGTTAGTCTGTTTGCCATGGAGTCATAGCTCAACACGCTTGTTCCTCCACGTGGGGCTTTATAGCCCCAACTTGATGAGCTGCAGGTGTGACTGATCTCTGGTGATCAAATGAAATTTAGACTTTGCACACTAATAGCATCCAAACAGAACATGAAACTGGCAACATATTGTTATGTATTGTAATTTTAAATGTCCAGTAAATGTTGCTTAAAATGTTAATGTTGTATCTTCTAATCAAGTGTAAACAAAATCATATATGAGATACATTATACAATTAACCATGGCATTTTAGCTTGTTTCTCGATGTCTTTGAACTGTTTTACTGTGATTTGTTGGACTTGTGAAGGAGCACTTTGCATTGCAAATGCAAAGATGAACTGGGTGAGCTGCTGAGCAAATTCACCACATTAGAAAATCCATATGTGCGCATCTGATTGTGTGAATTTTTAGTCATTTGCAAGTCATGCACTGTGGTAAAGTGTTTTAAGGCATGTGAAAATACCAGGTTCGAATATGTTTTATCAATCTTTGTGAAAAAGAATAAAGGTTGTTGGTGTTTTACCACCCGTAGTGTTCATTTCAACTGGAAACTGCAATTAATTATGTATAGGTACAACTTTGAAGTTTTCTTCAAAAATATGGGTAAAGGCCATAGACTGTAAAACATGGATGTAGTGTCACCCAAGTTTCTGAAGAGTGTTTTTGAAGCTCAAAGTGGGGTGAAGCTGGCTGTCATCTTGGGATTGCGCCAGAGTGCGAATTCTCAGATAATCGTAAAATGGGCAAATAGACTGGTTGATGAAACCCCACCTCCTTGCTCGACTGTGGTGACAACAGCGGCAATCCACCTGTCACTCAAGTTGTTACGCCCTAATTATGCAGAAATTTAAAGCATAATTAACATATAAAACTGCCAAATGGCAAATTTAACTGTATAGACCAAAACCACTTTTTTACCTTTGCCAGGCTGTAAACATATTTTTTGTGCTGTAACGTAATTTTAACATGTGGAGTCTTATGAATCTGACTCTCTTTTGGAGCCAGCCTCTAGCGCCAATTGATGAACTCCCTTATCTCAGTTGCAGTCACCTCCATGTTGGCTTCATGAGAAAGACGGGAGGTTGCTACTTGCTAAAGACACTTTTTTTTAATTAGCCATCGCAGCCATACCTGACTGACATTTTATGATCTCTACAACTATGGCCTTAACAAAAATCTCATTTTATACTAGCAAGACAGATGATATTGAACACTGCGTAAAGTATTTAAAATTTCATAAATAGTGTACAGCTTTTACAATGATAAACACCTTGAGCAGTTTATACTGAATGTAGTTTGCATTTCATTAGCCGTTGAATGGATTTAAACGGTTTAGTTTTTATTTCAAGTATCGCTTTCAGGACAGGCTGGGTTTTCATGAAACCTTATGTTGTAGTGAAACACTTTCTCTGTGACTGTGATGTTCAGTGTGTGACTGCAGAGTGACTAATGGAGGATACAATGACAGAGACATACAAAAGCAAACCCAGCTAATCTTCTCTTCTGCGACTAGCATAGACCCGTCTAATGAAAAGAAAATCTCTCCGTCTCTCCTTTCTCCCCATTCCTCTCTCACCAACCAAATCTCTCTGGCGCTCTTTCTGTCTGTCTTTTTATCTCTCTCTGGCACTGCTTTTCTCTTCTAATAAATACCCCCCGCCCTCAGCACTCTCTCATCACTTAAGCTTTTTTCTTCTTCATCATCCTCATTTTTTCATCTTCCATCCTTTCACCAACGGTGCTTTGAGTTTGAATTTCAAACTGGCAGGATTAGTGAAGGTGGTTTTTCACAATGTGCTTTCTCCGCTCAGACAAACTGCATACAACGGGGCTGTAATGATGTTTTAAAAAGGACCTTTGCTTTCTGTCGTTTCTCTCTGTCTTCCCCTTCCTCCATCTCTTAGTGTAAAACAGCTACCTCTAGTTTGAAGAGTGCAAGCAAACATACAGCTCTCAATGCAGAAAGAACATTTGAAAGCAGATGATGCTATTCTTTCTTCTGTCGATTTTTTTCCCTCTCTCTCTGTCTATGTCATCTATCTTTCTCTCTTTTTTTCTCCTCATGCATTCTCTGCAGCTCTCCCCCTCAAAATACGATTATCTGCCCTTCCAAACATACATCCATGTGGAAGCGTGGAGGCATGGGGGAAAGAAAAGAAAAGAGAAAGGAATGTATATTGCAGCGGATGGAAGTAATTGAGGATTTTTTTCACTGTTTTGAAGTGTAGGAAATAGGCATATGTGTCAAGCTGCAACCAAATTGTCACTCAGGGTAAGAGAGGAAAATGCACAAATAGAACGAGAATCATTTCACAAACAGAAACCTCAGAGGTGAACACTACAAAGGATGCTGAGCCTCAAACTGAATCTTTAGAGTAGTTCACACAAAAATGAAGAATCTGCCATTATTTTGTCACCCTGGAAGTATGTCGTTTCCAGACCTGTATTGTGTTAGATTTCTCTGAAACACAAAAAATAGGTATTATGGAGGTTTTGCCATAACATTAGTTTTAAAAAACCTACAAAGAACCATATATGGTTTTAATCGAAGCAGGCCATATTACTCATGCTGTTAAAAAAAAAAAGGTTGTTTGTACCTCATGTACCATCTTGCCATTATGCAAAAGACACAGGTTAAAGTTTTGGCAGATTATCAGTAAATAATTGTTACATTTAAATTTGCTGAAAATGCAGGAGAGTGAGGGGCATGAACTAACGTGCAGGATGAATGATATGATTATGATATTTACTGCTTTCAAAGCTCAACACTACATAGCATTTTGTAAATGTGTAAAATGTAAAAATCTTTTTTAGATATTGTTGAATATTCATCACAGCAAAATGTTTAAACATCGGATAAAAACATCACAATCTATTCACAATCCAAACTCCAGTCAATAAATGAATATCTTGTGAAGTAGAAAGACTCATAATAAAGTCATCAAGATGTTTTTCGAAATATGCACAGACCAAGCCCTGTTCACAAGTAAAACACATTAAAACAGTTCTAAACAAATATGTGGACTAGTATTTTTGGGCCACAAGTGGTGGTTTAAAGTTTAAAATTTTTTTTTTTCATAAACAAGCAAAACCTTCGCCTCAAAAGAGTTGTCGATAACCAATGAATTATTGCAATATTTTTATCAGATGTTCAAACTCTCATTCTGATGACACACAATCACAGTTTGACAATTTTTAATTCACAATTTTGAATAGTCATTTACACTACGTTGTATTGTGTTTTGTTTATTATAAACAGGCATGAAATCTCCTCAAGTCTTGGATCTCTCAAAGAAATAAACAGAACTATCTGTAATTTTAAATAAATCCCAAAGACTTTTTAAAAAATTTTCCAGGTGTGTTTATTTGTGGATTGAATGTCTCTGCAATACTGGAGTTGCCGGGTCCTATTTTTGGAGCTTGTCACCATGTCAGTGTATTGTAATGCATGAGCTATGGAATTTTTTCAGTCAGTTTGGAATAAATACGAGGGTGAGTTTAAATAATTTTCAGTTGTTTTTTGGTTTAAAAGGCTACATTTTTTAACAGATGTTTTGGTCCATTGAGTTCCACAGAAGTCTATTTTCATGTTGAACGTGTGATGTTTTACTTCCATGTCATCTTTCATGCCTGTTATGTAAAGTCCAAATCCAGTAACTGAACCTTCAAAGAAAGCGCATCAATGCACTTGAGCACACACACACACACATGCACACACACACATGCGCACGCATTACCGCCGGCCCTGTGAGCATAGCGAAATTGATTAAACTTTAGATTTGATTGATCAAACCAATCGTAGTAAACTCATCAGCCTTTCTACGCATTTTAATGTTTGAAGGGTGTGATTATACAGTATAATGCAATTATCTACCCTTTGTGATCTGTCACTGCATGTTTGTTTATAGTGTGCACTCTTACTTTTAAATTATTAATTATTCTGGCACTCAGTGCATTTATTATCTACATCTAAAATGTATAAAAATGTTTAGTATATAGTAAAGCAGAGGTTCTCAACTGACGGATGATAATCCTGAAATGGGATCTATTCACAGAGAAAGGGAGAAAATGCTATGGTAAATGTTGAATCTAACTGTGTAACATGCACAGTTAAGACTGCAAAATATGTTGGCTTTTAGTAACCTTTAAAAGGAGTATAAAAGCTTCCATATCGCCAAATGTTATATTATGTTTTTTGTCTTCATTGACTGTGAATTGCTTAAGTTCAAAGTAGATTTGAGAGGCATTTTTAGATTCGGTTTTATATTATCACATTTTTACATTTTTATTTCGTTTAATATTTATTTTAAGTAATTAAATGTAGTATTATTGTTATTATTACCTAACAATAATAAACCTGAATACGACACAGTTTCCATACCATTGAATGTCCCAGTAGAGGACCACTGGTTGGTTCAACTGTCAGGATATAAAGCAAGATCAAACCCTACGGTGTTTAGGAAAGGCTGCCCTTCAAATCACATACAAAAGGATATATCTGAGAGAAACCATTTTCAAGGAGATTCAGAGTAAGCAGCATACAGAGTAAACATGCACTAGTCAACCATATCAAGGGTTCTGCTTTTCACTGGCCTTTATGGAACACGGCACAAACAAGATGTAAGGCACAACTTATGGAGAAGAAGCCTCACTTATGACCCTGTTAGACATCCAGTAGAAAAACATATTTTTGAGATACACATAAATCTTTTTCTCCAATTAAACTCCTCCCCCCAAAAAAAAGCAGTATGGCAGTGAGCATCATGCTGTGGGGCTGCTTTTCATCAGCATAAACCTGCATATCATTAAAACTGGAATAGTAGATGGACCTAAACACAAGGCAAAATTCTTTAAAATTATGCTTTTAGAAACAGGTCTGTTTTATCGGCAAATTCAATTTAAATTTATCGCCAGGTAGGCTCAGAGTCAACCTAGTGGAAAACCTTCCCAGAACAGACTCCCCTATTAATCCACCAGGTTTTTGAAATGAAATCATTTCAGGTGTCAACTTACTTCTGACTAGTTTTAGATGAGAGTAAAATATATCACAGAAGTCTGTTTCAGGTCTTGCAATTAATTTAAATGTGAGAATGAAGCTATGATTTCTGCTTGTGTTGGTGTCACTTCTGGATGCCACTCAGAATGAAGTACAACGCAATGCTCCACAGACTGAACCAATTCTGACACTAATAAAATAGTACAAAGCAAAGCAGTTGTGGTATTCGCTTTGATCGTATTTTTTGTGCAAACAACCTATACAGACAATTAAATAACATTGAATAAATCTAAATGGTTAGTTCTGTATGCTAAAATTCAGTCTGATTTTTATTTATGTTTTATGATACATTGCATCTATTTGCGTGACTGGTTGTGGAATTTCATTTGTATGATGTTTACTAATTTCAAAAACATGTACTTACTCCTGACCATTTGGCAAAGGATAGCTTATGCAAAACCTCACAATGCAAATCTTCTAACACTCAATTTATCAGCCTCTCTGAATTACATCTCTGCTTAAATCTAATAGGAAAATCTCATTGGACTGTTTGTTTTGCAACTGTGCTATTGATCTAATGTTAATTATTATAATTAATAAATAAATAAATAGTCTGCCAATGTTCTGTTGACCCTCTCTGCCCTTGTGGGCCTTCTTACTCTATAGTCAAGGTCTTTGTACTAGCACTGGTCCATCTCCACACAGATGAGACTCAGACGTGACAGTCAGCACTAATACATCCATTCTCACACGACTGCATGCATAATTTTCACCATTTATAGATCCATAATTGCTGTTCTCCTTGCTTTAATAAAGACATTGTAGCACAGGATGAGAAGGT